>NC_092409.1:5713439-6014146 GCF_009017415.1 Aspergillus flavus | reverse complement strand
ATACCATTGGATCATCATGATCACAACAATGTTACACCAATTCAACCCCATTATTCAGATGTTGATTGTCTTATCCGCCTTATCAATTATCTTATCTGGTCTAATCAGATCCATCACATGACCGCCGACCGGCAAAACAAACCAATCACAACTTACCGGCCCGGACCTACCCAACCAGGTAAGCGATATCCGACCGGTATTGCAAATGCCGGCGACGATAACAAGAGTATCAGTGATAGCGGGGAAAGCTCTCGATAAGGTCTATCCCGGTAAACAGCTTCCTCCGTTATCGGTTCCAGTGTCAGCACAACCTCGACTCATGGTATTTACCACGTGGACGGTCATTCTAGGGTGAGAACATGACTCAAAGGCCAATTGAGTATAAATAAGTGACTAGAGAGATCAACAGCACGCAACACACTAAAACCATCTACAAACAAGCGTGATACCCCATCGATAATTCCAACCCCACATCCCACAATCACAACAGAGAAACACAAGAAATAATGACCCCAAAGAAACACGTCGTCTTCGACGTCGTCGGCACCTGTGTCTCCTTCGACGCCTTCTACAACTGCATCGACCGCGTCATCGGCGACAAGCTGCGCGCGCAATGCATCACGCCCCGTTTCTTCGGCTTCAGCTGGATGACCGCCGCCGAGCTTGAATTTACCTTTTTGTCGATTTCGGAACGGTATAAACCGTATAAAGAGGTTATTACGGCGCTGTTCTATCGGACGTTACACATGGCGGGAATCGAGGACCCGAGGTTGTTTGCGACGGAGGCTGAGAGGGATCAGTGTGTCCAGGGATATTCGGAGCTGGAGCTGAGACCCGGGACCCGGGAGTGCTTTGCGAAGTTACGAGAGGCGGGTTTCACGGTTTGGTGTCTTACGACTGGGGATACGAAGCGTGTGAGGGGGTATTTTGAGCGGGCTGGGGTGGATATGCCGTTGGAGAACTTTATTAGTTGTGATTCGCAGGGAGTGGCTAAGCCGACACTTGCGGCGTATAGGCCTGCGATGGGGAAATTTGCAGAGGAGGATGTGAAGTGGTTTGCGGCGGCGCATATGTGGGATGTTTCGGCGGCGGTTAAGGTCGGGTTCAGAGGGGCTTATTGTACGGTGTATGAGAAGGAGTCGTGTGCGGAGATCTTTGATACCCAGTTGGAGGTGTTGGAGGATTCTTTGCCTGAGATGGCGGACAAGATTATTGCCGTTTCGGGGTAGTGTTTTTGAGGTATTAATAAATAAGAATACACATTGCAGTGAGACCAACAACTTGAAGCTGATCCAGTCATCATAACGTACTATTTACAGCAATATACAATGAGAATGTTCCAACGATGGCCTTGCTCAGCGTGGAGATGTCCTGGCGTCTTGGGACGCTCGGTAGGGAAACATTTGTGCGAAACCACCGTGGCGATCGGCTTCAAGACGAGGCACGAAGCCAGCCTCGGGCACGGCAAGGAATTGCTCAAGCACTTGCGTTTCTGTCTGTGTCGGCCATGCCGATGACAGTGCTAGATTGCCGGCACCAAAGATGGATAACTCATTGACCGGGTCCCAGGCATTGAGGGCGTCCATCTGCATATCTCGACGGGACTCATTTGATGACGCAGTGAGATTCAGAGGCTCCATATAACCAACCGAGTTGGGATCCGAGTTCACAGGCGGCAGTGCAGAGCCGGCTGACACTACAGCAGTTGTTTCAGGGACAGCAACATTGTCGCACATATTCAGTGCCCCACCGCTCCTCCAGGATGATCCCCATTGCTTGAATGCTTCATAGTCTGACATCGTAGGTATTGTCTCTGAGGGGAAATCACTCGGCTGTGTAGGTTGTGCTTCGGAATGCAAACGAGCAAGAGCTCGTTCCAGCGCCTCAATTAGCGCCACCTCCGATCGTGCCGAGTCCCCAGAGGCTGCCATTTCGCGGATCATATCCAGCCCGTCTTGTAGTGTTTTGTGGTACTCCGCCGAACGGTTCTGGATGGAGTAGGCGATCAACACTAGTAGTGAGGCCCGACACGAACTGTATTCAATGTAGGAAGCTCTGGCGAGACCCGGACCATTGTTTTGCAGTATTTGACAAAGTCGAATCACCTCCGTTGCAGCCTCTGTGCAGTCCTTGACGAGACTCTGTGTACTAGATGTCTGCTTTGGACTGGAGCCCTCGCCATTTTCGCCTCCTGTACTTGTGAATTCTGGTCCAGCTGGAGAGCTTCGGGGGGATTGTGTGGTCCGGTCTCTAAGGAGAAATGGCCGTCCGATAAACATATTGACTAGACAATACTCAAGGCGCAGATGCACTGCAGCGCGGCTTAGATTCTGTGGTTGACTTGAGCCACCAAGTACATCTTGTGGCATTGAATCCCACCAATCTGCCATAGCGCGTTTCTTGTCCCACAAACGAGCCAAGATATTCGGTACTGCTTTCTTTTCACAATGTCGCAGGAGAGATCTAGACCCAACGTCAGTGTTTTGCAGTACTAAGTCTAACGGGTGGATTCGGCGCTCACAATTCATGGAAGAAGTCTTCAAGAAAATGGATAAGTTGGACAGATGTGACAGCGCGTGCAATATTCCAAGGAGGATGTTCGATGTGCATCCCTTCGCGATACTCGGGGACATCTGTGTCGACATCCGATCGCAGAACGGATAAAGGTCGCCCGTGGAAAATAGATACTTTTCTGCGAACCCGCGATCAGCTTTGTACTCAGTCCATACAACCATTGTGCCTTACCTCTCCAGCGAATATGCCGTCCACCAAACACGATTCCGCGTCTCAATCATATCTGGGTTGAACACGTCACTTTTACACTTCCGATGCATACCATTCTGCATAGCGAGTCGCACGGCGAGGTTGATATAGATATAGCCGAGGCCGGACGCATCAATTGGCAATGAGTAAAACCCGAAGAGTAGGCATGCCTGGACGCTTTCTAAACAAGACGATTCGATAATTTCAGGTAATAGTCGGACCGCATTCTGATAGAAGGTGGCACCAATGTCATCTTCCGAGAAGTCTCCATCGCTCGTTGTATTGTGACTGGGCGAGTCCAAGTACGCATACTGTGTCCCAACCGCGAATACGGTAAGCAAAATGCTTATGACAGCAGCACCCTTCCTACCAAAACTGCCAGGGTCGCTATAAAGCACGTTGAGGTTCTCGAAGAACCACCTCTTTTGGACAAAAAAGTAATGTGTTTCAGCGTACTTGAAAAAGGTGTTAGCCAGAAACCTGGCTATTTGCCGTGGCGGACAGGAGGAAATGGCGGCGGATAGGTGACTCTGGCCAGAACGTAGTTGTTGCGCTCGCCAGTACTCAAAGACCCGCTGATCGGCATTACGAGTGTGCTGCTTCAGTTAGCGTTCGTCCTATGACACATTTGTAGTGTGTACCTGAGCAATTGATCGCCGGGTTTGATGTTCAATCTGGTGTTTGATGCGCATGGAAAAGTTCCAGTATGAGAATTCCCCAGAATAATCTGGCATACATTAGCTCGGTTAATAAGTACAGCAGTCATAGAAGGGCACGAACGAGTAGTAGTATCTTCAACCGGGTCAATTGTACATGCTTCGTCATCTATAGGGAGTCCATCGACCTCTTCGGGTTCCAGAGGGGGTTCCCTGGGATGCTCCTGATTCGACGCGAGGGCATTTGCCATCTGGGAGAGAGTATCCGTATCAAGGGAGATTCCTTGCATCGTGTGTCTTAATATCCGCTCCATATACGTTGAGCGCTCAGCTAACTCTCGGACATCTGCTCTTACGGCAGGGGATCTGGTTCTAACAGCCCGTTAGGGACGTATAAATAGTAGGCATCGAGCCAAAATACCTCGGTACGTAGGCACGAAATTCGCGCACCCTTGATACGCGATTCTTAAATTCACACGAGCGACGAAAGTGGGAGCATCTACTGCAGGGAATCCCACCTTCACACTTCTCCTTCAAGCGCCGGCATTCGTCGCAGCTGTATAATAGAACGTTAGTCTCTAAAGTAATTCTTGATAGCTTGATGCTGCAGACTTACGCTCGTGCGGCGCGCTTCTTATCGGTTGGCATTGCGCAATTCTCACCCAGTGGGATACCTCTTGTTCCCACACGACATGAAGAGGTATATTTGAATCTATTGATGCCACATATGGCTTGAATACAAGGAGAGAGAGAGTGGCCGACATGAAAGTCATAGCCGGATCACGGGATGCGGGCGCGGGCGATAAGCCTCGGGGCGTCCACCAATCATCAACCGCCCCTCCACCTGCCCTAATCGAATCTGGTGTAGTATAATAAATTGACTATGGAGACAGTGCTTCGCAATGATAAAGCGGGGAAGATCTTCGTGAGGTTTGCATAATGACTGGAGTCTGGAGTATGCGGCTCCGTGAGTGGCCACCACACAGTCGGGGTATGCAGAGAGAAAACCGGCAGGTCGTGCTTCAATAGAGAAGGTGAAAGACGAAAAAAGGAAGCCCGTTAAGATTTCACGACACCACGTGAGATACCTCGCTTCCGAAGAGCTCTAGCCAAAGCCACCGTGGAAACCTTTAGCTCAAGCTCTTCAATTACCTTCTTGTATGGTAACCGTTTCGTCCGCTCAGAGGACGATATAAAGGCGATTATATCATCCACTTGGGCGGCACTCAGCTTGGGTGTTTTGCCACGAGCCTTTTTAGGTGAGTATGTCTGGACTTGGCATGTATATTGCACCTGCCGATATGTTATACCGGGCAGCTGGTCGACAATTTTTTGATAGGTAAACCCCGCGTCCCGTAGAGTCAATATACGTATTCTATTGTCTCGATCGAGACGCGCAGAGTTCTGACGGTCAGGAGTAGCAGGCCTAGCTGATTCGGCCATCGTAAGTCAGTCGGTCGCAACTCGCAAGGCAGGTCGGCAAGCAGAGAAAAATATTTTGAATAGCTTCACGCGTTCTCTTGGCGCACTATACCCTTTAAGGCAGTCACTGCCAAGGCTGATGAGCACACATTCTTCACTGTCCGTTCGTACTTGGAAATAACTGCGGTCTTGACATGAAGTACTCTGCGCATAGCATGCTAAGGGGTAATTCTGGGGAGCTATTTACGTGCGCCTACGTGATGAATAACTTATAATCCCTGTTATGTATACGTCGTGAATCAGCTTGCCAGTCAAGCAGGAAGCAGGAGATCAGCATACCGCTATATATTTTCGTAGAAAGATGCCTTATTCTGGGCTGCTATTAACGACTAGATCAAATTGCCACTAAAATATAAGGAAGCTTCAAGGTAATTAATCTCAAATATCACAGTAATATCGAAATGGAACCAACTAGCCTTAAATATACAGAAACAGGATACATTTTCAATGTAGACATACCAAGCTGATTCGTTAACCACCATCAACATGGAGATGTAACATGTATCACAGGATTCAGACTAATCAATGCTTAGGAGGCTTACATCGCCCCGTCATTCGAACTCTTCACCGTATCAAGGGTTTTCTTCTAATAGTAAGTCGGTAATGCCTCCAAAGACCTGCGTTAATGGAAACAGTTGGATCTGGATCCGCAATTCTTAGATTTCTGTGACCGAGATTGAATACTCTCTTAAGCCTAAAGCTTTTGCTGTCATGACGAAGTCCGGAAGATCTGAACTTATAGCCATTGCAGAAGATGTCTGGTTGATTGCCAGTGTCTTACAGCAGTTGGGAGGGCTCCCGAAGGATGGAATATCCCACGAACTAGTCACACTAAGTACCAATGACAGCGATGACGAACCGAAGACACCAATGTTAGCTACTAGAAGTGATGCTGGAGAGGGCAACAAACCTCAACATAGAATCTTCAATGCATCTGGTCTAGTAGGAGTCATGAAGCTGGCTACAGAATGCAATAATATCTTCAGCAGTAGAAATGGAAGGCTCAGCACTGAGCTCCTCACGTTATTAGTAAAGGTTATGGCGATAGTCCTGGGTCGTTATTTAGAACGACAACCCCAGATCCAAAATCAGGGTTGTTTCAAATACGTACTAGGCGACAATCTGGAGAGGCCCAAAATTTGGGCATTGTCTGTAGACTTGAACCCCTTGCACCTCCGAGCGATTGAAATCGTAAAATAGAGTCAACCTCTTCCACTGTAGCCCGTGTGTTGTATGACCCACATGCTCAAATCAAAGGTGATGAAGGGGAAATACACGTGTGAATACGATGAATACGAGGGCAAGGCATTTACCCCATATTCTTCACAAGGAGATCGACGTGAGTGCTGCATTTCTATTCGGAAGGGGAAAGGATCAGCTGTACCAAGGCACATGCATTTTGTATGTTATATACACTAAGCTGGTGATCCAACAGGTTCTGGTCGAAGTCTCAAGCTCATTTGATATTATAGACCCTGCTTGAATTAGTGGCACGTATTTAATTTAGAGCAATCCTTCAAGAAGGGGGAAATCACATAAAAATGTTCCCAACAAAACGTGGAGTATCAAAAATGCCGAGGCTCTTCTGATAGAGATATAGTGAATCGGCGAAACTGTTGAGTGACCCTTAATCTCACATAGGAGGAAAATAATAACTCCTAGTGAGAGGATTGGCTAGCTCCATGCATCGGGTTGTTTTCGGAGGCGTGATAGGATTCGTGACCAGGGTGCGTAGATCCCATATTTGAGCCCTATACTACCCGCCCCGCATTTTAGACTCCTTCTAATATGCGTCAAGGATTCGTTGCTAAGCAGCCTAATGCGCTTCATTAAAACAGCCCTGACAAACCTCGGTTGTTGACAAATATCCATACTGGACTTCGTACTGTGTTCCCACAATGTGCCATTCATGTGCCATTCTCTTCTAGTCACATCACGCCCAGAATTGAGAAATGACTGGCTATATCCTAGCCTATCCAATCGTATTCATCGTGATAGCATGGTAGCCTGCCTACGGATTGCTAGACTGATATATGGGAATGAAGCGATATATATACGCCGTATGTCCTCTGCCTCTGATGTCAATTGCACATTCAAGATAACACAACATGGCCAGGTTAAGCCTTTTGTTGGCACCACTCTTCGCCGTGCTCCCGCTCGTTTCGGCCTTCCCGGCCCAACTGCCTGCGCGGGCCACTGCACCTGCACTACCAGTGGACGACCCTTTTTATATCCCTCCCGAAGGCTTTGAGTCCTCGGCACCTGGAACAATCCTTCGGCACAGAACTCCCCCAAACCCAATTGCAGCGCTCGGCTTCGCAAAAGTCAATATCCAGGCAGCACATCAAATTTTGTACCGCACAAGCGACTCCTCTGGCAATGCCATTGCAACAGTCTCCACCATCCTGATTCCCCACAATGCTGATTACTCCAAGTTGCTCTCCTACCAGGTCGCTGAAGATGCAGCGGATCCAAACTGTGCGCCTTCGTACGCCTTACAGCTTGAGGCAGCTCACGACGGTATTTTGGGTCTGGTGATCCCACAAGTGGAACTGTTGTTCTTCGGCGCAGCCCTTAATAAAGGCTGGGTGGTGACAGTCCCAGATCATCTCGGACCTAAGGCAGCCTTCCTGGCCAACAACCTCTCCGGCCAAGCCGTTTTAGACAACATTCGCGCTGCCTTGGCATCCTCGAGCTTTACAAACATCACTTCGGATCCCACTATCGCGCTATGGGGCTACTCTGGTGGAAGTTTGGCCAGTGGATTTGCCGCCGAGCTTCATCCTACCTATGCCCCCGAGCTAAATATCGTGGGAGCCGCACTGGGCGGTACCGTGCCCAAGATTCGACCAGTCATTGATGCGGTCAACAAAGGTCTGTTTGTCGGACTCGTTCCCTCCGGCATCCAAGGTCTGGCGAATGAGTATCCCGACATCCAGCAACTTATTAATGACGGGCTTAAACCATCGAAGAGGGCAGACTTTAACAAGACCCAGAACCTGTGTCTTTCCGGAGACATACTTCAATACCTCGGGCAGGATATCTACGATTATACGAACGATCGGAATATCTTTGATCAGCCGGCGGCTGTGAAAGTAATGGACGCCAATGCGATGGGACAGCATGTGCCCAAGATCCCTCTTTTGGTGTACAAGTCGGTTGGGGATGAGATAAGCCCCGTGAATGACACCGATGCTCTTGTTGAGACTTATTGTAATGCTGGAGCCAGTGTCGAGTATAAGCGTGATGAGCTCTCTGAACATGCATCGCTCGAGATCACAGGGTCTGCTGACGGTCTGCTCTGGATTATGGATCGTATGAATAATAAGCCCGTCCAACAGGGATGTACTAAGTCTACTGCGGTCACTGGTCTTGCTGACCCTAAGGCTCTCCTAGCCTTGGGCGATGAGATCCTTACCCTCCTCAAGGCAATCCTGGCGGGGCCGATCGGTCCTGGTGTCGTCGGCTAATGCCTTGATTGTGGAAGTCTTTCTACGAAAGACGGTTAAGCTTGTCCGATCGGCGTGGCAATGTTTCAATCATGATTACGACCGAAATGCGTTATATAGTGTCTTGTCCATGTCTGGTTTGTTATATGTTGATATCCTTTGTGTCATACAATTTCCATAACTACCTGCCAATGAACATTTATTCCGTATAATCGAGTGAAGAATCAATGATCATTCTCACCACAAATCCTTAGTACTGTCGAACCCCCACACCAGTAGCCGGAGTTCAGACTCAGCACTAAATACGTGCCGACAGAGTCCCCACCGTCTCCTTCAGAGGATGGTCATGTCGCTTCGTCCGACTCCGAACCTTCTCTCCATCCTCAGGTCTAACATAGCGCGCCTCTACCGCGGGGTTATAGCCCAATGCAGATTTCTGTCGTACCTCTGCATCCGAAAGTGCCGGGTTACTCTGTCCATCAGCCCTCTTGTAAACCGTCACTACGACGGCACCACCAAGACCCAAATTATGCTGCAAAGCAACATTAGTCCCCTTAACCAAGCGATTATTTGCCCACCCCCGTAACTGCCAAGTGAGCTCGGCACATTGCGCCACACCAGTAGCCCCAAGGGGATGGCCTTTGGAAATAAGTCCACCAGAAGGATTAATAACAGGTCCCCGGCCACCATATGTAATATCGCCTCGACGAACCAGCTCATGAGCCTTGCCTGGCTCCGAAAAGCCAAGCGCATCGAGGAGTAGAAGTTCATTTGCCGAAAAGCAGTCGTGCAATTCGCAAACCTTGATATCCTTGGGCGTGACACCCGCTTCGGCCATCGCCCGTTCCGCAGCTTGCTTGCTCATCTGGAAGCCTACCAGGTCGATCGCACTTCGTGAGTATACTTCCGGTCCGTCGGTCATGAGCTGCTGTCCTGCAATGAGAATAGCCTGGGATTTCAAGTGTGGCCTAGCATCTAGGAACTTTTGCGACACGATAACAGCAGCCGCGGCACCGTCACTAGTTGGACTGCATTGCAATTTCGTCAACGGAGCAAAGATAGTACCCGAGTTCTGGATCTGCTCGAGGGTGTACGAGGTCCGGAATTGAGCATATGGGTTTCTCTGGGAATGTTCATGCGAGATACGTGCGATCTCTGCGAAATCTTCTGCCTTTGCCCCGAACCTGAGCCTCACATTAGACACACAACTTGACGTGGCGCTGTTGGAAAATAACTCACTTAGTCATATACTCCCGCCCCGCATTCCCAAAATATTGCGCATTCCTCGGCGCCGGATCCTTGCCATACACCTCCTCCATCAACCTCGTCGACGGCCCATGCGCACTGGGTCGATCATCCCAAACACTCTTAATCGACCCTGGTCGCATCTGCTCAAAACCTACGACTAGAACACAATCCGCGGTACCACCCTTCACCATCGTCCGCGCCAAATGTAGACCCGTCGAGCCCGTCGCACAGGCGTTGTTCGTGTTGTAGATAGGAATGCCCGTCATGCCGAATTGGTAAAAGATCCGCTGGCCGGAGGTGCTATCTCCATAGCAGTAGCATGCGATTCCGGTTTGGACGTCGTCGTAATTGATCTGGGCGTCGATCATGGCTTTCACGCCGGCTTCGTAGCCGAGTTCGGGGTATTCGCGGGTGCGGCGGGGTTTGAGGAATTGGGTCATTCCTACGCCTAGGACGTAGGCGTTGTTTGAATTTGCTGTAGCCATTTTGGGTGTTTGCGTGCTGTATAGTGGTGGATTGTTTTGGTGGAATGCTGTGGGTATTGAGAGTATATGTATGAGGTTGTTGTTTGGTTGATGTGAGGGGACGGCGATCTTTACCCCGGACCGAGGTTGCTGGTTCCCCTCACTGTTGAGAGCCACTCGTACTGGCTTCTTTAACTATTCTGGTATATAGCCTTTATGGACTCTGTACTTTTGGTCATCCGAGGTAGTATCCCTCGGACGTGTAGATGCGATGTTACCTTGAGTGAAGATTTTTCCCTCAGTGCCTTTCAGGGTAACTTCTATGTCAATACTACGAAGCATTGAACATGAAATGCGATTCAATAATCCAGCAAGGATATTGGCCATAATATATAAAATAAGAATCATATCTCATTGAGGATAACACCGAGGAGAGATTATAGAAACAAGTGTACAGTGTCAATTCAAATTTATCGAAACAACACACCTCTCACACCTTCACTTACCTCCACTCACAGCAACCCAAGGATATCACTCACTCAACCCTCTCCCAAACAAACTTAGCACTATCCGGATCCCTCATCTGCATAACCAACAACTGATAACTATCATTAGTGGACTCTAAGATCCGCGCCTGCGCCTTCTCAAAGTCCTCTCCATCTTCTCTGACCGGCCGCACCCGATACTCCCTAAACCACGCCGCCATGGCCGCCACGATCTCCACCTGCGCGAACTTGCGTCCTGCACAGTTCTGCACACCGGCCGACCAGGGGAAGTATGAGCCCGCGCGGGGTTCCATGATTTCTTCGCCTGCGAGGTGGTCTTCCGGTGTGCTGGGGGTGGCGTCGGTTGGGTTAGGAGTTTCGATCCAGCGACGGGGATTCCAGGTGGTGGGCTCGTCGGGCCAGTATTTCGGGTGTGTTTGAGCGGCGAGGAGGCTGGGGAGGACGACGGTTCCCTTGGGGAGGACTATGGTGCGGTTGCTTTCTGGGAGGCGGAGGCTGGTTGATTGCGGGGCGACGGATTTGGGTAAGGCCAGGATGGGGGGGTAGAGACGGACGGTTTCGAGCTGGTGGGTGGCTTCGGGTCAGTATATGGGCTTCATAAGGGGGGATTGGGCCGGGTGCTTACGACTACTGCGAGGCACCGCTTTAGTCGGGGGAAAGCTTCCTTGTAATCCCATGTGTCGCGGTCGGGGTTGGGGAAGACGGTGCGGATCTCCTCTGCGATCCATTCCTGGATATTGGGGTATGCGGCAAGCAAGAATAGGACGTAGGTAAGGGAGCCGGCTGTTGTATCGTGGCCAGCGAAGTTGATCACGTAGATATTGCCCAGGATTTCGTCGAGGGTAAGAACGGTCTTATTGCTCTTGGGATCGACGGTGGATTCGCGAACGAAGGACGACATCAGCGTGCCGGTGCCTGGTTTGCCCTGGTCGAGGAGCGTTTTCTCTGTATTGAACATGTTGAGCATGTGCTGCTTGAAGTCCTCGACGGCCTCACCGGCGCGACGGCACCAGCTGGGGAAGATGGGGAATTTTAGCACGGAGGGGGGAATTAGCATGATGAGGAAAGTGTTGAGCATGACGGTCTTCAGCGACTGCGCGTAGGAGCGCGGATCCTCTGACTGCGCTTCTTGAGCGCTCTGGAAGCGCGTTGACCGTTTGAAACCGGTTGCTGCGAGAACATTGAGCGCCAGAGTCCGTGTGTCAGTACCCAGTCCACCGGAGGGTCCGGCCGTGGCTCGAGTAGTCAGCATGCTCTGCGCCTGAGTGAGGGCTTCGCGCCAGACGAAGCTGTTCAAGCTTTCGTTGAAGGGAGCGGCGACGATCTTGCGGTGGCGCTGCCAGTCGGCGCCCTCGGTCTACCAGCAAGTTAGAATCACATTGAGTGACAGGATTGGAGTAGACCAACCGTTGCAACATTTGGACCGAAGACATTGAGCAGGGCTAGTGGGGTCAGTGAAGCAGCTTCTAAAACTCATCCTTGGGTCATACTGAAGAGCTCAATTGGGCGCACGAAATCCGCGCGACGCGCAATAATGTCGGTAATAGCATCGGCGTCGCAGATGTAGACAAAGATCTCGTTGGGAGTTGCGATCGCCCAGGCATCGCCCATTCGCATATGCGACTGGGCCTTGTCGGTAAACTGCCAGGTACGGCGACCATAGTGTTTGATGCGACCGAATTCAAACGGGAGGAGACCAAGAATGAAGAAGATGAGAGGCTCGAGCAGAATCCAGAGCGGATTGACGGGGCTGCAGGGAATGACGTGGTAAGGAATGCCGATTTTCTGGATACGGCGGATGTTCCCGACCAGGCAGAAGACGCTGTACAGGGTCCAGCCCAGGAGGGCCACTGCGATGATTAGCAACATGGCCGGACAATTGTGGTGGCGGGGGAGGTAGAGAAGAAAGACAGAAAGGAAGGAAGAAAGGCTGGAGAGAGAAGCAACCAAAAAGAAAAATGCGCCAAGACGACGACCAGGAGATTGACAGGCACGGAAGTCAGGAGTTAGCAATTCAACAACACCGGTGGAACGAGAATTGGAGGTGAAACAATGGAGGCTGTCAGCACTAATGCAGCCCTAATATCTTAATCCCTGCTTAGTCGGAGGCGGAGTGGGAGAAGTTGAGAGCATCCAGCAACGATCGGCGCCTTGTTCGACGAGTCAGAGCACAGGAAATATTACAAGCAGCGGCAGAGCTTTTTGTTCCTCTCTCAAACACTAAGGAAGAGTCAATGCGCGCTAAAAATAACCAAGCAAACGCCAAACCCCTCAAGGGCCAAGGCAGACAAGACACGGTCCAGTTGGGGCTCAGGGCGTCATGGGATGCGGGCCGGCCCTAGAACACGAATCGACCGCCACGGCCCTCGACACAATTAATTATACCGCAAATTCAATTCAACTAATGTATGTACAATTTTATTTATCATTACTCATATCTAATTCTTGTTCCCCTCCTTCCAATTTAATGTAACATGAAGATCATCTCCCGGAACCGGCCGTGAAATGCCCAACGTGACCAGGCTTTCGTCGCGCCGCGGGAAGGGTGCTGCCCAGGCCAGGTCCATCTCATATCGATTTAGCATCAGTGCCACCAAACCATAAATCTCCATCTCCACAAAGTAGCGACCCGGGCAGTAGTGGCGTCCCCCACCATACGGGAAAAATGTGGTTTGCGCCAGGCCGGGCTGTTTCAGAAAGCGATCGGGATTGAATGACGCGGCATCTGCCCCGTACGTGTCGGGGTTATCATGTAGCTGACAGGTCGGTATCACCGCAATGCTGTCTTTCCGTAACCGCTTACCCGCGAGGGCAGTGTCACGGACGACCTGTCGAACAATGACATCGCGCTTGGTCAACCGCAGGACCTCGTGATAGATCGACGAGAGTCGTGGGCATCGCTTAGCGAGATAAGGCCAGTCCAGCTTGCCGTCTGGCCCGACCGCGGGTGCTGTTTCCTGTCGTATTATTTCCCGCAGCTGGGGGTCGTACAGAATATATGCAAGGACCCAGTACGCAGCTTTGTAGGCATTGGCATCGCCGCTGTTGCTCCAGTTAGATCTATTTATTGTTTGATGAGGGCGATCGGAGTGCTTACGCCCAGCAAATCATGACCAGCATGGCGGCACGGTCGTCCTCATGGATTCCTAGCTCGGCATATGTCTCTAGCAAAGTACGGATCACAGGCGTTTCGTTCGGGCGCGCCTCGGGTGGCAGCTGCAGGTAGGACTTGAATGCGGAGCTATACTGGCGCAGGATTCGAGTGACTTCCGTGGTGTCAACTAATCGTGACCGGTGCACGAGCTTCCAAAGCTCATCTGTGAAGGTCCGCATCTCGACTGCCATGTCTGGATCGATGGCCAGAAGCGCCCGGTCAAACAGGACGATCTGGTTGGCGTTGGCAATAAAGTCTGCGCAGATGTCGTAGAGCGAGATGGCCTCTGTCTGCGTGCTAACTAGCGATGGATAGGCGCCCACTAGGCGGTCCCAAGATAGTAGTTCATCGAGAGCCCCTTGGTATCTCTCCAATAGCACATTAAGTGTCGGTCCAGGAACTAGGTCGTGCTTGAACAAGTCTTGTGTCAAATGGATGAGATTCTTGCCCTTCGGGTTGACTTTGGTGGGCGTGTTTCGCTGCCACAGCGTGTGCAGGCGCTCAGGAGCACAGCCAAACGCTAGTAGTGCTCGGTCGAGGAATCCGTCCGTAGTCATAGCTTTCACGTCGGCGAAGAACGGGCGAGTGTCTTCCGGCGAGGTGATGACGTAGTATCGATCTCCGGCGATGATCATGCTGAACGGTTCCAGTGTCCCGAAGCGTTTTCTGTAGGAGTGATTAGTTTCGCCCATCAATTGAACAATCTAGAGGTCGAGACTAGTATACGCACAGGGCCGTTCTGATGAGTTGGTGCGAGTCCTTGAAGAACGCACTCGCATGTCCTGATTATCATGCACGTCAGCAAACTGTATCGGAACAAGCAATTGATTTACTGATTTACCGAAGTCTGCTGCGTGTTAGCGATAGTGCTTTAACTTTTCTCGCACAGGGGACCTTACAGGGGATCCAGTATGGTAGCTCAACTGGTTCGTTAGGCCGGAAAAGTGGTAGGATTGTAAACCTCCATATCCGCCAGAAAATCCAGATCGCCGACACCGTCAGTACCACGCGCATCCAGACACCGCTGGAGGCCCAGTACATCTGGGCCCCGGAAGCGAGAGTGGCTATTAAGTCCTGAAGCATTTTCACAAGTTAATGTTCTGACTCCTTGTGTGCCCTTGTCCTACGGACGTGAGATCCCACGAGGGAGTCGGTCTTGTTTATACCCTTGCACCCTTGTACGTAAGGCTCATGCTAGCCACATATCCTAAGTAGTCATAGTATTCATTGTAAAGAAGAGGGGTTACAGCGGCCCCCAATTGATTAGCTTCGGAGACTACATGGGAAAGGTCAAGTAAGCACTAAAGGCATGCCGACATCCATGACAGCTGGAGCATGTCAGAAGTCGCAGACGTCAGGGGTCGGAAAGAGTGATGAGATTTCCGTTCGGCACCGCCTCATTTGCTAGCGATATAGGATAGTAGCGTCCACATGCAACCGTAGGGGGCGGGGAATAGCACACTAATCTCTTACGGGATATAACACTCTTAGTCTTGAGTATTTACCAGTGACATGTGCCTGAATAACTGAAATCTGCAAGAAGTGTATCAGTGAGCCCGTCGGAGAATGGGGGCCAGCAAGACTCTGCCTTCGCATGGTTGGCTGGTGCGACACTATTGCTGACCTCAGGCCATAATTAGCGCGGAGATTTTCTAACGAATGCGCCTTGTCTCGCATTAGATAAAGCCAGTGTCCCGTCATTGCCATGATTTTCAGCCCGGCTACACGCTAATCAAAAGTGGATCAGTCCTGTTCCGCGAATGGATCCAGTCCACGAACACTAGTGCGTGCAGGATAACTTGGCAACGATCACTGGACATTCCACTAGTATTGTAATGTCCGTGAAATGGGCATTGCTCACTGTAAGCAGAGCAGGTGGGGGCTATTCATATAACTCAAATTCCACCATCTCTTCTGTGTCTTCGGGGTTACCTACATAGGTATAGCATAGAGCAGGGGTTCGAAGGCAGGAAATTCGAACCTGGAATACTACCAACGCCGCCAAGGGGGGTAAATTCCCAATGCAACCTTTGTAGGCATCATAGCTGGGATCGGTGCCTGCTCCAGATCAAACAAAATGCGGTTGTTGTCGCCATCATTGCGATCCCATCTTCCCCTACCTTGATCGCTGGCCCCAGACAACACCTCCTATGATGGACGCAGAGAAATCAGCTGTTGTGGAAACATCGTCAGTGTCGGCAAAGTCGCCAGATAGCTATCTCTCCGGCTGGCAGCTTGCCGCTGTCATTTTCTCGCTCTTTCTTGGGGTGTTTGTCGTCTCCTTGGATACGAGCATCATCGGAGTGGTTATTCCGTCCATCTCGTCTCATTTCCACGCCCTGGACGATGCTGCCTGGTATGGCAGTGCATATCTACTCACTATTACGGCCTTTCAGCCACTCATGGGAAGCATGTACAAGTTCTTCAAAGTGGAGCTCGTCTTCCAAATTTGCCTTGTGGTGTTTGAAGGTTTGTCAAGCATTGCCGATCAGGGAGCCAATGCTCACTTAAGGTTGTCGCGATCTAGTGGGCTCAATCCTGTGCGCTGCGGCCACAAACTCGGCCATGTTCATCGTCGGTCGCGCTATTGCTGGCACTGGGGCAGCTGGTATTCTCCAAGGTGCCCTGAGCATTATCGCGATAACGGTTGTCTTGGAAAAGCGACCGCTCTATCAGGGCATCGTGATCAGCGTCTTTGTAATTTCCGTCTGTGTTGGCCCTGTATTGGGTGGCGCCTTTACCACCCACGGTATCTGGCGTTGGTGTTTCTGGATGTAGGCATATCTATCTCTACCTCTTACGCTACAGACGACGCCCTGAGGGTTGCACTGACTTCCACCAGTAATGTTCCCATCGGCGGTGTGACACTGATTTTGCTTTTATTCGTCCTCCGAATTCGTAATGCCGCGAATGACAACCGATCTCTGCCACTAAAGGTGAAGTTGCAACATATGGATCCTATCGGCTGCGTAGTCTTCATCGGCGCGGTCTGCTGTCTCCTTTTGGCACTTCAATGGGGAGGACAGACGAAGCCTTGGCACTCTGCCACCATCATAGGGCTCTTTGTCGGGTTTGGCCTACTGTCAATACTTTTCGTCGGAATTCAAGTTTGGCGGAAAGAACGGGCGTTAATTCCACTACGTGTCCTCCGTCAGCGGTCGATATGGACGAGCGGAGGGGTGCTCTTTTGCCTAGGCTCGGCCACCTACGCTGTGAGCTCTATGTAAACTATCGCGAGCGCCGCTAACCTTCGTTCAGGTCACGTACTACATGCCGTATTACTTCCAAGCCGTGCAGGGTGCGGATGCTGTCCACAGTGGAGTAGACCTCATCGCGGTGTTTATACCTCAGATGCTCGCCGTAATTGTGACCTCTGCCCTTGTCACTCAATGGGGGTATTATGTATGTGAATGACTTGGCTCCAGCCCCGGGGGAACTTCCAGCTTACACAAGATGTGTATAGGCTCCGTACATGATCGTCGGCGAGCTGATCTGCATTGCTGGAACTGTGTTGCTCACCAGGCTCAAGGTTGAGTCGTCCACTGTATATTGGGCGGCCGCTTTGGTTGTTCATGGACTGGGGATGGGACTAGCAATGCAGCTGCCTTACACGGCTGTGAACGTGGTACTACAGTAAGTACATAAGCACCTAATAACAACATAGGCTTACCACTCTCGCAGCGAGGACGACGTCCCGACCGGAAATGGTACGTATTTTGCTGTCGTTACTATTGACCATCTACGGCTAACGCTAACCACGTTGTTCAGCTATCGCTGTGTTTGTATGGCAACTAGGAGGGTAAGTGGATCTTCCGGTCTGATCATGCTCGTAGAGCCGCTCATAACTCGGACTAGGGCCCTATCAATAGCCATCTCTCAAACAATTTCCCTGAACAACATTCTCCGCGAGGTACCCCGACAGATTCCCGAACTTTCCCCCGAGCGAGTGATGTCTTGGGGCGCGTCAAATCTCGAGGCACTCGCCCCCACTGCCGACGCTTTAATTGAGCTTCGCAGCATCTGGTGCACGTCCGTCTCGCATGTCATGATTTTTGCACTAGCCTGTATTTGTGCGTCTGTGCTTTTTACCGCTGGGATGGAGTGGCTTAATGCCAAGAAGGTTGCAAATCAGAGGCGGGAGGCCGGCGGAGGGGGAGGCCAGACGGGTGTTGGCCTAGTCTAGTAGTCTAATATTATAGTAATCATAGATGCAGTCTCTCTGCATGTCTCGAGAGTAATCGAGCTATACAGCAGGGAACTCATTTCCCACCAATCAAGCGTATACATTTAATTTACTTGGAGCAATGACAGCGAGTGGTCTGACCATTTGGCGCCTACGGAGCATGAGTTGGTTAGGGTGGTAATTTCCACCCCCGGTCGTCTGGTGGGTCGCTGCTTGAAGAAATACGGGTTTCCTTTATGGAGTAGATCTAGAGCACCGCCATTTTAACCTCAGTGGTGAAAAAAAATGAGCGCGCCAAGCGAGTGATAGCAAACGCAGGATGGATTAGATTAGGACCGGGCCGCTGATCCTCACCGGAAATAAGGAAATGGCGACAATTAGCCCTAAGGTAGCGCATCTGCAACCCCGCCCGATGAGAGTCAGCCTGACAAATATCTCGCTTATGATGAGATACCCACCCGCTCGTCCTTTAGTGCTTACTCCATGCATTTTAAAATAGCAATGTTGCAGTGAAATGGCCCACTCGACAACCGCTGGAGCGGGGTTGCGCGGCGATTTTACTCGTAAAGGGCAGTAAGATCGGAACCAGTCTTGTAATCGCCCCCAAACATCGCTTCCAAGGCATTGTCAGTTTAATCAGGCTGTACATAATGCCTGTCAATGGCGCTGCAGAGCGTACAGCCCCCCCTCCCGAGGTCGTTCCCGGAGGGGATTGGATCCCCTTCACTGTCACTCATTTAATGGATTCCAGACATATCTAACCTGGCCCCGCCCTCTTCGCAGACGTCCCCAGTCCAAGTGACATACATCTGATGCTGCGGGGCTACACAAGCTGCTCGTCATCTTCTTTATGTGAAGAGCACGTTAGACTTCCCAGTGTTGAAACGCCACTGTTGTCTGCATTTCACCATGACAAACTACCAGATAGACACTCCTGCCAAGGTGACAGGGCCGGTTTTCATTGTAAGTCAGAGCGACCCGCCCATGTGTGTTTCCATCTAGCTAACCTATCACTTTGATGTACTGTAGGGCGTCCTTTGGGGTGCAACAGGGCTCTCGTTTCTCTTCGTTCTGGCTCGCACACTTGCTCGCATCTATGCCTTCCGACGTCTCTGGCTCGACGATGCCTTCGCCATCGGCGCGTGGTTGATGCTCCTAGTCCAGGCAATCACCTGGATGACCCAGGTGGACTCGATGTACCTCCTCTTTCAGTTAGACGCTGGCAAGCTCATGCCGACCCCCGAGATCTTGAATCGCCTGGCACAACTGGAGAGGGCCGAGTGTGCCATTCTCATCCTGTTTTACACGTCTCTGTGGGCGATCAAAGCCTCGTTTCTGATCTTCTTCCGGAGGATCGGAGGTACCGATCGCTCCTGGCTCATCTGGTTCTGGTGTGTCGTTGGCTTCGTCGCGGCCACATACTTCGTCTGCTTGGGGGACATCCAGTACCCCTGCCTGCTGAGAGACCAAGCCTATATCCTGGGTATGTCCACGAGAATAGACACCTTTTGCTTCTACTATGACCCTGGCTAACTCATGGACTTTTCCTTCAATAGAAAATTGTCCGAAAAAGGAAGCTGTTCTGTTCCAATACAATACATTTATTATCAACCTGGTGTTAGATGTCCTCACTGACCTGACAAGTAAAGCTACTCTCACCGTCCTTAAAACCTGATTTACTGACCATTGATCCCCAATATAGTCATCAGCCTCCCAATCACCCTACTATGGAACGTGCGGCTTCCCTTCCGCCGCAAGATGATCCTGATAAGCATCCTGTCCTTGGCGGTACTCATCATCATCGTAGCGATCGTACGAGTCGCCGTCGTTGCTACCAAGGAGAAAAACTCCGATATGTCCTGGCTGTGGATGTGGAGTTTTATCGAAGCCACTGTCGGTATGTTTTGCCTTCTATCACTCAAGATCAATCCTTCGCTACCTCTATACTAACTACAACCCAACCAGCCAATATCATCGCCTGTGTCGGCTCCTTCCGCCAATTGTTCGTGAAACAGGACAAGAACCGCGCTTCAGCGTACCCAGTCCGCTTCCATACGGAGTACCCATCCTTGGATGCTAAGCCGGGGTTCCAGCGCGTTCGCACCCGGTCGGAGGGAAGCTCCGATCTCCATCTTAATTCGTACGATAGTCACCGCGAGCTGGCACCTGTTGTATAAATGCTCATATGGCGGTGTTGGATTTAGCGTATTTCTTATGTTTCTTTATACCCTGTATATTTTTTTGGTTACATGATGAACGTTATATGTTACAAATGAAGTTTTCAGTCTTCCTCGTGGTATAGGCGATGATCGCTCGATCATCAATCCATAATTTGCACACAGTGGATTGTTCTAACTATAATTATCATGCTTGTCAGTCATGGTGAAGCCCAAGATACTACTTCTAATTGTTAATTCTTCCGTCACTGTCGTTTAGTTCGACAATATCGTTTTCTGATATCAAGCTTCCGGTGGATTCTAGCAGG
Source organism: Aspergillus flavus (assembly GCF_009017415.1). NCBI lineage: Eukaryota > Fungi > Ascomycota > Eurotiomycetes > Eurotiales > Aspergillaceae > Aspergillus > Aspergillus flavus. The sequence continues at coordinate 5,993,756 of NC_092409.1, read as the reverse complement.
ACATTGGTCTGCACAGTGGTACATCCCCCACCGTAACCACCAACTCTCGGGGTATTTCGTCGTTGAGCCGGCGACACCGCTACATGAGCTAACAGCATGTTATCAGCGACGAAGATCCTACTGTTCAAAGAGCGTCAGAATCACCGTCAGCTTCTATGTTATTACTTAGTGGGTACTAAGCTGGAGTCACAACCGAGTCACAACCAAACTACATTAACCCTCCTACAAATGAAAGTGGTAGTCCCCAGGTCCTGTATAACAATCAACGGATTCGACCATATTATCCATTCGTCCGTGTCAACGAGCATTGTAGCTGCTGCGCGATCACTTTAAACTTATGAAAATATATATTCGAGCTGCATTGCATACAATCTCGGGTTTCCCTTTCTGACATGGGTATACTACATCGATTATATTTCAGAGCATTATTTAATTTGTTCAATTTCTATCACAAATAGAGTATCTCTCACTCTCTGTGTGTTTGTGTTTTCTTTCCTCTCTTCATCGTGCAGTAACATTCCAGCCACGTGCCTCGATCTTCGGTGTGATACGCGGAAACCTCGGAGCCCTAATTCGAAAGCCAAGTTTTTCTTTTCTTCACGATAACCTCCAATAATTGGCTATCCGCCGCAATCCCCACTATGGCAAATAAATTCGCTAACCACCCACAGATAACCTCGCATAACTATGGAACACAGTGGAACCCAGCAGGAGCTGAGATAATGCGCATGAGACATGGTCAGAAAAAAAAGGGGGAAAATCGCGGCGCCACCAAGCGACCTCCAGCAATTTCCCCCATCACCAACACACCAAACACAAGCTAAGATAAGATGCAATCACCGATAGCCACGGAACGATTACTCGCGACAACAGATCATCTTATCAGACCGGATCAAAACCTAAGCGGTCGTCAACAGCCATGGATCCACCCTCGTTTAATCCAGAGCGTGGACCCGATCAAGGGCCGTCAGCTTCGAGTCTGTCAACCTGTGAAGAAGGGTGAATTGTTGCTGGTTGACCTGCCCTATGCACTTATTCCCGTCGTGGATCATCCGGAGCAAAGTGACGATGTTCGCTGTAGCAATCCTGCTTGTCATAGACGTGTTGCTCGGACCGTAGAGCGCGTATCTTGTCCGAACCGATGCTCGGCCGAGGTGGTCTGGTGCAATTCATCGTGTCGGGATGCCGACAACCTCCGCCATGAGTTCGAATGTACCTGGTTAAAGAAATATGCCACCTCCATACGCTCCAAATGGGGCGAGTATGATTTCGGTATGCTGTGGTTAATCGTGCGCATCCTTGCCAGTCGGCATGTGGAATTCCGGAATACGCCCTCAAGCGACAAAACTAGCGGCAGCAAAACTGGCTCAGATTCAAAACTCAGTTCTTTCGAAACAGGTTGGAACGCTATCCGCTCATTCTGCGGGTCCCAAGATTCCTGGACTCACTCCCAAGTGCGACATTGGACCATGCTAGTCAAGAAATACTTGAGAAACAGCCAATCCCTACCACATGGATTAACGTCCAGCGAAGTGCTGGTTTTAATATGTCAAGAAGAAGCCAACTCATTTGGCTTATACCCTAGGGAGACCGGGGCCTTTCCACTCCCGGAGCTTGCAGTCGATCGCGGAGAGCAGTTCGCGGCCGGAGTATACCCGACAGCAGCTCTAGCGAATCACTCTTGCTCGCCGAATGTCTGATTTATTATCTTCCACTCCCTAAGTTTACTTGTGAGCTAATATTTATGCAGATAATACATAAACCGGATGATCAAAGTCGGATGGTCTTTGTCGCTTCAAAGGATATAGCCACCGGCGAGGAGTGCTGTATATCGTACTTCGATCTGTCAAAGAAGGTCGAACTTAAGGATCGACGGGACCATTTGCAAGGGTCATTTCGCTTTGTTTGCAAGTGTGATAGATGTGTCTCGGAGGAACCTCCTGAGGAAGAGTCCCCCGAGGAGGAGTTGCAGTGGGATGAATTCCCATCCATGGACGCTTTTTAAGCGTGAAGTATGTACATATATGATGTTTATGATATCTGAATGCATATAGCCAAAATGCTCAAAATAGCCGTCGCTATTGGCGCATCACAAAAATACCCTAAGTTATTAGGTTATAATCCCTAATGTTTTACTCATTGGTTCAGGTCCTAAAGAGGGAAACACTTCACCAAACGAAAATACCCCAAACTTGCATCAAATTAAGGAAATAACATACGTCGAACTAGACTCCTCTCGCCACTACGCCGTCAACAATCTTAACCACCTCCGCAGTCATACTCAAATGAACACCATGACCAGCCTCCAACTCCACCGTCTGAAAAACCCCACCCTCAGCCCTAGCCTTCTCAACCATAACCCTCTGAAACTCCAACGACACAGCAAGATCATTAGTCGTATGAATATAGGTCGACGGAATCTCCCTCCAAGCACACCTCTCCAAAGGCTGAAACATGGCATCCCCATTCCACCTCGTCAACGACGAAACCAGCTCCTCAGCATCCGCATCATCCACCCCAGGCCCAGCCATGAGCTTTTTCAACTCTTCCTTCGGAAACATACCCAGAATATCAGATGCATTAGCAATCTGATCCGCGGTACCAAATTCCCTGGCTATATCTAATATACAGGCCCCTTCTGTGAAAAGAGAAGCGCACATGTAGATCAGATGGCTGATTCCGCCGACCAGTCCTTGATTCTTACGTTCGTTTCGACCAAGATTGTGGAGGGCGTTAGTTCCGACTTGGCCGCCGTAGGAGTGCATAATTACTACTATTGTGCGACCGGCGGAGGCGAGGCTTTCGACGTAGCTGCGGATTAGGTCTGTGTCGGTTGTTAGATCTGCGTTGGGTGGGTTTGCGCCGTTCATGCTGGGGAGGCGAGGGACGTGGACTTCGTAGCCCTCTTTTTTGAGGGCATTGGCGAGTTTGGTGTAGGACTTTGGGGTGTGCCATGCTCCGGAGATTACGAGAACTGTTGGCTTGGGGGTGTCCATTTTTTGTAGCTGGAATATTGTTGGTGTTGGGAGAGGTAATGAAAATGTTGACGACGGTAGTTTATCTTGTCAGGCTGGGAAAGTCAAGTATATATAGTCATGTACAACTGTAAAGAAAATTAGCCTCGACCTGGGGATTTGAGGATTTAATCAATTACTGTAAAGAGGTGAAGAATACGAGTTCCTTAATGAAAGGTAAGATTCTTGAATTGCTATTGAAAAACTAAACAAAGGAAGGCTTTTATACTGGACTACGACCACGTGGTTGCAAAAAAAGGGCCTCTAGGCACCTACAATTACTCCGGAGTACATCTCCCACTAAACGTAGTAGCCAATGAGCTTATGTAGACTGTACATGGTAGGATTGAATTCAGCCTGTCGGATACGCAAATTAATAGCCCCCACACAGTAGTGCTTATGTCCAGGTGGGTAGTACGATGAACGATGAAATCAATGATTGTTTCTTTGCCTGATATACGCTTATAGACATAGGATTCATTAGGCAGCTAGTTATCTTGATATATTCATCACCGTTGTGGGTGGCGATTGATATCGAGTACAGAACCTAAAAGAGTCTTGAACCAATGCGAGATAGAGAATAGTAGCAAGGCACTCGCCGCCTACTTTAACCTCCTCGACCAGAATCTCGCCAATTTTCAAAGTTCTTCCCAGTCCTCCTTTCCCTCCTTCTTTCTTCCTCTCTGTTTTAATTACTTAGATACTGGGAATACCATACATTGTACTATGAGGTCCCTGGGGTGGGGGGAGGGGTTTGCTATCACGTGAACAGGGCAATGCGGAGCATTTTGCTCTGAAGCACGCATTTCCGTAGGGTATCTCAGGAGGTAGCTGACATTTGGCGTAGAGCGCGGAAAAGTCCGGTGTAAGTACGGACCTCGAAACGCTAAGGTAACCAATGAGAATCTTACTCGTTCGGTCATGACCCACAACCAACACATTGTTCCCATCGGGTAAGGCGTAAACCTGCAGCATGATCGATGACCTTGGTGAGGCGCAATGGATGTGGTTGCTTAAAGACGATGTACGATGATTGGGCAGGATATGGTGCACAGTCCATTATACGATCATAGCCCACATAGGATATACGTGGAGAAGAGAATTTTCGTCGCATGGCAGATGGAGTTGCATAAAGACGATGTACGATGATTGGGCAGGATATGGTGCACAGTCCATTATACGATCATAGCCCACATAGGATATACGTGGAGAAGAGAATTTTCGTCGCATGGCAGATGGAGTTGCATAAAGACAATGTACGATGGTTAGGCAGACCCATCATCACTTTTGTCCCACACACTTTCCTATTACACACCGCCGAGCAACGTGAACATGAAGCAATCTTCTCTCTGGACTCAGAAAAATAACGATAATTAGATATAATATCCATTTATCCTCTGGTCATCGCTGTTTCGACTCCCTTACCTTCTTTCTTTGTCCTCTAGGTCTTGCGTGTCTGCCGGGCCTTCTCATAACCCTCCATCGTTTCTTTCTTTCCTTCTTTGTTTCGTATTCTCCTGCGGACAAATCTCTCCACCATGGCCTGGTTTCCCGCAGCTACTGACTGGAATGACTTCTACCTTCCACCGGGGATACAACAAGAGCTCGAAGATCTCGAAACTATCTTCCGTAACGTACCGCAACCACCGAATCAAAATCATCCTTTATCGAGTAACTCGCAATCCGATGCCCCAATGGTGGATGCCACAACCTTGGATCCACATAGTTTAATTGCCCCACCGACCAATCACAACACAGGGTATGATAACCAACTCGTGATGAACTTGGACAGCCCATTCTTCTCCAACACGTACCAGCCACAAGGTATGACACCGGTTTTCCCAACTGAGCAGCCGTTGGAAGAATCTGTGAAACCCAAACCTTCACTCAAGGCTCAGAATCCCCGATCCCAGCGGAAGTCTCCCCAGTCACAGTAAGTCATTTGGCACACATATATAAGGTAAATTCGTGGATATTCTAATGATATCCTTGACCCAGGAGTAACAGTACCCCCCCTCTTCGCTGTGGCTGGAAAGACTGCAAGTACGAAGGCACATTCGGACGGAAGGCCGAGTTGATGCGACATATCGACGTCCTGCACGTGTCTCCACGTTCATACGACTGCCCGGTCCGGGGATGCAGGAAGGTGTGTAACCGACAGGATAATCTGTTGGAGCATATTCGCCGCGCACATTAGATCTGGAGGCAATGTTATGGCGCGAATTGCTTCATTTTGTTATGACAGCTGCACGCATGATCAGTTTCAGCATTTCGGGATCTAAGTGATTTTGTTTGTACCAATGGTGATCATTTACTCAGCGAACACACTCTTCTATATTGAAATCTATTTATTTGATTGCTAACTTAACGAGAAATACCCCCGTCTCTCATCCTAACAAAAGTCAAATCAATTATCGGGAATTTTGTGTTCCTCTGCATCAACACCCGCATTCCAGCGGTATTTCGCAGCCGGGTGGTCATCTGGTGGCCCGCTTTGCCCCGGCTTCCCGTAGAGGTTCTCCCGATATGTGCCGTGGTTGACAGCATAGTCGTCCCAGAATAGACCACGACGGCGAAGTTCCGGAATCAGAAGCTCGATGATATCCTTGAACGAACCGGGCTTTACGGCGTATGCCTTCTCGCAATCAGTAGGATGTACTTTGCACGCTTACGTTGCAACCGGGACATGCTCAGAACTTACAAGGTTGAACCCATCCACATCGGCTTCCCGCACCCATCGCTCCATCTCGTCGGCTACTTGTTCGGAGGTCCCAACCGGGGTTGCCCCTAAGCCGCCCACGGTAATATGTTGTCCAACGGTGGACTTAGTCCACTTATCGACGCCAGGCGTGGCCTTTGACCATCCCTCGACAGCAGAACTGCAAACACAATTAGACATACAATCCTCGGAAGGCATATATGATCGTATACATACCGAATAGCATTACTCTCCACATGCCTTAGCTCCTCATCATCGCCATACGTATCCAAATTAATCCCTGTCCACCCCCCAAACAGCGCCAAAGCCCCATCTATCGACCCTAGACTGCGATAATACTTGAATTTCTCCTGCGCCTCCTCCTCAGTACGACCCAAGACTGGACAAATAAGAGCCAAAAACTTGATACTCTGCGGATCGCGCCCGAACTGCGTCTTCGCTAGCTCGCGGATTTCGGCCACATTCTTCGCCACAACCACGGGACTATGTCCCGCGACAAAGATGGCTTCGGCGTGTTGGGCTGCGAAGGCCTTTCCTGATTTGGAGGTGCCGGCTTGTAGAATAACGGGTGTTCGCTGTGGACTGGGTTGGCAGATGTGTGGGCCTGGGACGCTGAAGTATTTTCCGACGTGGTTGATTTCTCGGACTCGGGATGGGTCGGTGTAGATTCCGCGTTCGCGGTCGAGGACTACGGCGTCGGATCGCCAGGATGACTCCCAGAGTTTGTATGTTACTTTGATGTATTCTTCGGCGATTGCGTAGCGGTCGTCGTGCTATTTTAGTTAGATTGAACTTATGATATTTGGGTAGGATATGGATGTGTTTACCTGTGGCTGTTGAGTGTGACCGAGGTTTCGGGCAGCAGAGTCGAGATATCCGGTGACGATCTATACGATACTGTGCGTCAGACATTTCCCAAGTCAATCTGTAAAGTCAAACTCACATTCCAGCCAATACTGCAAAATAGAAATAGATTAGTCACATTCAGAATCAAGAACCCTGACTAACTTACCGCCCCTTAGTCAAATGATCAATAGTCGAAAGCCGTCTAGCCAAATGATACGGCTGCTCATAAGTCGTCGTGACCGTCACTCCGAACCCGATATTCTTAGTGGCAGCCGCCATTGCAGGCACCACAGCCAAAGGCTCATTGACCGGCCACTGGGCTCCCGAAATAATCGCCGGCTCAAGGTTCCTAGGACCTTTGTATACATCATAGCCTCCTATGTAATTATCAGAATCTCATCCTCGCTTGATATTCACGGTAAACTTACCTAGTACATCTGCGATGAAGATGCCGTGGAATTTAGCCGACTCGAGGAGTTTTGCTAGTTCAATCCAGTGGTCGATATCGTTGAACCGATGGGATTCGTCCTCGGGGTGTCGCCATAAGCCTGGCGATTGGTGGCCGCTGCCTATATTGGTGATTAGCGAGACTTATGGTATCAATTGGCCATGTAGATGTTCGGCCGTACACATTTCAACGAAGGCATTGAGGATAAGTGACTTGCGCGGGCCATTTGGTGGCGATGGGTCATTAGTCACAGTCATGGTTAGGAAATAGCAGGGTATTTGGACTTCGTTGGTAGACCGAAATGAAAAACAAGAAGTTCAATTCTAGCAGAGGTGAGAGCACTACAGAGTATATCAATGAGATTCCAGTCGCCAGTGTCTACGGGAAACAACTGAACAAGGAGAAATTAAAGCCTATATGACGAAGTGCCCCTCTATCAGTATTAATATTAGCCAGCACCATTACCCGAATTCCCCTCATTCTCAGCCTTGACAGGGATCGAGGGGTGGTGTCCTTGTCCTATATAGCATCAAAGTGGGTCGCGATGACACCATGCGGGATCTGTGAGGTCGGCCATACAAATTAGCGATCACATCTTTTTTAACTCAGGGCACTATGTCCGTGTCAATTTCCATTTCTTGTAAGAGTTGGGTTGTTACCACGAAGGGAAGATCCAAAAATCAGTCACCGGGATTTTCTCTACCAAGAAGATCTGCCGCTGCTCGTCACCAAACACCAGCATCACGCAATCCATCCCGACCATTTCCCGGGTCAAAAGCCTAGATAAAAAACAAAAAAAGAGAGAGAGAGAGCACCACACGAAAGTCTTACTAGTAAATACTTACTACACCGCCCGTAAAATTGTCTCAATCATCCGGATTGGACATCATCTAAGATGTGGCAGCTAGTCTGATGAACGATTCCCTGCGATGGATGGCCATATCATCAGTAGGGTTCTAAACCAGGTTATGTGCAATTAGAATTATTTTAAGTTTTCCATGCTACCAGACCGTCGGTTTCTTGGACCATATATTGGATTATCCACCCCATCCAGCAGCCCATCTGATAAATGAATCGGCCAATCCCAGCACGTAGAAACCAAATCACCTCATCCAGTAGCCAGGTCATATCATTAACCCTCTCATAGTCCCTGATATCTGCAAGGGCGCCGATCACCCACCAGTTTGGGGTTTTGGTGAACACGTCTATTCGTGGGAATTGTAGCCGTCCAGAGATCCGTAAAAGCTTTGGAAATACTTATTCTGCACAGACCCCATTGCATTGGACTTCTTATATACTAGCGGAAGCGTACCACTCTCGCCTTTATACGATATCAACTTTTTATCGGATAGAAAAACAGAGTCGTCTCTACACTACATTGCGAGGTCCATCCAGCAGTGACCATGACAGAGCTGACAGCCAGAGGTGGCAATGACTCTGTCCAACCACCATTGTCGCAGGCGGTTGGATATGTAATCGTAGTGGTCATTGGCCTGATCATCGCTTTTGGTATGCTCATTCTATACCCTTTGCAATTGCGCATATACTTGGGTCGCTAACTTCGTCTTAGTGATGATGCTTATCACAAAGGTTCTCAAGAAGACAACGGGAGAGGACAATAAGAAGACGGAAATGTAGGGTCTCAGTTGCCATGTTCCGTTAATATCGCTAATTACCCTCAGGTTCATGACGGCAAATCGAACTGTTCGAACGGGCTTAACAGCATCAGCCGTGATATCCGTACGTCTTCCCTACTCGACGTCGAATAATACACTCTGACTAAAACAAACAGTCATGGCTTTGGACAACAGCCATGCTGGGCTCGTCATTTGTCGGATATGACTATGGCGTAGCGGGCCCATTCTGGTTTGCTGCCGGATGCAGTCCAATGATTGTATTTTTTGCCCTCATCGGAATATCCTGCAAGCGCAAGATTCCAGAGGCACACACTTCACTTGAAGTGGTTAGAATCCGATATGGTGTGATTTATTCTACCACTGTTTCCTCTGCAATGCTGACTCTCCAAGGTCGGACTGCACATATTGTCTTCATGACACTCTGCTTGGTTAACAATATCTTCGCTTGTGCTAACATGCTTCTCGGAGCGGCTGCTGTCATATCTGCTGTGTCAGTGATGTCCCTACTACAGTGTCTCCTAGTCTAACACTAACAACTGAAAAGAACAGGTATGCACATTATCGCTGCCACATTTCTCCTACCAGTTGGTGTGACCGTCTATACCTTTGTTGGTGGAATTAAGGCGACGTGAGTAAAGAGTTAATCCCCTCAGACAATGCATGCTTATATGGAGTCGCAGATTCCTCACTGACTACTTCCACACCGCGATCATCCTTATCATTGCGTGCTACTTCTCTATCAAAGCATTCACAATTGACGAAGTCGGTTCCATCGGCAAGTTATACGACCTGGTTCAAGCTGCCGCGCAAAGACATCCAGTTTCAGGAAACCATGATGGGACATACTTGACCATGACATCTAAAGGGGTAGGTCGGTCGCATGTCGCAACACCAGCGACGCTGACATTAGCTCTAGGCGATGCTCTTTGGGATCCTGCACATTTGCTCGAACTTTGGTCTGGTAATTGTAGGTGCAATCACACATGTCTGCTCTGGGTCGTTCTAACTCTGCCAGATGGATACAAGCTATTTCATCAAAGCATTTTCCGCCGCTCCGTCCTCGGTAGTTCCGGGCTACACAATCGGAGGCATTGCATATTTCGCCATCCCATGGGCCCTAGGAACCATCATGAGCTCCGTAGCCATCGGACTAGAAAACCAACCATCCTTCCCCACATATCCCAGAGTAGGTACTTCTAAACTGTAACATACTACCCAGTCCTACTGATCACATGCAGAGAATGACCACAAGCGAAGTCAGCGGAGGGCTCGTCCTACCATATGCCGCAATGACAATCGCAGGCAAAGGCGGAGCAGCTGCGATTCTCCTAATTACATTCATGGCCGTCACATCAACACTTTCAGCACAGGTAATTGCAGTCAGCTCCATTCTCAGTTTCGATGTATATCGCGAATATTTCAATCGAAATGCATCCGATCGCGACATAATCCGGTCAAGTCACTTTGGTGTGATCTTTTTCGCTGCGTTCTCCGCCGGATTCAGTACTATGCTCCATTATGTGGGGATTGACCTTGGGTGGACTTTATATATGCTCGGTTAGTTTCAAGAATACACCGTCCACACTACCTTGCCATGGTAAGTAGCACATATGCTGATCGACAAAGGCGTCGTAACATGCCCCGGTATCTTCCCAATGGCATTCACCATCCTCTGGCGCCGCCAAAGCACCGCAGCTGCTATTCTCTCCCCCGTCCTAGGTATGGCAACCGGAATCGGTGTCTGGCTCGGAACAGCCCAGCATTTCTACGGCTCTGTTTCTGTTTCCGCGACGGGTCAGATATTACCATGTGTGTACGGAACCGTCGCATCTGCATTCTCGCCCATTCTATACTCCGTCGTTATCACGCTAGTCCGTCCACAGAACTACGACTGGAATGACTTCAAGAAGGAGAAACTTGCCCTAGAACGACTAGAGAGTGATCTAACAACCGTGCACAGCCATGGGAAAGCCAACCGACAGGAGAACGGATTGGAAGAAGGTGCCCGACATATCTCTGCTTTTGATCCCCAGGAACTGAAACGATGGGGTCGTATTGCGGCATTTTGGTCTATTGCGACGTTCCTTGGTCATTGGGTGATTTGGCCGTTGCCGATGTATGGGTCGAAGTATGTTTTTGGGAAAGGGGTATGTATCTATTTCTTCTGGAAATTCGATATTTGTTGAGAAGCTGACTTTGTAGTTCTTTTCGGCGTGGGTTGTTGTCGCTATTATATGGCTTTGGGTGACTATGCTTGTGGCTATTTTTTATCCTATTTTTGATGGGGGTATTCAGCAGATTACACAGGTTTATCGAGGGTTGTGTGTGGGTAACGTGAGGAAGGAAGCTGTCGGAAATGAGAGCTCGTCGTCTCCTTCGATAAGTGATACGGGTGAGGAGGTGAAGCGAGATGACCGGACCTAGTGTTCATTCTGGATGGCATTCATCTCCCATTTATCTGCCGGTTTGGTTCGGGCTGGAAGTATATCGTTACATGTTATATGAAGCTGTTCAGACCAATATCGCCTCCCCCTAATACCCTAATCTACTCTGTTCCAAAAACCATGATATACACCACTCTACCTCTCTACACCACAAACCGGCAACAATCACCCCCCTACACCATGACCATCCCTCATATCTCCCCTAACCCTGACCAACCTCGCAACCTCCCTCGCTGTATCAGTCCCCAACCTCCCCAACCCCTCTATAACGCCCTCCCTTTCCCCCGTTTCCTCTCCTGACTCATCTTAACCTTCCCCTCAATCCTCTCAACCTCTACACTCAACCCGACAATATTCCTCTTCAAAACCCTCAAGTACCCCTCCGGCGCCTCATCCACTCTCCAAGGCTCCTCCCTCCCCTCCTCCCCCGTAAACCCCATAATATCCCTCTCACAGTGATCTGACAAATCCCGTAACTGCTTATCCAGAAACTCCCCCGTCTCCTTCACCTCAGGGTCAAAATACACAGTCGCGGTACCATAAACCTGCACCGTGCTATAATTCCAAGTAGGCGCTACTTTTCCCGTGATTGGTTTCGTCTCTGTGTAGAATTTCGGGGTCACGTAGTGGTGATGCGGGGATGTGAAGAGGATCATGACTTCTTGTGATAATTGGGAGCCGGAGGTTGAGTTGGAGTCTTTGAGGGAGTCAATTATGGCTTTGGATTGTGGGTTTTGGCGGGCGATGTGTCCGCGGAGTCTTGCTTTGGGGGATCCATGGGTTTGGTTCGGGGGGTCGAGGATCCAGGGGATGTGGGTGGATTGGAGGAGGGGGTAAAGGGTTGAGGGGATTGCAGTTGTGAGGATGCCGAGTGGGTTGGCGTGGATGAATGAGTAGAGTGCTTCTTTGTTATCTTCGGCGTATACGGGTTGGTTGTACATTTTGGAGGTCTTTGGGGGATTTGTAGACCTTTGTGAATTGGTTGTCTTGACTCTTCTCCAGTGTTACTATTGATGCGCCGTGGTTGATAGTCGATAAGATGATCCGATAAGATAGGCTAATTCATTGCCTCGGTTATGGCGCTTCGATGTCCGATTGGGTCGACCTGGAGGGATAAAACAATGTGGCACGCCCATTTTATGGCTGGTCTAAGAGGAGGTGCTATTATTTTAGTCCTAGTAGTATACTTGGAATGTGGTAGTATACCATCGTATGGTTCATCGCATCTACCAGCACATGATGGAAGGCCAAATCAGTCTGCCTTCTCGTTACAAGTATCTTGTGTGTCAATCAGAACCATGTCATTTTGGAGGGTGGATAGTACCATTTCCGAGAGTTCGATGGATGGAGAACGCCAGCATAGGTTCTTGTTGTTTTGCTTTACTTTTGATCATGGCCTCAATTGATAACGGTCTTACACCTGGTGACCTGGTGACAAGTGACTAATTTCCATTAAGACTTTTGTGATATATATATGATGTTGTCCAGTATGGCAGTCATCTAGTTGTGTAAGTAAAATATGTAGAGGTAAAAGCTAACATTCATACGAGTCATTTTACTTAGTTGGGGATTCGTGAAATGAATGTTTAGGAGCGCACCTTTCCATTCTATATTAGGATATTTACAAAATATCGTACATATAGTAAAAGATTGAGACTAACCTACTCGCACAACTCAGTTCGTCCGTTGCCTAGCTTGATGGCACAGGGTATGGTGGCACCATATCAATCAACTTCCAGTACATCTTGGCCGCCCGCCGTGGGTGAGGATGTCCTGGAAGCTATAAGAAGGGGATGATATTGGAAAAAGACACTTGCGGCTGATAGCCTCTCAGCGTGAAGTGGATTAATGAGCTTTTCGCGATTCGACTGAGCGATCATCACAGCTGCCGAAGCCCCCCGTGGAACTTCCTGCATATTTTGCGAACTTGCCTTCTGAGCGGGTGCTGTTGTGGGTGTACAGCTTAGAGATGAAGTATACTTATCCTTCCAGTTGCGAAAAGCATAAGAGAAGGTTCTGGTATGCGGGTGGCTAGGCCCTAATACTTTGCTGCATAACTTTGAACACTTTTCCATCAGAGACAAGGCATCCTGAGACTTCCCTTGGGACTCCCAGGTGTAGGCTAGGTTTGCCATGCTGGCTAAAGTGTCAGGATGCTCAGCCCCAAGCACAGTCTTTAATGTCCCCGTTACTTGAACTGCCAGGCTCTCCGCTTCCTCCCAACGTCCCTGATCCCAGTAAAAAAATGCTAGGTTATTCATACTCGTCAGTGTGAAAGGATGTTGAGCCCCAAGCACTGTCTTTCTTTCCTCGATCACACGTACAATTAACCTCTCTGCTTCGCTCCATCGTCCCTGATGCCAGTAGGTTGATGCCAGGTTTGCCATACTATTCAGAGTGGATGGATGCTGAGCCCCAAGCACTGTTTTTCTTCTCTCTATGACTTGTATAATTAACCTCTCTGCTTCGCTCCATCGTCCCTGGCTTCGGTAGATTGACGCCAGATTTAACATACTAATCAGAGTTTTAGGGTGTTCAGTCCCCCGTACTATCTTCATTGTCTCCATCACTTGCATGAGTAACTCCTCTGCTTCATACCATCGTCCCTGGTTGCGATAGGTTGATGCCAGTTTCGCTTTGCTGGCGAGAGTGGTGCTGTGTACTAAGCCATCTCTGTCCTGATTAATGCTTATCAGCGTCTTATATAGTGCCTCTGCTTCGTGGTATCTTCCATCACTATTAAGGCAATCTGCAATCTTCCCAACCAAATTGGTGTATTGTCCTTGTTGTACAATAAATTCGTTATCATGCACCAGTGCCAAGCCATGAGGGAGGTACTCTCGCCAAAGTGCTCGATTGAAATAGTGATCGTCTGGGAAAACCTTATCTATACGATCAGCCACTCTTCGAACCCAGTGAGAAAACAGTCCATTCTTTCTGAGCCAGTTGCGAGTTGCGATATGCACAAGTCTGTGCATGCTTATATCCAGATCTTGACTATTGGTGAATGAGTATGCATTCAAGAGTCCCAAAGCATCAAGTCTTTGTTTCCTGGATGTTTGGTGAGGAAGAAGGGAGTGAGGGATATTTCGTGGGTTGATACAGGCCATGAAAGAGAGATAGTCCGCTGCTAATTGGTCTTGATGCTGGATCTGTTTAAACGATATCAACCATGTCGTGATCACGGGGTTCTGGATATCCTTATAGCGCCCTGGATCCCTAAAATCTTCACTAAGGAGTTCCACGGCGTCATATTCCTCCTCTTGCAAAAGTGTCAGGTATGCAGATAGAGTGAGGCGCTTTTTGTTGATATATGCAGACGCCTGTGCGATTGCTAATGGAAGGAATGCCAGCTTTTCTAGGAGGGCAACTGTTGTAATATGGTCCTCAAGCAAGTGTTTCTGCAACAATAAATTCTCCAGGATTTTTGAGGCAGTTTCTTTATCCACATCTGGAACAGAAATAGTAGTGGATCCTGTGAGCTCAACCGCAAGCTCCCCATTGCGGGAAGTGAATAGAATGTGGCCTTGATCACTCTGAGGGAGGAAGTCCTCGAGGGCTGGGGTTGCATTATTGCCTGTGAGCCACATCTCTGAATCATCTGCATTGTCAAAGATGAGAAGCCACTTTCCTGCACGCTCGGAGCTGAGGTATATTCTGATCTGTTCTTTAGCCTCCGCTTGCTTCACGTCATGGAGTCCGAGAGTCTGCGCGATATTCACGAACGTCTGCTCAATCATCCCATGGCTTGTACATGGAACCCAGAAAACTGAGCATTCCCTGTCTCGGTCCCGTATGCGGTATGCTACCTCTAGGGCAACTTGTGTCTTTCCAATCCCTCCCAAGCCGGTGATTGCAATCCTCTTGGGCCCATCTGGCATCGCGAGTAACTCTTCGAGTTGCGCGATTTCATCCTGACGACCAACAAACCTTGAATTCCTTGCCAGCGAGACCACCCAATGGCGCGCCTTATTGTTCTTCAGCGAGTCAACGTCCATAGGGCTAATAGGCACGACAGATAACAGCATTTTCGCATAGGCAGCCGCTGTCAAAGCTGCATAGCCTTGCCAGTCTTTCTGCTTATGCGAGTCACAATAGTCACATATCCCTCGGATCACAAGAGTCGGAAGATCGTCCATGAGGCCTGCAGCTTCCATCTCAAAACATAGTATCCCATGTCGTTGAGCCAGACGATCTCGTGTTTCCGAGTCCTTCATGACCTGATCTCCCGACGCAATTAACCCGTAGTGAATAAGCGGGGCCCTAGTATCCCTCACTTGTCGTTTAACCAATTGCTCCTTGTCACACTTTTCACAGTTATCTCCCTTATCTCCATGATGGTAGGAAGAATGAAAAAGAAAATCCGTGCCTTGTTCTGGGGGCGAAAACTTTTTCTTCATGTTGGGGTTCTGTTCCAATACTTCCGACACTATTTTTGAAATGTCGTCTTTACACCCAGTCATTTGCTTTGCCTCAAGCCGACTTATATGTGTCAAAAGAGCCTGTGGTGGTTTGTTTAATGCACCGGTCGGCTCGAATTGTCCACCTTGAACTGCCTTTCCGTAATCATATTGTATCACCCCATTATACTTTGCTACCGGTTTGCTGACCACCACATCCCCTAATCGAATGTCATTGCTGTTGCTTGGGACGCCGCCCCCAATACCCACCATCAGTCCGAACTGAAGCCGAGGAAAGGTTAAGCGCATGCGAGACACGATGGTTGCGGCGGACACCTTTCCATACACCCCAGCTGGTAGGCACGCAATGACGATGAAATGTCCGTTCAATTCGCCAAGTTCATAGGCATTTGGATCTGTGGAGGCTTTGGACAGGGGAGTGTGAGCCTTGGTCAGCATAGCGCAAGCCGCCGCCATCTCCAGTGGTAAGGCGCATATCCACGCGATCGTGTACTGATCGTGCGTCAATGATACCATGGCGGGTTGAAACTAGGATTGAAACAACAAGTTCACTGTCGTTTGCTCCAGCGAGCCACAAACTGGCAGGAGAATGCAAAAAACCACTTTTCATCAGGCTGGGAAAGGAGGGGTAATAAAAGTAACCACGTGTTCCTGCAAGGCTGCGCACTTCTGCCCTCCGCCACTGTGGCTCATCACTTGCTATACAAGCAGTTAATTGAGGAAAACCATATGATTTGCCTGTAGTCAAATTTCTATATGAACGAGGTATTACTAGATGCCTCAGGGCTCCATATGATATATATCATGTAATTATTTATTGCAAATCTGTGTTGCAAATGGTATCCTAATATAGTTCATCGTGTGGTGAAGCAATATATATCTTGTTGTACAGGTAAGGTTTGGAACTACAGCATTGTAAAGTATATGTTTATTTCTGCACAAGCAAAACATCTACTACTTAGACAAAAGAACCCACTTTAAACCGTGATAGGGAATGTTGCATGGAGAAAGAGACAACTTTATGAAGGTTTCCCTGTATGGGGTTTGTAGGGAATTTTATATGGGACTATATTTCACATAGACAGTTGGACTGCCTACAACACGTAAATCCCCTATAGCGTGGTTGCTTATGATTACCGTATCTAAGAAGGGTATCACCAATCTTGCTTCGGAATGTAGCCTTTGTTTCCTCATCCCATGATCAACACCCCGAAGATCGCCACATAGCTATACCTACTGGCCTAGCTAACCTCATATATCTTAAATCATACAACGCATATACATCGTAGATAGTTGCCTCAGAGTGTTAACGCCTTTCAGTTGTTCCGTTAGCCGCAGCGATGGCATCGGAGATCTTTTCGGCAAGCATGTCTGCAAATATCAGATCAGCTCAAGCAAGAAACTACGCTTTACGACGACTTACACACGACTGATTGCGGGTGACCTGGAGGAAGAAGCGGGAATGCACTCGCATCGACAACACGCAAGCCGTCAACCCCAAACACCCTTGCGTGAGAATCCACCACTGCCATTGCATCCTTCGCGGTCCCCATCTTGCAAGTGCAAGCGGCATGCCAGATGGTCATCATGTTATCTTTGACAAACTCCAGGATCTCTGCATTGGATTGCACACGATCCCCTGGATAGTATTCATCTCCGATCAGTATAGGCGCCATAGCACCGCTTTCAAAGGCCTGCCGTGTTCGCTTGAATGTGGCAATTGCCACTTCCTGATCGGTTTCGGTGGAAAGCCAGTTAGGATTGATAGTCGGAAGGTCGAAGGTGTCTGCTGACCGGATCGTTACGTTGCCTCGGGATGTTGGAGCGACAAGGACACCAACTATTGATGCGTAATCATAGCCATCCCTGGGTTGAATCAAGACAGGCTTGGAAACATCGCCGACATATGCTGCCGCGGATAAGTACTACATGAGCGTGAATTAGACAAGTATCATTCTCGCTATGTACGGGTAGTATAGCAGAGGCAAGGACAGAAACTACATACCTCTGCCTCTGGCCAGTCATCGGGAAAGCGTGCTAGATCCTGCAAAGTTTCTCTGGAGAAGTTAGCCCGCAGGCTAGTGGGGATCTTTTCCCATCCTAAGTAATCCGTGATAGGGCTGGTAAAGGGTCCTTGTCGGAAGATAGCAGCATTGGCCGCTTGCCTGAGAAGGTATGAAATGCTCGTCACCACCGTCGAGGCCGTTGGCATCCCTACCCGGTACGAAGGGGCGAACAGTGGATGATCCCACATATTCTGACCGACTCCAGGACGGTCGGCCAGAACCGGTATGCCATGATCTTCGAGTGTCTTTGCCGGGCCAATGCCAGACACCATGAGCAACTGAGGTGATTGGAATGCACCCGCAGACACAATGACCTCTTTGTCGGCGTGCAGCCTGAACTCACCGAGTTTACTCTTAGCTAAAACGCCCGTGGCGCGTTTTTGAGAGTCGAACAGTATCTTCTTTGCCAATACATAAGTGTACGTAGTCAGAAGAGGAGGTTTCGTCTCAAGGAATGAGCTTTCGGAACTGCTTCTTTTCTGGTCCCGCGGTCGGATGGTGCTTGTACAATACTGGGCCCCCAACAAAGACCCGAGGTTGAACTCATCCCGGTCACGGATTCCGAGGGCGTTCATTGCGAGTCTCATCCACGATGAGAATGGCATGGCGTAGTTAGAGTACGACGCATGCAATGGCCCTCCTTGGGGATCGTAAGCGGCTGGGTCGAACGATGGTGTCGAATTGGGGAATCGGGTCAACTGGTTTGGAGGCGTAAACTGGACACTCCGCTTGAAATATGGCAGAACGCGATCAAATGTGTAGCTGCTATCACCTACAGCAGTAGCCCATCGCTCCATGGCACCTCGTGTGGGTCTTCGCATGGGTCAAAGTATTAGCCGATTTGGACTGCTAATGTCTGTTATCATCAAGGGTAAATGTGAAGTATACCGTTGATAAATCATGAAGTTCAGCGCCGACCTTCATCTTTGTTTAGCTGGTTAGCAAAGTAGGAAGAGCATCAGATGACATACGAGCCGCCTAGGCATTTGCCTCGGGCATAGTGGATAGGTCGATTGTTTGCCCCGGGCTGATTTTCAGTTACAAATCCCCAATCTATGCTGAACTTGTTGCGTGGATCTGATCCAACAGGGATTATATCTCCCAAGGGGATAGCAGCAAGGGATTGGTACTCGTAAAATCCACCAGCTTCGATCAGCGCAACGGTATAGGATCTCTGTGCTAGGCGAGTGGCCACGACGATACCTGCGGTTCCGCCTCCGACGACAACATAGTCAAATCGTCCGTCACGGAGCAAGTCATCAGATACGGCTGACTGACCGTTGAATGTCGGCACGGCAAGTGTATGGATCAGACACCAGTGCAGAGCAATCAAAAACAGGAGAACCGGATGGGGCATGTTGATGGGTGGGTATACTCGACAGTAGTAGATAGAGGTTCGGTAACAAAAGACGAGCTCTGGTATGTCAAGTCATATAAGTGAAGAAGGACGAAGGTGAAAATTATAGACTACTATGGGGATTTCACGGCAATCGCCCTGGACTTTGGCATAACGGTGCCACTGCCTATTTTGTAAATTTGATAGACACCCCCTTAAGCTACGAAAGGCAAGAGCAATCCAGAGTAAGGTACCTCCCATATTTGCTGCGAATAATGTCGTCCGTATTAGAACCCTGCAGTATTCAAGCTATACTAAACTTAAGGTATGGTTCCGTACTGTCGAGGAGTACACCCTTTTGGCGATTTATTTTGTTGCGTAGAAACATTGTTCTTGTCGATAAAAGGTGGTGTGAGACTGGAGGTCTCTGTTACCATCGTAGGATTTCAATGATTATTGTAGGAGTCGCCATTATTACGAACATAGAGATGTTTGAAAGAACCCAGTAAGTGAGTATGGGCTGTTGACTGCCCGAATCCTAAAGAGCTACATACGGCCCAAACTCGGGATATAGGAGCTCACCGCACGCCCAGCCCTCGCATTCGTCGAGAAACGCGTAAGTAAGAACACGGGCACAGGTAAGGTCGTTGTTGAGCTTTCCCAAAATAGGGATTGATTGATCATCTGACGTGGTAACCAGTCCCAGACGGATGATGTAGTCATCAAGTCCAATATTGTTGGCATGACTGCCGTATGGATTTACTAGAACTCAAACTGTCAAGAAAAAGCGTTGGCTATTATAGTCAGACACAATTGAGGCCATGGCAGACAGTGGCGAAAAAATAATGCTCTGAAAAGCCATCATAGAGAAGTGGTACAGACGAAGAAAAAGACAAGATAACGCGCAAAGAAATCCGCGCAAGGTAACTCCGCATAGAGAAATGCATTTCTGCGATCAGCAGACGATTTGCCGCTCATATTAAACCATTATTGGGTGGTGTTATGTGTCTGCCTTCGCTGGCGGCCCCGTTGGGACTTCATATAGACATTCATGTGCTTCGATAACTCCCAGGCTGCTCGGTGGGAGACGTGATCATGTCCAAACTTGGCCGAGGCTTCATTGACATAACAAATCGACATGAACTAAACAGGTATCGGCGGCGACTCTATCTGCAGAGGTCATGTGAAGACAGATCCTTACCCGTGGCGACTTAAAACTGGACAACCCGGCTGCTGGGCCTTATTGATACCTATCATAGTGTTGGAACACACGACAGCGACGCCGAACCTTAGTCTATATCAAGATTGTTCACCAAATATCGGGCCGGGCGGTAATTTACGAGAACTCGAGAGCTACAAATAAGGCATAAGCGTTGTGTGTAGCAGAAATACCAGACTGTCGTGATTCATGTTTGAGGTTGGCATTTGGTAGGCATGCATTACGCAAACTAGTTCACGGTAGCCCATATTTTAATGCAGAAACCAAGCCAAGTTTATCTAGAAATATTACACAACCTTAAACCCTCAGCTCTCTTTGCTTTTCCGTCTAAAGGTCGCCAGTATAAATATCACGTTTAGCTGTTCGGCATGACTCGTGATAACACGCACACCCGCAACATTTCTGCCTGAAACAATAATTTGATCAGATAAAATTATGCCGTGCAATCCCGGCAACTGTCATGGTTATCAAATGTTATGCTGAAGCCTGGCGAGAATGAAGAGAATAGTATGACTGATCCATTATAATGAGGGTTAACCGAGAGTATATCAGGTCGCAATGCTTACCCAAAATGGTTATCCGACTTATTGGGTTTAACATCACTTGGCTCGCAGTAAAGAAAACTGACACAAAGTACGTAATACTTTTCATAATAATAAATGTGCCAGGGGCCCAAGTCCTTAGGCTGGGAAATTCGCAACTCTTACTCGTCTCAGCAACCAACCAAAGTGGAGCGATCGTCGCCCGTTTCCCGGTTCGGGAAATTTCGTTCCAGACTGAAGTCCACCTTGATGATAGAGTGATGATAGGGTCTCTCACTGTTCCCTCTCTCAATTTCCCTTACTCGAGAAGACAATATCACAGGAGTAATGACCAGGACAGACGAACTTGTCTTCGCACTACTTTGTCTGCTTAATCAGGTGTTGTCCAACAACCCTAACTAATCCATATGTTCCGTGTAGAGGCCCCACCCAAAAGTACGGAACGGATAAGGGGTTGGAACTGACGGTTATATGGCACCCAAATCTTGGACGCGGGGGTTTCAAGACAGCGCCTCCATGCGCCGTGGATCATTATGCGATCCATCTTAGACTATGGAGCTTTTAACAAGGGTGTAGTGTGTCTCAGAAGATGGCTAGGCATCGTCCAGAAGACCCTAATCGAAGATCGCAGTTGTGTTAAAGTCAAAGTATCAGGCCATTCTCAACAGTTTGCACGTCCGAGGCACACTCATGCGGGGAAAACTAAGGACTGACATCATGTGGATGGTGAAACAGGCAGAGTCGAAGCTGTTCCATGGCGAACTGCTTTCCTTCTGTAGCTTAGTCTGTCGCTAATCACGAACCAAAGTCATCCAACACATTACTGAGGCCCCTTTTCGGACCTGATCTGCAGTGACTTCACACCCCCCATTTCCTTCTCAACCCAAAATATAATCTTATTCACATGCCGACTATCTCGATCCACACTCCTTGACCACAATAATAAAAGTATCTAGGTAGATACTTGGCCACTAGTCGTATCTCCCGTGCCATTTTTACCATACAAAACGCCAGGGTGCAGTGTATTGTCGCCTTGTAATTGGTGACTCAACATTCTCAGTATTGGAAATACATGCCACGGCAGTCTAAACGTTTTCCTTCTCGTGGCCAAATGTTGTAGTGGCCAGGGCAGAAGCTACCAGATATTAAATAGCAAGCCCTTCCCCCTCCCCATGGGGTGCAACGTTCTCCCTAACCGATCATAACATAGCAGACACAGTCCTCATGAGTGGCCACCTAAACCCGAAGGACTCCATGAAGTCCACATGGCGTCGGCTAGACCGCGCCGACTGGACCATCTTCCACTGGTTCTATGAGATACTCGGCATCCATCCGGTAACTTTGGATAAAGAAGTGCCTGTCCACAATAAGGAAGAGAAGGTGCCCTACATGCCGGAATGGCATTTGCACTGCTGGGTACTCACCCACGCATTCATCCCTCTCGCCATCCATCACGTCTATACATCCTATACTGGCCACAACCTAAGCCCCCTGGCCGCCTTTATCTTTTATAGCGCGGCTTTCAAAGCCATCGCCATTCATGAAATACACATCCTTCGGCGGTTGGGCCACACCCTGGGATTCCTCGATGGCGACCAACACGAGCGGGATGGGGTACCGGATGTCGGCGTGAAAAAGGTCGTCCACTCCCTGGTTTCGACATCCACCTTTCGCCCTATGTTCACCGTGTTCCTCAGCTATCGAGCCAGCCAACCCCCTTCGACTATGAATTGGCTCTGGCTCCCCCTCGAAGCCGGGCTCTACGGAATCATTCTCGACTTTTGGTTTTATTGGTACCACCGGTTGATGCACGAGATGAACGGACTCTGGAAATACCACCGGACTCATCACCTGACCAAGCACCCCAATCCACTCTTGACACTGTACGCCGATACCGAACAGGAGTTTTTCGATATCGCCGGTATCCCGCTCATGACCTACTTCAGCATGAAGCTCATGGGTTTCCCTATGGGTTTCTACGAGTGGTGGATTTGCCACCAGTATGTTGTTTTCGCCGAGGTCGCGGGCCACAGTGGCCTCCGCCTGCACACCGTACCACCCAATACCCTCTCTTGGTTCCTCCGGATCTTTAATGCTGAACTTATCATTGAAGACCATGATATCCACCACCGCCGGGGATGGAAGAAGAGCGCAAACTACGGCAAACAAACCCGTCTGTGGGATCGTGTATTCGGCACGTGCGGTGATCGGGTCGAATGCTACAGGGATAACATCGATTACGATAACCAGATTTCTATGCCGCTGCTATGATTGGACAAACTCTGAAGGATATGACGTTTACGGAGAATATAAGAATCGCGGGGCGGAGAATATAGGAGACAAGGCGAACGGATAGAGTTCGATCACTTGATTGGTTAGCTCTATCGATGGAATGATGTACTGTTGTATATACCCTTTTGCTTTTATATTGTATGGATCCTACATGACAGCCCGCAGGGGCAGACGGAAATATATAATGACCTTGACGAATACTCTAGAGAACCCTAGCCTGAATTGCTACAGAAAGCTCTATGCCGTACACAAACCTTGCTACCGTAAGGAGAAAACCATCCCCCGCAGTCATCTTTGCCTTGCACTATATATAGCACGAGATGAAGGCTTCCGATCACCACGAGGCACCCACAAGAGTCGATTATGACTTAATAATCCTCGATCATCAGCCCTGGTCCTGACTCGAGAAGGCAATACCAGCGCATCATGTGACCAGTCATGCCAGCAATGTCCATGGTCATTGTCATTGCCCAGCGAGGCTCTTGTTGGACGTATGAAAAAAGACGACAATACGAGGTTGAAGTCTTGGCTCACGACTGCTTTTTCGGTGTTTTCTTGACGGCGCTCCGTATCACCAAATCGGGTAATATCGACACCTTAGAGCCTGAGGCTGTGCCGACGTGTTTAGCCCGACGCCAACCCAAGGCAATTAGGATTAAGGCTGAGCAAAGCTTACCAAGGTGGATGGGTACCCCAGCTCCTGGTTGCCTGAATGCCATAGAGAGTAACCATTGGAGGAAGTCCGACTCAGCCCTGCCTTAAGTGGAGAACACCGTGGTAGCCATGGAATCTATCACAGTCTTGGCCATAAATTATCTGAAATTGACCATATCCAGCGCTTCCATTCGGTATGATGTGGTTGCTCACGCACTGGCACACTTGACTATTTAAGAATGTGAAGCCCTGGTCGAGAAGATGTCTTCTATCACAATCAACAACAAACAACGAGCCAGTGCCTTTCAACCACATCGACAATGGCTTGGAAACCTACTTTCCTTCTAACATCTCTCTTGGTTGGCTCTTATGCCACACCGCTTGCACTTCACAATCACGCTCGCTCCGAGAAGATAGCCTGGGGCAATTGCGAAGACGAAGGAGTCACTGCGCCAGCTCAATGCGGCAACTTGACTGTGCCGTTGGACTACACCGAGCCTGACTCAGGCAAAACGCTCCAGCTTCAACTTCTCAAAGTCCCAGCTATTCGTGGACCGAAGAAGGGAACCATTCTGTTCAACTTCGGCGGACCGGGTCTCGAGGCAAGGCTTTCTTTGTTTCGAGATGGCGATATATTACAAGCGTAAGATACCACTGTCGTGACAACAAGGTTATCTAGGATTCTATGACGCTGACGGACGTCTAGTTTGACCGGAGGCCACTATGACCTGATTGCTCATGATCCGAGGTATATTTCTCCGCTATCTGTAACTCGCCTTACAGAGTAACTAACTGAATATCGCAATCTAGAGGAACCGCAAAGACCCTCACTACGTACTGTTCTAGAAACATCACAGAGCAACTCGCGGTTCGTACGGAAAGCCGATTTAATGACTTCCCACTGCCCTCCGACACGATGGGGATAGGAAGGCAGTGGGCTGGTAGCGGATTGTATGCCAATTTCTGCTCTGAGGGAGAATTGCAAGAAAATGGCGCATACCTCGGCACGGCCTTCACGGCAAGGGATTTGATGCAAATTGTGGATGCAGTCACGGACGATGGTCTGCTGAAGTATTGGGGTAAGCAAGATCTACATGAAGATACATGACAGTACCAAAGGCTGACAATATTTGCGTTCCTCTAGGTTTCTCATATGGCACCGCGTTGGGATCCACTGTTGCTGCGATGTTCCCGGACCGGGTGGATAAGCTGATCCTAGATGGTGTTATGAATCCACACCAGTACTTCAATTCATAGTATGGCTTAATAATCCCTTTGCTTTGCACGGGCGATTCTAACCGAGATTTCCTACCTGCAGTGACACGGAATTGTGGGCAGATTCAGACAAGGTCTTCTCTAGCTTCTTCCAGCAGTGCCTCAAGACACCAGAACAATGTGCGCTTGCTAGCCGGAACCAAACAGCCGAACAGCTTGAGGAAAGCATCTACCAGCTTCTAGACGACTTGAAACGCGAGCCTATCGTCTACGAGCACTCCATCATTGACCACAGCTATATGAAAACTTACATTCGATTCGCTCTCTACGGCCCTAGCTCCTATCCCAGCCTGGCCGCTGCCTTCAACTTCATATTAGATGGAAATGTCACAGGGTTCAAGGAGCTGGCTGACGCCCGAGTGGGTAGTTTATTGGCGGCCGGAATGGCGGGTGACGACGCGGCATTCGCCATTCCCTGCGCTGACAAGAAAACCGGAAAGCATACCCTGGACGAGATAATGCCTGATCTTAATACCTTATCACAGACGAGCAAACTACTTGGTGAAGTCGGAAACGCTATCGCCATGACCTGCACCCAGTGGAAATTCGACGCGAAAGAGCGCTACGAGGGCAATTTTGAGTCGAAGACAAAGAATCCCATCATGGTCATCGGCAATACTTATGACTCTGCCACTCCACTTCGGTCGGCACAGAACATCAGTGCTAGCTTTGAGGGCAGTGTTCTGCTGGAGCATGGCGGCTGGGGGGTAAGTCCTTTCTTTGTGGGATATAACTTTGTGGTGCCTGGACTAACATGTTACTATAGCACGCGACTTTGGCTCACGGGTCTTCATGCACGTCGAGGATTATCCGGGATTACTGGACGAATGGTACCCTTCCTGCTGTTGGAACAAAGTGTGAACCAGATTATCCCCCTTTCGAATCTGGCTCATTGGAAGATGTTTTGGTTAACATTGGCTTCCTTGATAAGAAATAAATGTTGTCAACGGCCAGCACTAGCACAGCGGAGCTACCTGTCATTTCTCACTGCTTGTATATCGCATTAAATGTACCTTTGATCCTGCATTTTCTTAGCATACGGCGTTAGAACCCTAAGTACACATTTTAGACGAAATGTTTAGTTCGAAATTGTATTCAGAAGTATAATCTATACTCAAACATTTTCATTTTCCAGCCCACGGCTACCGGACTACACCACAACGCCAACTAATGGTAGACTCAATCTTTGCTGCTTGTTTCTTGTTTTCTTCTCTTTCCCTGGCATCGGCTCTTTAAGAGGAATACTGACTATAAATTAGGTTCAATAGATGTATCTATCCAAGGGGTAGGGCAGTCGGTCCTCATTGTCCTGGAGGTCCGGTTCCTTGTCTTTGCTCCACGATCGAACTGGAGTTCGTTTGTCAAAGTATAAACCCACGTCATATTTATGCAGGATGAACCAGCATCCTGGTTATTTGGGTCGATCGCAGATCTAGCAGGGTACTAATGATGCAATGCATGAACCGTGGGTCTGGAGCCGAGCGAACAGATGAACACCCGTTCTTATCGCCCTGGTTCGAAATTTTACCTTCCATGGGTCGTACAGGGGTATTTCTCATGACTATCTTGTCTATCTTGATATCTATCCTAGGCTCATGACTTATGCCAATCGTAGTTCTACTTCCAGAATGCTCTATCACGGTCATTACTCCTTCGTACCGTGACAAGATGCGATACGTCATCGGACCCACTTAGGGCATCGTGAGGCTTGAGCAGATGTTGATCGTGAAGCAATACTCGCATCATGGCTAGGTCCTATCCAGGAACAGTCCTTATATCAGGCGAAATGGTTGCCCTTTTGCGGGATGCCATTTGCTGCATACCTACCCCCACGACATGGACGAAAGTCACCAGGAGAAGCAAAGTGGACACCACGATAATCTCGAGCGCGAGGCCGCGCACAGGGGGCTTAGAAAGACGGGGTCCAGGACACTCGGGTGGGATACAGACCACCGAGAATTCCCACGCAATTGGCCTCTTCGGCGCAAGCTCTACGATGCCTGCATCATCTTCTTCCTGGAGTTCTATACGACCGTCATGAGCACGACGGGGCCATCCGCTGCCGAAGAGGCCATGTCTGAGTACGCAATGAGCAGGGTCGTGATGCTCACCGGATTTCAGTTCATGTATGGCGCTGGACAAGCATTGGGAGGGCTTATAATGCCTCCATTTTCTGAGGCTCTTGGTCGTCAGAAGTCCTACCTTGTGTCCGCTGGTGCATACTGTCTTTCTTCTCTGCTCGTCGGCCTTGTTCCTTCACCAGCCGGAGTTTTCATCGGCCGCTTCTTCTCCGGTTTCGCCTCGTCTGTGCCGGCGATAGTTCTAGCTGGAAGTATCGAGGATCTGTACTCCCAGCACTCAAGGCTCTGGCTTCTCTGGTTTTGGAATTGCTCCACCATGCTCGGTATCGCCGTGGGCCCAATCTATGGGTCCTATATAGTGGATGCGATAGGTTGGTAAGTATACCAGGCGGCTGTGGTGTGTAAATACATAGATGTACTGACCGGACAATGTGTAGGCGCTGGGTCTACCATATTTCCGCCATTACCTGTGCGGCAACATTCTTCCTCCTTATACCCGTTCGGGAGAGTCGGCCGACAACCCTGCTTCAACGCCGTTTTGACAACCTCCAATCAAAGGTCGGAGTAGTAGACATGAATATACCAAACCCTGACCGAATTGACAGCACCCGCGAGCTTATGCAGGTCATTCTAGTACGACCTGCCAAGATAGGTGTCTCGGAACCTATACTCATTTTGGTCTCCATCCTCAGCGCATCAGCCTGGGGTATGATGTACCTCTTCACCGAGTCCTTCACCGTAGTCTACAGTGAATTCGGCTGGAGCTCCAGGGCGACCTCCCTACCATTCATTGCCCTATTTCCTGGGATCATTCTCAGTGGATTCGTCCGCCTATGGGACTACCACCAGCTGAAATCCCGACAGAAAGCCAGCCAGCGTCCAGAGCCAGAAGATAAAATCGGCGGATTCGCGATTGCTGCGCCCGCACTGGCCATTGGACTCTGGATCTTCGGCTGGACAGTTCCACCGCTCGTCCATGTCCCTTGGATCGCATCCATGTTCGGCCTCGTGCTCATCGGCTTTGCAGCGACTGAGTTCTCGTATACGCTGAGTGGGTATATTTCTGACGCATATACGATCTATGCCTCGTCCGGATTGGCGGTCCAGGGCTTCTTACGTGCGTTGGCCTCCGGGTGTCTTCCTCTGTTCGCGTATCCGATGTATTCGGGGCTTGGATCAAATGTCGCGACGAGTATTATCGCTGCTGTGGCAACCGTGTACTGCGTGGCGCCGTATATATTCCTGAAACATGGTAGGCGTCTAAGGGAGAACAGTCCCTTTGCTCGATACAGTGCAAAGGTTAATGATGAGCATGGGGCTGATTGAGGGGAGGCATTTTATATAATTAGTGGATGATGGCTGTGGTTCACGCAATATGTATGGTATGTATCATGGGAAATGTACTAATACGAAATAGAATTAGACTAAAAGGGAAAAGGTAATAAAGGGATGTATCAAGTAGAAACTGTTACTCTGAGACTATCGTAGAGTCCTGATCCTGATAGATGCTTGGCCTTAAAATGCCTAATGTTCTGGCCTTCCATCGTGGCTAGCGGAGCCCTACTTGCGCGCTATACGCGTAATATTTTCATACTCATTCACGCCCTTCATCAGCAGTCCCTCACAGACCATTGGCCACCATGAGGACTTGGTATACGAGCTAGACCCGAACGGCGACGTTTTCTCATTCTGGATGACGTGCCTGATGATTTACCGGACAACCTGTGGGAACTCCTTTATTCCACGCTGTCAGGGCTCACGGTGGGGCTCTTTGGTACCTCCCCAGCGCCATCTTCAGATTCGTGCATCATCAAAACATCTGACATTGGCCAGCCCACAATTCGGACGGACACTGCAGAATGGGTTTCGGGAGGGAACCGAGCTAAGAGCTCAGGCTGTCTAACATTTCCCGTACGGGATTGGGAGGCGAAGCCATTTTTAATCCTGATATTGATTATCCACCATCGAGCACGTGTGGTGCCTCGGCTGCTCTCCTTGGATAGGTTGATGGAGGTCGCGCGGTTGGTCGATTATGAGTGTCATGAGGCAGTAGAAGTGTTCCCAGGCTCATGGCTCAGTGGATTGAATTTCCACCTTGGGGATCCCAGTTCAGTGAATGAGGCCGAGAAATGGCTAATCGTTTCCTGGGTGTTTAACCAGTCCCCAGTCATTCTTAGCTTCCTCCAAGTACCTAGAGTCCAGGAGCACAAGCGTGATTGCCTTCACACGACTCCCAGTACCATCAGCGATCCAAGGTGAGTCTCGACATATAGATTCAGTATCTTCCCATCTACTCACAGTAACATTATCAACTCTAGATGCAATTAACGGTTCTCGACGAGGATCAATTGCGAGAGTCATTGATTCCATGCATGATGTCCTCTCAAAGCTACAGAACGGCCCCGTACAATGCTGTGAAGGCTGTGACTGTATGCGACTTGGCGCGCTGACGAAAGGAATGCATCGAGTTGGAATCCTCACTCGGAGTGCGAAACCAAACTTTGAGGGGATGAGCTTGGCCCAGTTGGCGCAGGATTGTCGCAACATCGACAATCCGAAATTCTGTGAGTTGTATAAGGCACATCACGTATGCAACATACAGTCAACTGTTGGTCCTCTCTTGATAGGTATCGAAAGCTCGATACAGGGGTTGAGCATTGCACGATTTGCCAACCTTCGCTCTCCCTTTATCTGGAGGAGCGGTGCCAGGGGTGCAGTCACACAACCCTCTTACAGTCAAAGTGCATCCTTAAGTTTAATTTCACCTTCTCTCTCAAAGGCTTAGAGCTACGGTGGCTGGTAAGGCCACATAACCCAATCGTATCATTCTACCTAGATAATTGATCTCAATCTTCACACAGTATTGATTGGCCAACTGCATAATGGATGCCAATGCACCTTGTATTGTTGGATCTCTCTGTTTCGCGTATTAAACAAAAGCCATGGTATGAAGACCTTCCTAGAATAAGGAAAAATAGGCCAGACTGCATTCCTAGTCATAACGACGATAATTAGATGGCTAACTGCAAAACAAGTCATCAGTAGTTAAATGCAGAGATTTGAACGCTTTCAAGGATTTCCCTATTATTCTATATCAGTTTGATCGCTGCAAGAGAACAAATGAACAAGACGCTTATTAACACACAAATTCAAAATACTAAATCCTCGGTGTGCTCTCTCCGCCGAACCTCCAATTGAGTCATTGGGTCAACAATCGCATAAACCCCGAGTACCATAGGTTGCGGATAGTACCCTTCTTTTAACCGAATATCATATTTCAAGAGAATGTGGGCCAAGCATAGCTTCAGCTCGGTACCAGCAAAGAAGCGACCGGGGCATATATGTCTACCACCCCCAAACACAATATGTTCTCGGCTCGACTGCACAAATTGACTCGCTTTGTCTCCTGCATGACGTCGCTTCAAGAATCGGTACCCGTCGAATACCTCGGGATTCACATGAACTTCTGGATTCCACATGTCGGTTGCGTCGACCATGATATGTGACCCTTTGGGTAATTTCGTCCCATCCGGAAGAGACGTATCACGAATGACCTTGCGCTCCAATCCCACTACAGGCCAACATCAGATTCCACTGTAGTCGCTATGACCATCGAGACTTACCTGTAACCGGAATCTGCCTTTGCGACTCCTTCATCACGCTATCGAGTAGTTCCATCTTCGCCAGCGCAGTGAGTCCCAGACCGTGCCCCAATAGTGACGTTTTGATTTCCTTCCGTAATGGTTCGACGAGTTCGGGGTGTCGGGCAATGTTGATGAGAATCTGCTTGAAAAGTTCGGTGGTTGTAAACAGTGCTGCCATGGCCAAAGCGAGCTGTATATCGCCCGCCGGGTGCTTGTTGTCAGGGACTTGCATAGTCCACGCAAGAACATCGTTGTATCGAGGTGCGACCAAACCTTGGTCCTCTGCAGCCTGAGCTTCTCGTTCCCTCTTTCGAACCACTTCCTGCATAATTGCGCGAGACTGGTGTAAAAGGCGCCGACAAGCCGAGGCATGCGGTAGAAACCACTGCACGATCGGTCGTAACGAAGCCCTCCATGTATGAAGCTCACTCACGGCTGCGAAATACTCGCGCACATACGCCTGAACGACCGTCTGCCACTCGTCATCTGCGGCCTTCTCCGGACCCACGAAGATCGACGCTGCCGCACGAGAGATGATCCCAGTGGTGTCGTCTTCCCAATCGATAGTATGCCAGATACCACTATCTCCCCAATAGTGTTGTAACGCCGGTCCAATATGCCGGTTGACCGTGGGGACGATTTCTTCATTTTGGGATAAATTCGTCCGAAGCAGCTTAATCAACATTCCGTCGGGGGCATGGAGTGTATCTTGAGCCTCGAAGCCTGGGAATCCTGCAAAGTATTCTTCCCTGATCAATTCCTGATGGTCGAGGTCCCTGTTTGTCTTGACCCACTCGCTAAGGGCAGATGGCAACACGATTTTCAGGCCATCCGGCACACGTAACGTGATAGGACTACCATGCTTGGCCAGACCGTCGACGATTAACTTTTTCGCATTCTGGTTATATTCACGGTATGCTTTTCGACGGAAGAAATCGCCCCGGTAATCGTTCACTACCGGAAAGATAGGTCGCTGTTTGGTGGTAAAGCGATATAACCCGGCGAGGATTGCAATGAGCGTCCAGGCGAAGACACTGGAGAAGATTTGACCCAACATTGTAGCCACATACCTAAGGAATGAATCTATGGTAAATTAAATGGGTTATGGCCAAGTGTTCTACCTTTAAGTACAAGTATTCAGGTGATAAGTCAGCGTGCCCTAATTTATCGGGGACTCACTTCGGCAAGGGTAGAGGCTATTGCTCCTGTGGGTACCTAAAAAAAAAAGTGGGTAATTTAGTGCAAAGCTTCACGCATCATCTTGAGCCATAATGACTCATGTTGTGCTACAAGCCTGGGTGCCTTGGTATCCACGGCTATGTTCTTGGTCAACGTCAATCTTGAAAATGTATACAGAGTATAACACCCCCTCTCCAATGGCAGAGGTACGAGAAAACAAATCCTCCACGCGGAAACTATGGCGGGCTACACAGTAACTTACCTTCCATGGATGCTCTTTCGGTGCTCGCTCATTATCCCGCATGGGCTACAAACCACGGCGGCCGCTTGTGTCTTTACCTCTCTAATTCGCATTTCTATGGTCGGTCTGTCTACGTATTGATTGTCTACAGAGACTCTAGTCTATCCTGCGTCTGGTGTGAATATGGCCTTCGGAACAGAAGTAGCCGCGGGTTTCCTTTGTCATTTGTTAACTGACCCTTCTTCCGAAGAAAGAGCAGCATACCTGATCGAATTTATCGCGGAAATACAGCCTTATGCCAACCGCGTTCCACAGTGCGCAATCAACAATGGTGTCAGGATCAGCTGCATGGTCGAGCTCCGGTTTCATCGCCACGTTGCTACGCATGCTGTAGGTACTGCAGGGGCAAACACCAATGCTGTGTGGAATCGATGGGAGTCGAGTATCGGTGCTTAGTCCTCGCGTGCACCGGCTCTTGTTACCCCAGTCTGAGCGAAACTTTACACAGCTGGACCTGTCGTACTCTCCAGAATCTTTGGATCCTTCTCCTTGTTAGGGCCAGATGAATGTCCATTGCCCGGACTCTAGTCCGTGGCCAGAATGCCACACGATGGTGGATTCCGTAGTACAAATATCAAACAGCTGGGTCAACTGATTGTCCCCACTATATAGTGAAAAGTATCAAGTAAAGAAATTTCCGGATACCTGGTTGGCGGACACAAGGGGCAGAGTTGTGACTTGCTATTTCTCTCAGGATTCTTATGCCGGGGGGGTAGAATAGGAGTGACTGCCGCTTTACATTAGCAACTTTGGTAGTAAGTGCTCAGCCTACCAACAACGAAGTTGAACAACAGACTCGAGACTGCCAATACTTCTTCGCCGCTTGCCACTGGGCTGCAATTAACAGGCTATTACGGCAAGGCGGAGTTCTGCTAGAAAATAATCGTCACGATGTAAGAAGGAAAAGAAAAAAAAAAAAAGGAAAAGCAGGAGAAATTCGCCTGATCCTTTACCCTTTTTGAAGGGAGTTAGAGCTAACACATCTTCACCTCTGGATTCCAACGTCCTTTCAGGTATTTGTCGATTATTTCCAAGGATAAACTACAAGGCCAAACGTAAATCGTAAATGCTGTGCTGATTAAGTGGAATTATTTAATATAGTTAATAGATAATAGCTATAGTTCATGTACTTTACTTTACATGTCAACACTTGTTGACAGTAAAATGCCGGCCAAAAACAGCAGTCTATCAGTACTGTTTTAAACACTATTCGTACCTAATAGTAGGATGTAGACTTCCGCACAACCCAATATAACCTGGACCCAACCCGGATCTAACCTGGGCTGGATTAGGTTTTGAGCCGAAGACTCTAATCTAGTATTAGAGTTGGGTTATAATTAAATAATCTAGCCTAAGTCTAGGAGTCGAAGCTTTCAATTTGTTTGGTCGAGACTTACTAGGTCTCAAATGTAAAAGCGGCTACGGCTACTACGCTCGAGGCCAACGACATTGGGATGATTGGCCGTCTTGGTCCGCACGGGGATGCTGTACTATATTAACTTGCGAATGAGAAAGCAATCTCCCTCTCAAACCCCAAACAGGGCGCCTACGATGCTAATATTGGGAAACAGATGACAAGGCGTTTAGGGGCTCGATCACCCTTCCTGGATTTCAGAGCCTCTCAACAGCGGTTATCTTTATTGCGTCATGTGGCAGTGGAGTCAAGTCGAATACTGTGTTGCTGATGCCTTCAGCCTTGCGCTTAGTCCCCAACCTGTTAGGCGCCCTTGTGAGGAGCCTCGCCGCCGCTAAACCGTCCTTCTCGGTGGGGTAAGGAAGAGGATCGGGTACGAATACATGGAGCAGTATTAGCGACCATTGACCTAGTGGTTTTCCTTTGATCCAAGCAGAATCATGGTACTACTCCAAGTGCCAATATAAATGCGTCCTCACACGGCGGTATTTCTCTAGCGGTTTGACCGTGGGTGGGGAAAATGCGACTTGATTTATAAGATAAGCCAAAACCGATGTATCATTCGTGATGCTTGATCTCTGACTCCTTCGGGGGAAGTACTTGACCCTCACGATTTAGTATATTTCATAAATTGAAATTGGACCTTTTCAACTCAGCCCAACCAATAGGAAAGGTTGGGATGTCCCCACATGGATGAGCGCTTAACCGACCAATGACCTACCATATAGACAAAACTCCTCCACTTCGATGATTCGACACGAGGATGATTTGACGTTTACTCCTCTTCTGGCCCTCTCTTCTGGTCGCTCCTAAAACCCTGGCCGAGCCTAGCCAAAAGTCGGCGAATTCGCGTGGGTCCCTCCGCAGCGCCATCTGGGTCGCTGGCCAAAGAGTTCATTTCCCTCTAACAGCCTTGCGAAGAAAACTCAATACGAGCCGGGCACACCACCTATACATATGAGCGCGCGTACATGAAACATGTCATGATCACTTGCTGGCGATCACCAAGCACCACTGTAGACGAAAAGTATTAAACCTCCCCTTCATCCTCTGCTCTTTGTCCCAGCAACAATCCTCGATCAAGATTTTTGGTTATATTTTACTCTGGGAAGAATCAAGCCAACCCACCTCAACGCCCCACCACCCAAGACAACAAAAGAATGGCAGAACCTGTAGGTCTAGCCTCTGGCCTACTGGCTTTGGCAACTTTTGCATTCAAGGCTAGCCTATCTCTTTACGAGACAATCAATAGCTTCCGGTCTCACACAAAACGCGTACGCGACCTGATTGAGGAGCTGGAGGCTTTGAGCGAAGTCCTCGCCCCGCTCCAGGAGCTGTTAGATACCACCACTGATGAGAGCTTATCTGCACTCGAACTACCACTACGACGCTGCGGCAATGCGTGCAGTGAGTTCGAACAGGAAATAGTCAAATACTCATCACGGTCCGCTGACCGAACCAGCTTCCGAGACTGGGCCAAGTTACGGTACCTGGGGGATGATGATATCGATGGCTTCAGACGAAGTCTATCCGGGTACAAACTAACCATCAATGTTGCCCTTACCGATGCAAACCTGTGAGTCTCCGTTGTCTTGTATATAATAAACATGG
Organism: Aspergillus flavus; assembly: GCF_009017415.1. Taxonomy (NCBI): domain Eukaryota; kingdom Fungi; phylum Ascomycota; class Eurotiomycetes; order Eurotiales; family Aspergillaceae; genus Aspergillus; species Aspergillus flavus. Next base: position 5,958,613 of record NC_092409.1, on the reverse strand, counting down.
CCATTCCTCTTGCTGCCCTCCACGACGCTGTGCGAACCCCCCCCCCCGTCTCGGCACCTCCATCTTTCCCCCTTTGCTACGCTTCCATTCATTTTCAAAACACCCCTAGCTAACCTGACGTCCAGCCGCAAAAGCTCCGCCAATGCCGAGGCCATTGAAAGCTACAAGGCTCTCATAGAGACGACCAAAGCTGATCTTGAGGCCCACCTGGAAGCCATCGACGACAAGCTGCAGCTTATTGTGGGGCAAACCGTGACCGCAGAGGACTCAGATGCCCTGGAACTGCGGCGAATCAAGGAAGAGCGCCTGAGCACAGTGAAATGTCTTCAAATATGTAACCAGTTATCCGACCATATTGCTCAGATCCAGCTCTCAACCAAGAGCAATGACACTTCCGGGGGATCATCGGGTTCCGATGTTTACCCAGAAAGAGTCACCGACGAGAGCTTGCAGGACTGTAAAACTAAACTCGCCGACACGATCACCCAATTGGAAAAGCATATGCAAGCCCTGACGGACCGATTACTAGTCAAGTCGAAAGCAGCTATGACGTCTGAGCAAGACATTTTGGACCTGAAAAGGCTACAGGATGAGTGGCAAACCGCCCACCAGTGCATGGACATCTGCTCCAAGGCCGATACCCGCCTAAAGGAAAATATCAGCAATATCCATAACTACGGCACCGGGGACGCCTTGCAATTCATGGTTTCGACTAACGGAAAGACCCTTAATGGTACGAACCGAGGTCTGGGATGGAGATCGAGGCAGGTTGGAGGCCACCTCAGCGATGCCTCCGTCCAACAGTTATCACGTGATATGACCAATGTCAACTTTCGCATAATCGAAGCCGACGCCCAAACTGTGCGAGATTATACCAATACGATTCGTGATCGTAATGGCGATGCTTCCTCTGTGGAAGAATTCAGGGAGCGGTATGGGCAAGGTTTTACGCTTACCCCGAAGTCTAGGACTACATAAACGGCACCTACCAGCTTTTAGTAGCGGATGGAGGTATGCACAATTCCGGTAGTATAAATTAGTATTATAGTTGCTCGAAGTAAATATACTCTCGGGAATTCTTAGTACATGGTTTCTAGATTATTATTTAAGTATTCTGACTCATGCCATAAGAAGGAGTCGTACTTGATCTGGCATAATCTCTTTTCTTTCTTTTCTCGACCTCCGCGTGTGAATATGAAAAGGTGGATTTTTTCTTTGTACTGATATATCATTCACTATGACCAAAAAGGCCTTGGTACAGGAGGACAACGGTGAGTAATAGCATATTACTTCGGTGGCATCGAGCGGATGATATCCAACGCAAAACAATGACTCTTGGCCAATACAGAGAATGTTCTAAATAGCTGGAGCTTTAAATCCCGGCTTCTCTTTTATTATAATCTTGATCCTTTTTGTCACTCGTCGCCCGTTTTCTCATCTCATTGGGAGATGGTTCGTTGCGTCTCGTTTCCAGTTTAGAGAACCGCTCGTCATTGCCGGATTGGGGTGGGAAAGAGTGTTTGCTTCTTCGAGTTTCAAAAGCCGGCGGTGACTTCGTGGTGGTGGCTCCTGTAGGGTGAGCTGAGACCCCAAAACGACTGCCATAACGCTTGTCCGCTAGATGACAAAGAGCATCATCCGTCATTGATCCAACCAACTGCGCTGAATTACCTGTAGACAGCGCCTTCTTGACATCAAATAAATCCGCCAAGGTCGTCACCACTACTTGATCGCTGTCACCGTCGGCCACCGCTTCCCCAACCCGGTATATCTTCTGACGGGAGACCTCGCTAGCCACCTTGCATACCTCTAAACACTTCATGGAGATATTGATGTCTTCCTGTAATCGCTGCCGGTCATTATCGTTTTCTGGATTACTGTCCAGTACCAAAGTTTGTAGGCGTCTGCCAAGGTGACCGATTACCTCTGCGAAGCTATCCCGGTTTGCTTCCAGAGCTTGACGTGTTAACAACTGCGCGTCAAAGAGTCTTTCTGTGTCATCATTGGCAGTGTCAGGAGGTGCCTCTTGCAGTAGAGAAGATTCTCGATTTGTCAATGATTCAATATAAGATTGTGCGTCTTGGCAAATCCTTAGGCATTGTTTGGTTACTTCTCTTTCGTCCTTCAGGTCTAGGTTTGTTCCTGGGGTATTATCGGTTGTATCAAAAGGAATCCGTGCCAATTTCTCATCAATACGACGTAAATAGACCTCAAGGTTATATACTGTGTCCTGGACCAATTCGTTGTACTCTTCGAGAACGTGCTGAGATACTTTAGTGGTTTGCCTAATAGAAGTACATTAGAAGAGTGAGAGCTGGGTAAAGAATCGCGACTAACATCGTTATGGTGCCTAGACCAACTGAGATTGTTGACTTATACCCCGCAATAGTGTCTATAAAGTCATTGATATCACCTCGCATAAATTCCAGCTTTGCCCAATCGCGAAACCCAATCTTTGATCTTTCACTGAAGACTTTCATCGACCGTTCAAATTCACGGCATATTTGACTGCAACGGTTTAGAGGATCTTCAAGGAGTGCCAGCATCGACTTTTCTGTCGACGTCACATGTGCCAACGCATCTAAGATTTTGGTAAGGTCCTCGAGTTCAGCTTGAAGCCTACGTAAAGTTTTGTCACGATCTTTAAAGCGTTTGACGGTATCAACCAGCGACTTTGTGGATTGAATGGCGGCTGTGACAACAGCCAATGCCGAGGCAGCAATGCTGAGAGGATCCGCCATTCCGGTGTTTGCTTTCAGTAGTTGCCTTGGGAAAGGGCGTAGCAGGAGTGGTGTAGATGGAAATATCTCCCGCTGAAGTGAGAGCACATCGGACTTGAAATATCAACTGTAGTTACCCCGCAAGGCACACCCCAAGTTAGCGCCGTGGCTCTTGTAAGCGAGACAACTTCGACCCCCACTCTTCTGTAAGGGTTTCTGCGTCAAGTGGAGTTTGCAGTCCTTAAGAAATTTCATTAAATTACTACCGAAACCGCTGGTCTCCCACAAGGTATTGCTGTGAACTTATGGGTTGGGATCGGGAAGATGGGTAAGGGGAAGGTTACGTGAGGTGTATCCAGATCATCCCAACCCTTCGGAGCTGAGAGCCCCACCCCCACCTAAAACATGTGAGTGCCAACACAAGTCATATGTAAAAATAGACTGGATTATTTTATGATCGGATTATAGGTTCAATTATAATACTGTCTCTTTATAGTTCCAAGCACTTGCGGAGTACTTGGAAAGGATTAAATATATTTTTTAATTGCTCAGCGGGTATAGGAAAATATCGTTTAGATTAAAATTTGGAATGTGGTACGTGTACCACCGAACCAAATGGTTACATGGTTAACTAAAAGCAAGACTTAATTATTATTTGAAGCGTCCAACCCTTTAGAGTATTGATATTTTAACAGTACTGCCCCAATTGGGTAGAGCATGACTCACGTGAGGCTAACTAGAGTTGTTGAGGGCACCCCACGTCACGGGTCCTAGATTAGAACCCGCTCCTGCTTTCCTGTTGTTGATGTGCACGATATTCGTGGTTTTCAACAAGCCCTTTGTAGAGATCTCTCATCATCAAGAAGATGACGCCAAACTAGAGCAAATGATGTCTTGAATTGTAGTATTCTGCTCAACAACAGAGTTGCAGTCCTAGACCGAGTATGGCGCAAATGTTGGCACCGGCATTGCACACATCATCTTCCCAGTGTCCACCAAGGTTGCGCGACGTATGCACATTTTCGGGTTTCTTGCGGGACAAAAGAAATCGAGTGTTCTTTGCAGGCCACTCGTTGACGCCATTCTTTGTCCACGGATCAGTCAGGAAGAACAAGTGATGAATCCTTTCATCCGACTGGATTCTTGTGAAGCGTTCGTGTTAGAGGAAACGATGAAGTATATACTGGTAGAGAGAACACGTATATAGTAAGTCGGACCCAATGTAGGAGATGGATGTTCTGGAGATGTATATGTAGTTGAGACGTAAAAACTAAATCTTCGACGGCGAATGAAGGGGCTTCATACCTCTCGTGTCACGGTGAATCATACAAGGAAGGCATCCATACCTACTCGATAGTTTGACAAGAACCAAAGTGACCAATTCTATTACCCCTCCAACTGTGAATAATATGCATGAGTCCTAGTGGTTGTGCATGATGTTTCGTCTGTACCTTCACAGGCACCCCAAACCACGCAGCAATACAAGGCGTGACAATGGGAATGTAAGTCTTGGTCAGCAAGTAACCGTATCCCCTGCCATGTTCTGTGAATAAGCAACCTTATGATTATATAGTCTTCATATACTGATAAGGCACCGAAGTGGCAATTGTTGGCTATATCTGTGGAAGACCTTACCATCATCGTGGAAACGGCCATCAGCACTACGAAGCAAAAGTTTAGACATGGTCGGCATCGTATTGAGCTCTGCCTTTTCTTATAGTTATCTGGGCTGACAGCCCTGAGATGGTCAAAATATGGGAGACCTTCCGATGGATAAAAGACGCATGCCTCGGAGAGGAAACTGCGCAGACACCCCTCCTGGACTTTCAAGGTAGATCGTTGCAGCATGACCACGACACACGCTTAGCAGGGACAAAGGTCGAATCCGTGGATACATCTCCTAAACCCGCAAAGGTTGGGGTGTCTATCCTCTGTGAGAATAACCATTATGCACTTATCACAGGGTTGGAGTTCCACAGGCAAGACGGATTCAGTGAAATCATCGGCTATAAGGCCCCTGGTGCTAGAGTACTGCCAGAAAAGGAAATGGCCTCGCGAATACCATACGGACATATGAGTGGCTGTTCATCTATGAGTGGAAAGAGTGATCTTCATCCGCGACAGGAGTTCTATAGGTCACCAGGGTTCCATGTACTGATGAATGCAACATCATTGGAAGGATTTCGGATAGTGAAGACACCGAATGGCATCCCTGTCCCTCGCCTGATCCGCGAGGGTCAGCCATTAAATCTAGGCTTTGGTTACGAGGATTCCAAGTGTCATCAGAAATACTGCAGATGACCAAGTTGACATCTGTTGTCGCTACGTCTGACGTACATGTATGTTGATTCCCCCCGACTTCTTCTCAATGATCGCACACTTTGCTTGCAGGCTGCAGCAATCGCTGATATCTTTCGGTAACGGCAGGCGCGAAAGATATTGGATCTCGGCATTAGAGGGTTTCAAGAATATCGGTACGGACTGGCGAGACGGATTGAATTATAATTCGATATCTCAAACCTAATAACCTGTTGAACTCAACCTATAGTGCGGAATAAGCTATGCTTTATTCTTTTATATATACGCAGCAGCCCTCAAGCAATGGCTGAAAAGAGCAATCATGAAAGCCTAGTGCTAGTAACAGCTCCCCAACATGCTCGTCCATGTGTCAACTGAGATTTCACAATATGGATTATCTTCTAAAGACCTTAAGTGTCCAGGCATTCTTAGGCCTTCTAGCAGGACGTTTTCTCATGCAACACGATGTCACTCGCAGTTGCTCCGCCTCTCTTCGTATTGTTCCGGTAAATATCCAACACGCAACATAGCTACGTAAAAGTAGTTTTAATGGCTTTGTCACTGCTAATGATGTTCCTAACACATCACAAAGTTCCCATACAGATTCGCTAGATGTATTTTATACCTGCGGTTTATGAACCTCGGGATAACTTTAGCTTCTCGTATCACCACCCATGCACAAGCTAGATCAGCCTATGACCTTTGATATCACCACCAAATGCTCCACCAACCCCCTCATCATGCAGCTAAAAGGAGGGGAAATCTAGCCTCACTCTTTAAGGCCGAAAACCATCATCCTCACCATTAACCCCAATCCAAATTCCAGAGTCCTTAAAGCAATACTCTCACGAATTCAGCAAAATGACCATTCAAACCTGGCAAGAAAAAGCCCACACAAAACAAACCACCGCACTATCCAAAATCCCCCCGGAATGGCGTCTCCCACCCTCAATCCAATCCCTCCTCACCTCCAACCCAAGCCTAAACTGCCTTGACATCCCAGCCAAGAGCAACCTCCTCACACCCCGCGAACTGGAAATCACAAACACCGAAGACGCAACAGCTCTCCTCACCAAGATCTCCAACAGGGAATACACGTCAGCAGAAGTGACAACAGCATTCAGCAAACGCGCCGCAATAGCTCAACAACTAACCAATTGTCTCACGGAAATATTCTTCGATGAGGCTCTCACCCGCGCAAAACAACTAGACGAGTATCTCGCTACCACCGGAAAGACAATCGGTCCTTTACATGGTCTGCCCATAAGTCTGAAAGATTCGTTTAACGTCGCCGGTATCCCGTCAACATTGGGTTTCGTTTCCTTTCTTGATAAACCAGTCCCGACGAGTAATTCTGCTCTTGTCGATATCCTCCTCGCGGCTGGTGCGGTGGTATACGTCAAGACGAATATCCCACAGACGTTAATGACAGCTGAGTCCCATAATAATATCTTCGGCCGAGTTCTAAACCCACATCGCATCAATCTAGCAGCCGGGGGTAGTTCTGGTGGAGAAGGTGCGCTGGTAGCACTCAGGGGATCGCTTTTGGGTGTTGGGACTGATATCGGGGGTTCTATTCGTATTCCTGCCCTATGTTGTGGGGTTTTTGGGTTTAAACCCAGTGGAGGGAGAGTTCCGTATGCCGGACAGACGAGTGCAGCTAGACCCGGACTCACCGGGATAGCACCTGTGGCTGGACCGTTGTGTCATTCTGTTCGCGATGCGGACTTGTTTTTCAAGGTTATTGCCGATTCACATCCCGAGAACGTGGATGATCAGGTTCTTGGTCTTCCGTGGTCGAGTCCAATTGAGCCGAAGGAATCATTGACGATAGGTCTTCTCCCTGAGGACCCGACAAGACCGTATCATCCCAGTATACTACGCACCATTTCAACAGCAGTTGAGAAACTGACTGCAGCCGGCCACAAGATCATCGATCTAAGCGGGAAATGTCCCTCAATGAAAGAGTTCAGCGATATCGCAATGCATTTCTTCCAAATGGATCCCGACAGAACACCTCTTGGCCACCTCGCAGCAAGCGACGAACCCTGGGTTCCTTCTTTGAAATACACATATAATCCCAACGGAACAGATCCCGAGCCGACACTGCGACAGCTATATGACCTCAATGTTCAAAAGACAGATGCTTCTGCTACAATAAGGAAAGTCTTCTTAAATAACGAGCTCGATGTGATACTGGGGCCGGGACATCAGACTTGTGCGCCTGTGCATGATACATTCGGTTTGCCGATTTATACGATGTTGGCTAATTTGGTTGATGTATATTTTCTTCTTTCTTTTTCTCTGTGTGTTGAGGGCATTTGAGGCTGATAACTTGCAGTATCCGGCGTGTATTATTCCCTTTGGCACTGCGGACGAAGTAGCTGATGCTGGGTTTGTTCGGGACGTGGGATATGTTCCTGAGTGTATGTCATCTACATGCTTCGCCTGTGTGAACTGAGTCGTGCTGATGAAATATAGATACTCCTAAAGATGTCGAAGGGGCTCCGTGCCATATCCAGCTTATTGGGAGAAGATTGAAAGATGAGCTACTGATGCAGCATACTCAGGTTATCGAGGGTGTCCTGAAGGGTAAGTGAGTGGCATCGATGTTGGGCCAGGAGCAGCATTAGAATACATCAATTAGAATCGCTAGTCTCTCTGGTACATTTTAATACAGGGTGCTGGGGACAACGGAGTGTGAAGCAATTTAAGTTATATATCATTGATATGTGTTGATTAGATCTGCTGCTAAATATGAATGTTCTAGCTACAGGTGCCGTATCCAAGTATGGGAGCATCTGGACAACACGCGGACATGAATCAAACAAGTCGAGTGATCGCCATACAAACTTCTATCTATATAGATTTCACTCATCACAGATCATAGCCTAGCTCCGCCCAATTCCTCTCTTCTCTACGTTCGCCCCACTCAACGTAGCTGCCCACTTCCTCCCCTGAAACTCCACCGTCAATATCAGTTTCTCTCTCGGGAAAAGAGTAACATAATTATCAGACCAGTATACCGGAGCCAACTCGTGCCCGTTCTCATCGCTAACCGTCAAATGCATAAAGAAAGCCGGAACATCGGACTTATTCTCCAATGTCACCTCGCCAAATGTGGAGCCGTGCTTCGACACGGTCATCTTCATGCTTGTCGACACATTTGCGGCGGGCATCTTGTTCAATGCAGTGAGATCGGTGTATTTAGTAACAGGTGTCGTGTAAAAGGTAGAGTTATCCCAGTCTAGGCTCTCGGTGTTGGGTGGGAGCCAATAGACATTACGGCTGATGGTGGTGCCCTTTACCGAGTCTTTTAGGGTCAATCTGAGGAAGCCGACATCTTTGATTTTGTTTATCTCGGGCACTGTTGCTACCTGCTTTGATGAGGTTGGAGTAGTGTACGTAGCGATGCTTTCATGGTGCATAGATGTGCCGTTGAGATCAATCAAGTCCACAGTGACATTTCGCTTTCCGAAATTTTTCAGGGAATGATTGATTATATGAACAGTGTGCGCTTCGTAGTCATAAGCGACATGCTCTAAACGGGCACCCACCTTGGTGCCGAAGTAGGACCCTGCCGGTCGTAAGTAATAGTCAAATAACTGCCAATGGAGACTAGGCCAGGCGCCGTTCAACATCCAGTAAACCACCCCAGTGGCCGGGCGACTTGCGTTCTGGCGTATGGCGAATGCTTCAAATTCAGCCCGAGTCCCTTCGTAATCCGACATCTGTGACTTGCGAAGATAGTCCTCCAATCCGGTTGGTGGCCCATACCGCGCAAAAAGCCCCTCGTTGTACAGGGAGCGGTCCGCAAAGGGCGAGTCATTCTTAGCCATGTGCCATTGAGGCTGTTCCGGTTTCATCCACAAACTCTCTAACTCCTGGGCTGACATGAACTGCTGCAAACTGCCGAGCTCGGGCGTTCCTACACCGGGCCCCTGTTCCGAGCCGAAACCAAATGCTGCCCCAAGCTTATCGTGGTACCAGTAGTTAGGCGGTACCCAATCGTAAGGCCCGTCCATCTTCATGCCAGATGGGCCCAGGAGCTTGGGATATCCACGCTTGCTTGCAGATGCAATAATCGGGTTGGGCCAGTCCATGCGATTCAAAGCGTTGACATACACATTTGTGGCCTTCTCGTCGGGCCAGAAATCCGATCCAATTAGGAAGGCCAGCATCGAGGGATGGGCCTGCATCATTTCCGCTTCATGGAGCATCGTAGTTTCGGCAATTGGATAATCTTTCTCTGTCCACTTGACTCCGTTCGCTTCGTTGTTGTACTACACCAGTTAGCCATTGCAGTTCAGATAGGCAAAGGATCCGACTTACCTTCCACCCCTCCCATTTATCGCAGCACTCCCAACCCGACATCACCATTAATCCCATGCGATCGGCAAGATCGTACAACTCGGGATGTTCTTGCTTTCCTTCCAAGCGTACCGTATTCAAACCCATATCCAGCATGTAACGGAAGATGTTCCGCAGATGCTCGAGGTCGAATCGCAAGAACATATCCGGACTATAGCCACCTCCTCTCACATGGAACGGGTATCCATTGACGCTGAACTCAGTGTCGTTATACGAGTTAAGCTTTGATGTAACGTGTCGGATTCCGAACTGTGTTGGTGGCGCGATATCCGAGATCTCATTTTGACCGACAGTGGTTTTAGCCTTAACCGTGTAAAGTGGCTGCTTACCCCATGTCGCAGGCCACCAAATCTTGGGGTTCTTTAGCACAACATCGATTGAAACTGTCGCATTTTTGTATGGTTCTAATTTGAACTGCTTGGAAAACGCGACCGTCTGCGATCCCTTATCCTGCGCCTGCACGGTACCGTGCACAACACCATTGGCAATGCGGTCCTCATGGTTCTTAATGTCCACCTTGATAGTGGCAGTAACATTCTCAGTATGTACACCAATAAAGTCCGTTAGAATCCGCGGCGAAGACATAGACACAGGCCCCGTCTGCTTGAGCTCTACGTCGCGCCAGACTCCCGTCCCGTTATCAGGCGGGTACGGGTTCCAGTCCACGAAGCCCTGAGCAAAGTCACGGAGATAATTCGTCGGATGAGCCTGGATCAACAAGACATTTTTTCCAGTCCGGACAAAGGGCGTGATGTCATAACGATGGCCACCGTATGACCCCTGTTGGGTGGCATTGGAGGCAATTTGTTTTCCGTTGAAGTATATGTCCGCCTTGGACGTTATACCGTGAGTGATGAGGAACATATGTTGTCCCTTGGGAGGTGCGAGAAGCCTGAGCTCCTCGCGATATAGCCATGGGGCACGGAAGATAGTTTGGTCAACAGTTGCAAGATTATTCGAGTAGAACAGATGTGTGTCGTTGTAAACGTGATTTTGAATCAGCCCTGCCATGACAGTAGCCCGAGAGCTGATCCGATACCAGGCGCTCACATTGTGAGCAGTCGGAAGGGAGAGATCGGTCAAATTACTTGGTGCGTGAAGGGCAGACTGCAGATGCCATCCAGGTATCACAGCTGTGTCACCAGGTGAAGTGACAGAAGCTATGCCGAATGGCAGCACGGCGAGTGCTGAGAGGATGCCCCGTAGATACATATTCCCTTAGAAACCCCATATATCGTAGGTTGGTTGAGGATATTAGACAGCTGAAAGTGTTGGAGCAAGGGGCTGTATGCAAGGGCTGGCATTTTATAAGGTTCAAGACATCCTTGTTAGGCAATTTCCGAGTTTCGAAACTTTTGCTAACAAACAGCCCATTCAGAAAGCGACCACGGTCCACTTGAATCATACAAGGAGCAATGCATGTGCACTGCATGGTTACATCGTGTTCGGGTCATCCCGAGAGATCGTCGGTGACGCTACGAAGAGCATGTCACGATGCCGATAGAGCAATGGAACCATGGATAGAGAATCGGCTATCCTGCCGATAGTACCCGCGTGCCTGGAGGTAATTCTGTTACCATAGACAACGCCATTTTTGCATGTCAAAGTGCCGTTGGGTAGGTAGTATTAGCCAAGACATCCGCATAAATATATTTATTGCAACGCTGCAGGTCCTTAATGATTTGTCACAGTTCCTCAGGCGTTAATGAACTGTGGGGTAATAGTGGTACATATTTTTCAACGCTACCCCATCGTAACAATCAATACATGCTTATAGAAGCTCGACTCACCCCCTCACCTTGATTCTTTTTGTGCTCATGTCAGACTCGACGAAAGCCTTAGGAACGTCTCCAGGCCACAATTGAATAAGCCTCGACTAAGAACCAAGGCGCCGCTAGTCAATTAGTTTAGCACCGGGTGTCCTGTGGCGCCCATTTAGATCAGACGGAATCATGAAATGCCGCCGATGGAACGAATCTGCCGTGAGTCGCTGATGGGGGCCAACTTCTCCCAACGCAAAAACGACGTGGTCCCGTTCATCTGATTGGCCCCTTCGTTTGCAGAGTGCTAGCAGTTCACAGTGAGGCAACCAAGTTTCGCGCATGTTTCGTGCGGTTATAAAATAGCCCATATTGCCCAAAGGGCTGTCCGTCAGCTTCTCAATCCGGTCGATTTCCATTGCTGAGATAGCGAGCGCCCCACCATCATGGCCATCACCGAACAACCATACGACTATATCATCGTCGGCGCAGGAGTCGGTGGTCTAGTCCTAGCCTCCCGTCTCAGCGAAGATGCCAACACCACTGTTCTCCTTGTCGAGGCAGGGCCTAACCATATGGGAGACCCGCGCGTCGAAACCCCGGGCTTGCTAGGCGCCATGATGGAAAATCCGGATTTCGACTGGGACTACTTGACGGAACCACAGGTCAGTCCTGTTTGACATGTCTGGACCGTGGCGCTTACTGACAAGCTCTAACAGGTTTATGCCAACAATCGTCAACTCGGCCAGCCACGAGGCCGGATGGTTGGTGGTTCTTCTGCATTGAATTTCTCTCTGGTTATGTACCCATCACGCGCGAATTTCGAGGCGTGGGAATCCTTGGGCAACGATGGGTGGGGCCCTGATGCCATGGCTCCGTATCTGCGTAAATTCCATACATACACCCCCCCGAGCGAGACCACTAGTGCCTTGCTTTCTGTGGACAAGTACATGAATGCAGAGAACCAGGGCGATCAAGGCCCTCTCCCCATCTCTCATTTGGACATCTATACCCCGTGGAATCGGGCCTGGGATGACACATTTGCGCGCTTGGGTTGGAACAATCACGCAGACCCCATTGCAGGGCGCAAAGTGGGATCTTTCACGCCGCCACTGTCCGTTGACGGGAAGACAGGACAAAGGGGATATGCTGGCGCTTACTACACCCAAGATGTCGCAGAGCGCAAAAACCTGCATCTGCTGACTGAGACAATGGTTGAACGAGTGATTTTGAAGAAAGCCGATAGCCGTGTGACTGCGACGGGGATTCAGATTCGGACCAAAAACGGTCAACAACTAGAAGTGTCTGCCACGCGTGAAGTAATCGTCAGCGCTGGAAGTCTGAATTCACCCCAACTCCTTGAGCTGTCTGGTATTGGCGCCGCAGATCTGTTGCAAAAACACAATATCCCTGTGGTGCTCGACCTGCCTGCAGTCGGAGAGAATCTCCAAGATCATTGCATGTCAACCGTTAACTTCGAAGTGGCAGACCCACAGACCTCCGCAGACATCGCGCGGGATCCAAAGGTCGTCCAGTCTCTGGTCGAACTCTATGAAAAGACACGTACTGGTCCTATGACCGGCATTCCCGTTAGTGTGGCCTATTTACCATTGGTTGACCACAATGGACAGGTCCAGCGCGAACAAATAGACGATCTGTTGGCTCAGTATCTGGACAGCCCCCAGGTTAAACAAATCTCGCTCGGTCGGCAGCAGCAATACAAGATCCTGCGACAGATGCTCCGGGATGACCAGACGGGCTCTGCAGACTACATGTTCCTCGTAGCCCAATTCAATGCAAAGGAAGGGGTGAACACCATGAGCTATGCGCTGTCGAAGGACTTGCCCGAGAACTACATCAACATTTTGGTTCTACATAACCATCCCTTCTCTCGTGGATCTATACATATCCAATCGGCCAACGCCGGCGACAAGCCTATCTACGATCCCAAGTATCTATCTCACCCGTTAGATTTAGAGATCCTCGCCCGACACACTCAGTTCCTGGACAAGATTGCTAGTACGGAGCCTTTTAGCTCGTTACTCAAACCCGGCGCTCGGGTACCTAAGGCGGCGGTGGATCTGGCAGATCTGGACACGGCTAAGGAGGTGGTGAAAGATCGTCTGTTCCACTGCTGCCATCCAGTGGGTACATGCGCGATGATGCCTGCAGAGCTAGGCGGAGTAGTGGACACCCAGCTGAAGGTTCATGGCACACACAATTTACGAGTGGTCGACGCCAGCATCTTTCCCCTCGAACTGTCGGGCACCATTCAAGCGACGACATATGCGGTAGCTGAGCGTGCGGCGGACATCATCCGTGCAACTGCGCATTGTTAGACATGAGATCGGCACCTGTCGCGTGGTGCTGAAGGTTGTTTTGTTTAGATGTCCCGCTGGAATGTAGCCTTGCCCTATTCGTGAATTGATGTTTTCCGTCGAGCCACGCTTGTAGAGAACCACCTGTGCTCATTGGGCGGCAATGACATATAAATTGACCATAAAGTCGTAGATCTCTTGATATGGATTGTTTTCAATGGTCGGCGGGTTTCATGGGGTTGGCTCACTTCCATGTGTCGCATCGGCATCTGACGGTGGTTTCCATGCAACCACTGCATTCCTATCACTGGAATGTCGATTCAAACAGTATAATAACTTCGACAGGCTCGAGGGATTCTTTGACGGATTATGCCCTTCAGCTCTCTCATCTGAAAATCCATTGATAATGCGAACACCATGGTGCGCCGTCCTGGCACTGCTTGCCGGCGTCCAGGCCATTGATATAGACGTAGACAATCCCGGTGAGATGCTGCAAAACTGATGAGGCCAGGATGTCGCTAACACAGGGCAGAATCGGTGAAAAAAGCCAGCTATGCGGTCGCTAATAACATGCTTTCTCACTATACTGGCATGAATCCAGGTACAGTGAATCTACGTTCCTATACCGTACGGACTTTCCAAGATTGACAAGAAGCGGCGGGTTGGACCCGTGTTCACTACGTGTGCAGGCGATACACCCGGCGTCTTACCTCCTCCTTATTATTGGTGGGAGGCTGGTGCCATGTTCAATGCTCTGATTGATTACTGGTTTTACACGGGCGACGACAGGTGGAACGACATAATCATGCAGGCCATGACCTGGCAAGCCGGCGACGATGGTACGTTTATGCCTCCCAATCAGACACACGCCGAGGGCAATGACGACCAAGCCTTCTGGGCCTTTGCTGCCATGTCGGCCGCGGAGCGAAACTTTCCCAATCCACCGGATGGGCAGCCAGGGTGGTTGGCCATGGCCCAGGCAGTGTTCAACACCCAGGCTCCGCGATGGAACACTGAGACCTGCGGCGGGGGTTTAAGGTGGCAAATATTCAGCTTCAACAACGGATATCATTACAAGAACACCATTGCCAACGGCTGCTTTTTCAATTTGGCCGCGCGCTTGGCAAGGTACACGGGGAATCAAACATACGCCGACTGGGCCGTTCGAGTATGGGACTGGACGGAGTCGGTGGGCTTCATAACCGAAGATTATCTGTTCTTAGATGGAGCGGACGAACTAAAAAACTGTTCCGAGTTCAACTACCTTCAGTGGACGTACAACTCCGGGGTGTATCTATTCGGTGCTGCGAGCATGTATAACCTGGTACGCATGTCTTTTGACAATATAACGAGAACTCACGGCTAACTTGTCAGACTGATGGCGATCCTGTCTGGAAAGAACGAACACAACGCATCCTTGACGCCACGAAGGTTTACTTCCAGAACGACGTGTTGTACGAGCGAGCTTGTGAGCCGATAAATACATGTGGGGTTGATCAACGGTCGTTCAAGGGGTACCTGGCCAGGTGGATGGCAGCATCCGCTCAAGTCGCTCCGTTTATCTTGGACCAAGTGATGCCCAAGCTACGCACTTCAGCTAGTGCGGCCGCTCGAACGTGCACCGGGGGGTCCGATCACTCCACGTGCGGTATGAAATGGACTTCGGGGCAGTGGGATCAGAGTGACGACGTGGGCGTCCAGATGTCCGTATTGGAGGTGATGCAAGCAACCCTCGTAGGGGGCGTGGCACCCCCTGTAACAGAGGACAGCGGAGGTACCAGTAAGGGGGATCCTAGTGCCGGAACCGAATCAGGAGGCCCGCGACCCCATAGCCGGCGAACGGATACCAGCACGGCCAATCGGGCTGGGGCGGGTATTCTGACGATACTGATGGCGATGCTGATCTTCTATACGGTTTGGTGGGGAATAAATGAGTAGCATCTCAGTGACTGCACTGATAGTGAATATGTTGACGAGCATTTCTGATGTTAATGTTTCCCTTAAACCACTTTAAATATGAGTTAAATCTTTACGTCCCAACAAGTTTGGTAGTCACCGACACAAGTCCTCGTAACGACCCCATTGGAGGAAATGGTTTGAACTAAACACGTCTTGGCATGCGAATTAGAACCTGACTCGTAGCACTCGGAAATGCGGATATATGCTAAACACAACCTGTACTGCATAATATGCAGAACTCCACCGAGCTGTGCGGGGAAGCTGGGGCATAGCCGGACATTGCGGCGACATTCCGCTGTGTAGAACAGGATATATGCCCCAGTACTCGATATGCCTTTCTGTGCTTTTGATCGCTCGGTGTTCGGCTACCGTAATCCGATCACATCTTGTTCGAACAACGCTGTAGTGATCATCGCAAATTTCAGCAAAAATGTCTGCCGAAGTGTCATCTCACGATTACCAAATTCCCTCCCACTGTAAGGCAGGCGTGGTCGTCAATGAAGGTCCGAACTTCGAGGTCAAGGTCGAGATGGTGCCGGTCCCGGAGCCAGGTAAGCCGTATGCAACGCGAATGGGAGAGCGCCGATAATAATTCCTTTATTCCAGGTCCCGATGACATTCTAATCCGGTTGAACATCACCGGTATCTGCTCCTCAGACCTCCATATGATGCAAGGCGACTTGGGAACCCCACCGATGTCAACATTTGGCGTTCGCTCTCCGGGTCACGAAGGTGCCGGGGTTGTGGTGAAAGTCGGCGCAAATGTGAAGAACTTCAAACTAGGCGATCGGGCGGGCATCAAACCACTCCTCGATACGTGCGGCGCGTGCGATTTGTGCTGGGGAGATAAGGAGACGTATTGCCCCACCGCTATCCACGCTGGCTTGATGGCACCTGGTAGACCACAGCCCCTTCCCTGATAGCCTTATTCCATTGTTTCGCGAAATCGGACACTAACAGAGTAGGGACCTATCAACAATATATTGTCTCTCCCGCCCGATATGCATCACCCATCCCTGACGGCATTCCTGATGAGATTGCAGCCCCTATTATGTGCAGCGCATCCACTATCTATCGCTCTCTAACAGAATCCGGGCTGAAGCCGGGAAACTGGGCAGTCTTTCCTGGCGGTGGTGGTGGGGTGGGTATTCAGGGCGTGCAGCTCGCTAAGGCAATGGGTATGCGTCCAGTTGTGGTGGACGCAGGCGAGTCAAAGAGAGCATTGGCTTTGGAGATGGGCGCAGAAGTCTTCGTGGATTTCATCGAAACGTCCGATCCTGCCGCAGCTGTGATTAAGGCAACAGATGGTGTAGGGGCGCATGGAGTATTCGTCACAGCTCCTGCGGCCTATCGAACGGCGTTATCATACGTCGGTAATCGCATTGGAGCGGTTGTCATGTGTATCGGATTAGGTCCCACTGGCGCAATGACTATCGGGGGAGATCCCAATGCTTTTATCTTCAAGAACCTGACGGTCAAGGGGACCTTGGTGGGTAGTCGGAAGGATACAGCGGCGGCATTGGACTTTGCTCGGCGGGGGAAGCTCCAACAAATTTGCGAAGTTTATCCAATTGACCGATTGCCTGAAGCAGTAGAGAAACTGCGAAAAGGACAGGCCACGGGACGAATGGCGGTTGACTTCAACAAGTAAATCGCATGGATGGAAACAACTCGTGACCCCACGAGAACAAAATGCCAAGGCGGTCAGACGAGTAATGCCGTCATCCTTGTACCCATGGCCTCAGGCAGAGACTTTTGCAATGTCATACAACTCATTGCTGGGTGAATATTATTCATCGTGGGACATATGTTTCTAACTAAGGAGATTATATTCATGCTTGGTGCCTTCAGTAGTCAGTCTAGCAGAAACTTCCTTTTTTTTCTCGTTCATAGTGAGTATATAACGCGAAATTGTCATTATCATTCTATTATATATATCTCGTCTGCTCAACTTTTCTGAGCAGACATATTCTACTATATACATCACCCTAGCTTCAAAATCGTCTCTTCAGCAAAATTTCTCGTTAGGAATACAGCCGAGAGCCGGTACTAACAGGTCGGAGGACCCCCTTCTTCTCGAGGCCAGCGACCAAGGAAGCCAGAACATGGTCACATCCTCGCGCCATTTGCAGCGCAACACTGACCGGCAAATACTCGGTCTGCAACGAGATAGTACTGTTGTATGGAGACTCTCCAACAGGAACAACAACCTCAGGTGCGCCACCTAATACCGCGATGCGTCCGATCGAGAATCCCAGTGGTGGTGTGGTGGGCGCATCGTAGTAATGGTTACGGTAGTCAGTTGTGCCGACCGAGTACACACTAACAAAGAGCGACTTGGAGCAGGAGGCATCATCGGACTGACCATATCCGGACTTCTCCCACCAGCTCCGGAAAGTAGTCATGTTGCGCAGAGCCACCTCGTACGAGGTGTTTCCGCCATTGGCCTGGCCCCACTGCCAACGCGCTAATGGGCCAGGGTTAATGAAAGGCTGACGACCGCGGTGGACTGCTTTATAGTCAGCAAAGAGAGGGACGGCTAGGTGGTTGAACTGATCCACAGAAGTAAGTGTGGCATAGGTTAGGTTAAGCATCTCCTCCAGGCTTGGTGTGGTGGGAGATTGTGTGTCAAGCCATCGCTGCGACACGTCGACATTGGTATGGTTCGTTCCGAGGAATGCCTCGAGCCCACGTGTGAATGTTGTAAGACTCTGATGGGCCTCGGGACTGATGCCTTTACCATCCCATCCACCGCCAGCTAGGAGCAGCTGCCGAGGGAAGGACGTAAAATTGTGCCGAAAATGAGGATACCAAGCTTGCACAGTACGGGACCATAGCGAGGCACTTCGGGCAAAAACACCTGCTGTATCCAGAGCCGGTGAGAGAGGCAAGACATGATCTAGAGAGATAGCGCCAGTGGATGGCCTGTTGCCATAGATTCCTTGAACTGCAGCTGGGGACCGCATCGAACCGCCAGTGTCACTACCAACAGCAAGGTCCAACCAGTCGTAGGCTGCAATAGCCGCACCTGAGCCGGAGGAGGAACCGCTAGGTGCCTGATATCCTTCTCCGCGTGGGTTGAACGGACAGTGGAAATCCACCCAGTCGGCAGTAGGCCGATCACCGTTAGCAAACTGAACGGTCCCAGTTTTGCCGACGAAGACCGCGCCTAAGTCCAAGAGCCTCTGAACAGATGGGGCAGTGACATTTTGAGTTCCGTATAAATAATAATAGGAGCGACTGCCGCCACTCGTCTTGAGACCTTTAATATGGTAGATATCCTTGACACCCAATCTCAGACCGGCCAATGGTTTTTCTGCGGTCGGTGTATAATAGAGACGTGAAGGCACGGCAACGTCTTTGGTCATCGCGTTTTCTGTCACGGCTGGTAGGGGCAGGACGCCTCCCTTCTCGTCACTGATTCCTGCTTGAATGAAAGCTAGGTTGTCGTCAGGGTACAACCGGTACGCTTTAAACACCTCTCCAGTATACAAGGAGACAAAATAAGGCCCACTCGGCAGCTCTTTGGTCAACTGGGCTGCGATTGTGGAATTTGACGAAGCGGTGTGTACTTCCGAATCAACCAGCAGCATGTCGGTGCCCGAAGACTTGAGAATTGACGCAGAATTGCTCACTTGGGAGGCAATGTCATCAGCACTGGAAGCTGTGAGATAGACTGCACGCAGAAAAGCAGGCTGGAAGACATCATCGCGTTCAACATAGTCCGATAGCAGCGACTCCAAGTTCGTGGTAGGAGTTACAGGAATGACGGTTAATGGCACCAAATCTATTCCCTCTGTCAAAGCGGCGTATGCAGAGGCGTTGTACCCTTGCAAAGTGGACACAGGAATGCCGCTCACATAGTAAGGAATTTCATTGAGAGAAAGCGTCTGGCCGTTGGGGATGGCAGCGCCGGCAACGACGGCCGCCAGCGAGAGGAGTGTACCAAGCAACATGAAGAATTAAGTCTGTCACCCTCATTTTGAATGCTGCCGATCTTCCTCTTTATATGACAGTGAGGGTTTGGCATTAGTCACCAGCACGATGCTCGAGATAGGCAACTCTTAATTGTGTGATAACACTCTTATCGTGGTCGCGATAGCCCGACGCCAAGTAGGATCTAATCGTCTTGGCCGGCTCCATTTATGATTTAGTGTCGGTATATCGCTGTTTCCTATTGATTAGGATACTCCGGTGTTCCCCGGGGGTCCTTGTCAGCCTTGTTATCGTCTGTTATGCTCTCGCTGTGCTCTCGGTAGACATAGCCGATAGTTGATTTCAAAGCGAAGCCACGTTCTCCGGTCTTCGGATCTTTTCCCCATGGTGAGTCTGCCCACTTGTTGCTTCTTCCATGGAACTTCATGATTCCGATGAAGATGTCTTATTTCTCTACTCATTCAAAATAGAGTCTGTCGAGTTCTTTTTCAAGCGTGTAGCTATAACTTCATTAAATTTTCACTTTTCTACTACCGAGAGAATGGCATCTTTAAGGTCCACGCATAAGAAACGTTATCCAATAAAAATAAGGAGATTGATGTATATTCATCCCGCAGTACATGCTTGTTCCGGAATAATGCCCATAGGCGTCGAAGCTTGTGCTGGGGTCTAAGCCTATGTAGCCTGGAATAGAGTGATCATGGATCAATTCCCCGGTGTCTTGATAGGCCCGGCCGATGTCATTTCGATTGCAGCAAATGGATAACTAGCTATCCCATACAGCAAACATGCTCCACGCTAAGATTCACTCTTTCTCCCACGGACACGGAATGTTTTCCTCCGGCCAAATACAATGATAAAGATCCCTAGCCTCCACCCAATCATTATCCCAATCACCATCCGAGCTCAGCTCAAAAGTACTCGGTGCCAGTACATATGCCCTTAGCAAGATCGTGCAAACGACTAAATCATACGGCCTTCTGCCGGTCTTGCAAAACGAAAAATTGTTCCCTATTTTGCTGATATAGAAATCCTCGTGCCCATCATCGCCGACTCCATTTAGAAAGATTCCGTTTTTCTCGTCCAGAATGACAGGAGTTCTTTCAGTTATAGCCTGATCCGGTTCTGTAGGGCCTGTGAGCGGGATATTCGCGTAGTGGATGATCAGGCCTGCGTCCTGAACGAGAGGAGGCCATGCGGATTGCCATTCATCGCTCTGCATGTCCTGGACTGTCCAGTAGTGTGTATAGCTATTAGTAAACAGTACGTTAGTATAGTTATGGCTAGGCTAGGATACTGAGTCTTACCCTTTTGTGTCACGACGGAGAACCAAATGTCTCCCTTCAACCGTGAATCGCAATTAACCCCTTTCATATTCTAATAAGATCCAAAGCATTATGATATATCTGAAGGTAGTACAGACTGATAACTCATTCGTGTGAACTGGTATCAATAAGAATAGGTGTCCTACTTCAGGAGGCTGAAGAACACGATAACTGCTTGTGTATATCAAAGTCTCCGGGTCTCCACAAAAGGTCTCATATGGTTTAAAGGGTTAATGAACTAGCCAGTGTACGGGCTGAGCATGACACATGATAGAGGAAAATGTGTTTTACGTCGTGGTTGTCAGAAAAGAATGTGAGGATTAAATAAAGTACTAGGCTAATATAGGTCCCCGTGCAGGGACGGCATCTTAGGTGTCTTGTCCTACGTCTCTGGCTCTCTAACTCTCTAAGATGACTAAGAACAGACAGTTCGTTGAACATATTCCTCGATCTGTGTCGCAGCTATATATATCGGCTGTCTGTCCCAATGGGCCAGACGTGCTCAGGAGCTCTCAAGGATTCGAACTTGGCGCTGATACTTACTCTATACCAACCATGTCGCACGTGCTTGCAAGTGGGTACCCCATCCCAGCTGGCTCGAAACATACGAGCGTGCCTTACCCCCGAAATAGACAACAAAAGCTGGTCGAGATTCGACCAAAAGGTACGTGACTCCTAGAGCACATGTGTGGGATGTCAATATGAGAATCTGTGGACATCAACAGGCTAACATGAGTTCATTGAAGCAGGCTCGGTAGACATTCTAGCAGTGCCTAACTCGGCTAAATGTCGGAAGAGGCAACATGCTGACGCCCAGAAATGCCAACGCGATCGTATGAAAGTTGCACTCCACCAAATGGCGCAGATAATGAAGATGGGAGGTGTGGGGGATGAGGGAACGAATGGCACGAAGGTGTGAATGCAAAAGACTCAGCCAATTCCCTGATGCAACGGATAAATGTGCTCACTTGGAGGTTCCTGACCAGGCGAAGCTACTTGAGACAGCGGTGGAGTATATTCAACACCTCCAAGGACAGGTCGAGGAGCTGAGAGAGTCTTGTCACTCTGGGCACGCGACATTATCAGAGGTAGACTCGGTGGCTGAGCATGTTGAACAGTATGCCTGATGCCAACATCAGATGCCAAGAGGATGTGGTATTTGATTCCTTGTCGGTAGATTCAAATGAAGCCAATGGGAAGGCTGAATTCGAGCATCAGATGCTGGCTAGGGACTATAGGAGGGCATCTATGGCAAGCGAAATCAAGTACACCCATTCTGCCAAGTACCAACTTGGGTGATGTATCACGCAGCAAGACTGTCGCAAACGGTTTTATACTTGCAATAAAGTTTAGATTGTAGCCAGGAGACTGCAATTGTGCCAAATGGGAACCGTGAGATTGGCCACATGGGTCATTTCTGCACCGTTCCAAGCATTGGCTCGGAAATTAGCGTAATTGCGGGGTGGTTCGCATGCCGGCGAGTCATTGAGGCCTACATGGATCTGGAGGGATGATACTGGGAAGCAGTCCTGGGATTACTGCCAGTGGTAATTTGACTCAGTCGGACACGTGCTGATATGCGGAGTTGGATTTGTCGGCGGAGGGTGGAAGAAGGCTCGGCAGCTGAGCGGAGCTATGCTGGACTGCCTTGGCATCTTGGCATCATTGTACGTAGAACTGGCTTAGGAGACGCAGCAGGACTATATTGATGCTACGACTCATATAAAGGTCTGATCCGGATCGTATTGTTGTCCTTTTCTTTCTGCCCCGGAAGGAACATCCCGGACAAGCGAAGATTCGGGTTGGAGTCTTGAACCGTTAAGATGCCTCTTCATCAATACAATTACATCTTCGCCATCGGGACAATATTCGCCTTTCTAGATGCCTGGAATATCGGTGCCAATGATGCGGCCAACTCTTGGGCGACGTCTGTTTCGTCGCGTTCGATCAAACTCTGGCAGGCCTTGATCCTGGGATCTATTATGGAGTTTGCTGGAGCGTAAGCTTGCCACTGGCCTACTGTTGACTTCTGAGTCTTGGATCTCATAATAACGGCAGGAATCTATAGTGTCGGTGTAGGAGACAGTGTTTCTGATACGATCCGGACAAAAATCGTCGAGGTCGATTCGTTTGCCGACAATCCTCCCCTCCTGATGCTCGGAATGTGCTGCGCAGTGGTTGGTTCAGCTATATACCTCAGTATCTGCACGAGAATTGGTCTTCCGGTGTCTACCACTCACTCCATCCTCGGAGGTATCCTGGGAATGGGCATCGCACTTATAGGAGCCGACAATGTTATCTGGTGGGGTGGTGATATCAATTCTGGAGTTGTCCAGGTGTTCCTCGCCTGGATTATCGCACCTCTGTTGTCCGGTGTGGCTGCTTCGTTGATCTTCTTGATCACTAAGTATGGTATCCTGCTGCGCGGGAACTCTGCACTCAAGGCGTTGTATACTGTTCCATTCTACTTCCTCCTGACCTCCGCCCTCCTTACTAGTATGTTTGCCCCTTACCCTTAGAGCCTTTTCTCCAGACTTCTGACAAGTCACAGTGCTTATCGTCTGGAAGGGTGGTAGCAGCAGAATCGACCTGGAGGGTGGTGAGATTGCTGGCACTGTGCTTGGTGTTGGTGCTGGTGTCTCTCTCATCTCTGCTGTTTTCCTTTGCCCCTGGCTCTACCGTCGGGTCATCCTGAGCGACTGGCAGCTCAAGCCCTGGCATATCATCCAAGGCCCTCTTCTCCTGCGCCGTGGTGAAGTGCCTCCGCGCCCTGCGCATGTGCAAGCCGTCCGCAACTTCTACGAAGGCCACAAGACCCTGGAGGAACTGCAAGCCGATCGATCTGGCGATGTCGAAAACAGCAGTGAACATTCGTCTTCCGATCCACGGAAAGAGTCCCACGTTACTTCGAGCTCCAGCAATGATGCAGGTCCTACGAATCGTGATGTTATCAACCTCTGCGGTCCCCGGCCTGAGGGAATCTGGTATAACCCTGTAGTTATGTTCTGGCTGTTCAAGAAGGCCCTTTTCCGTGGTCTGGAGCAGGACATTGTTAGCGCCCAGAAAAAGGATAGCAAGCTTGCGGGTGACCTTGAAAAGACCCACGCACACTCCACTCACTATGATAACGAAGCAGAGTACATGTTTTCGTTTCTGCAGATTCTGACGGCCTGTACCGCTGCCTTCACCCATGGTGCCAATGATGTTTCTAAGTGAGCTTTTTCGACTTTGGACCGCCAACAGGCCAATACTAATCATCCCTAGTGCTGTTGGCCCATATGCCACCATCTATGCTATTTGGCAAAGTGGTGCTCTCGACGGCGCTGAGACCCCTGTCCCCATCTGGATTCTGTAAGTCTCAATAAGTGATTGACTGAGAGCTTCCAAGCTAACCCATATCCCCCAGTGTATTCGGTGGTGCTGCTATCGCCATCGGTATCTGGACCTATGGCTATCATATCATGAGCTTCCTGGGTAACCGTCTGACCCTGCACTCTCCCTCCCGTGGGTTCACTATGGAGCTTGGCGCGGCCATCGCTGTGATTATCGCTACCCGGCTTAGTATGTCACCTCTGAAACCCTCCCCAATCGCCGCTCGCTAACATCTCGTGTCTACAGAGCTTCCCGTCTCCACCACCCAGTGTATCACCGGCTCTACAGTTGGTGTTGGTCTTTGCAACGGTACCTGGAGAACGATCAACTGGAGAATGGTTGCATGGATCTACATGGGCTGGATTATCACCCTCCCTTGCGCTGGCATCATCTCCGGCTGTTTGGTCGGCATTATCGTAAATGCGCCTCGCTGGGGTATGCCTAATTAGGCTGGTTGACTTGATGAGCTTATCTTGCTTAGCAGTGTAGCTTGATCTATCGACCGTGTGTTTCCTAGATTAGATATCTTTCTTTGTCTGTTTCTCTCTGTGGTCGGCGTGTCATGATTCGACAAATAACTCCCCTTGGGGAGAAAGTACATAGACTGAATAATTAATCCTGACCTTAAGGCATAACAACTACTGCCTTTCAAGTATCAATTCCAGTCCACAAGGGTTACAGGAATACTTTAAAAGTAGAACTCCTGTTGCGCGCTAAGCTGTAGTCTGAAAGTTATAGATTACGGCAATGCTGAGGGGAGAATAACGAGTGAACAAGCCACCACTTGTAGACGGGCGAAACATTCGTCCAACCCACAACAGCGAGAGACCAGTCGAAGTAGAACATATAGCACCCACAGACCCAACACCAGTACCCTCTTCCTACTTTGCCCATCCAACTCCACACCTGCCCCATCCACCTTAAAGAGGCTGCATCATCTTCCTAGCCATCTCAAGCTTAGAATCAGAAACAATCCCCTCCTCAACCAACCTCCCAATAACACGCACCACCCACCCCTGACAATTCTCCTTAACCTCTCGTCGATTAACAGCATATGGCGGCGTTTCCTGATCCGCAATACTCTTCACCACCATTGCCTGCCCCTCAGTCACAGAAGCCAGTTGATACAACGTCAAAAACGACTCTGAACTCGTGATAGCGACTTTGCCATCCGAGGGCTCATAAATCATATGTTCTGCATCACCGGTAACTTGGTATAACCAGCCGGGTTCATTCTCGCGGGCCACGAATAGGGACCAGTGGAGAGGTTCATCTGGACCTTGGTTTTCGTGGATAAGAGAGAGGTAGAGTGGTGAGGGTTGTGTGGGTGGTAGTGGGGTGTTTTCTGGTGAGTACTCGATCCAGTCTTCTTGGCCACTTATTATTTTGAAGTGATGGCAGTTTACCTCGCATATCTCTCGGAGGCCGATTGTTTGGATTGGCGTGTTTGGTGTTGGGTAATTTTTGTCAGCTGTGGTTGTCATTGTGATCTTGGCTGAAATGTGTGAGGGGCGTTGCGGTGATTACGATATGAGCTGGGGGTGTGAGGTGAGTGAGGGCTTGTATGATGATTTATGGGTGCTTATTTGAAGGTCATGTGCCCGCGGCAATAGTAAGTGAAAGGCTCCTGCTCTCTTCTTTGCTGAGCTTTTCATATGCGAATGTTTCCACCAACAGGTAAGTTTGACTGGTAGTTCTTTGCAATGACGTTGTTAGGTATATGATTGTGCATGGAGTTTAGCCACTTGAATAAATCAGGGGTTTGGTGTTAGAGGGATTTGAATAATCTTCCAAGCTTAGTGGCCCTGAGTGAAAGCATTATAAAGAAGCTCAGATTGTGATTCAACCATGAGAAAGGTATGCTAAACTCCAGCCCTGCTAAAGTTATCTGATTTACGGCATACCAATCCTTCATTTTCATTGGTTTTAACCTTTCACATCAAGCCCGATAGACTTTTATTTCTCCTTGATCGAATCCATGAGAGTATTGATATCCTTCTCTGTGGACTCCCATTCGCTCTCTATAACCCTGCGAGCATTCTCACTGCGCGGTTGAAAGATTGCTTCAAACGGCGCTGGCACGGATACAAAAGCAGACCCAAAATCCATATCCTCCACAGTTTTAGGTTGATAGTCCGGTCCAGTAGGAGGTCGTACTTCAAAGCCCCAAAGAATGCGCGCTACCAGGATAAATAAGGAATTCCGCGCAATATGCCTTCCAGGACAAATCCGCCGCCCGTATCCGAAGAAGTTGGTGAATTGGTCGTCATCGGGCTCTGCTAGCCAACGCTCTGGACGGAACTCGAGCGGGTTGTCAAAGTGTTGTTCATCAAGGCTCATAGACCAATGTAATGGAACTATCGTTGCGCCCTTAGGAATATGGTAGCTCATATACGTGTCGTCCTTCCTGGCAGCATGAGGTACGCCTCCGGGCACAATGGACCGCCAACGGAGACCCTCTTCCACCACTGCACGGATATATTTCTTGCTCCATTGATGGAAGGTGCGCCAGGGCAACACTTGCGGTACCTGGTGGATGTTGCCGATCAATGGTAGACGTCTTGGGCCGGGAGGGAGGCGACGGTCGCGATAATACTCATATATGACGCGAAGAATCAATAACGCAAAGAAGCTGTTTAATATCCCAAACTCCATCTTTGTGTCCTGGATCAGCTTCTTCTGGGTAAGAACATGGGCAAGAGAAACACACCCAGCTATGCGCGAGAGGGGCAGGGGAGGAGGCTCATTTATGCTTTGATTTCGCTTCCACCAGTGAAGAAGCAGGTAATGATAAGCCATATCGTTGGCCGATTTCTAGATTTCCCCTCAAGATCTACAATGTGAAGGACGCTTTGACCTCACATGAATGACCTCTGTCATCCAAGCAACGGCGACCGATCGGCAGTTATCATCATCGCTTAACTGACCTCACAGCAATAAATGCATCTAGAACGAATGATATACGACCAATCCTAGATCTGCATTGAAGGCTGCAGAATCTCTGAAGAGACTTTGGTGGTCCACCGTGGGTAGCATGACGAGTTAGGCGAACTTAGTCCGTGTAGCCTTGCATTAGTCTACCCTAATGGCCTGGTAGTTGACGAATGCGATTACTGTACAGGGAGGGCGACATTACTATGACTGCCTCTTCACGACGAGTTCAGGCAAGCCTTGCTTTCAGTAGACCATCATCAGCATATCTTTAGCTGACCCTCACAGCCACACTGCTACAACAAGGGTGGTGCATATCATGGTAGATTGGTAATAGGATTATCACACCATACCCCATAGGGTCTGCTTCTACGGATCCATGATTTACCAAGAACCTCTAATACGCAACTAGCGAACTTCCCCAACCGTGATTTATCATCGCGTGGTTCGGAGGGTAAGTAGAGACCTCTTTCTAAAGAAGACGTTCTCGTCTCAACTACGCGGAGGAAAAAGATAAAACTCCCGAATACCGGACAAATGATCACAGAAAAGTCGCCTACTATCTTGTATGGATTAGTCATGATAGCGAGGAGGAACTAATGGCTAGTGAGAATGGCCTGCTGTTCTATCTACGTCCGCTATATTATGTTTTAGGATGGTATCAAAGCGAAAGACATTGAGTTACATCATCACTAGGGGAGAGGGCGTTGAAGACGAGCTATTGATTGCTACTACAATAATGGCACACGATGCAGGATGCCAATACAGCTCCTAAGGATGTAGTAGTCAAGTCATTTATTGTTTTAATCTATATAAATATCCTTTACCAAACAGTCTAAATCCTGAATCACATATCTACGCAGTCAAGGTTGAAGCTTCAAATAAATCGAAGCCGTTTCGCAGTAACCAGGCCCAGACAAATCAAACCCAAAATCACACCTAGGATACCATACCACCAATTAACTGGTGGAGAGTCCACATCCTCCGGAGTCTGGCCAGGAACTGTGACATTCATACCAAAGAGACCGATGAGAAACTGCATTGGCACAAGAATCCCACCAACGACCGTCATCCGGCTAAGAGTTGCCGCAATTTCATTTCGCATACGCGTCGAATCGAACGCCAGCTGACTCAGATATTTCTCCTGTGCTCGCGACAACATCTGCTCCGCATTGTACAGATCGGCCACCATGGAAAGCACGTGGTCGCAAATGTCGCCGAGATACAGAGTGACATCCATTGTCGAGGGACCAAACGAGCCGCAGTGGCGATCGAAGCAGCGGATGACGTCGGTCTTGTCGTTCATCAGTTGGCGGATTTGCAAGACCTCTTTGCGATAGCGGTGGATGCGTTGGAGCGCTAGACCGATATCGTCCGGTCGGGTTATGGATACATCGTCTTCGATCAGTTCAACGCCGGCTTGGACGCGATTGATAAAAGGTGCGAAGCCGTCGACGATGTCATCGCTGAGAAGGTTAGCCTGTTGAGTCAGACATTGATGTCACAATAAGGTAAACGTACATGAGGGCGTAAGAGATCCAGTCACTGGTCAGTGCTAGATGGCTCCGGTGCTCCTTGATCCGATTTCGGACATGACCGCCATGGGGACTGTTGCCGAAATTGAAGCTGAGAACACCCTCACGGAAGACGATAGCGTACACGTTCGGAGACGAGGAACGAGTGCCATCAACCGCCTCGACTTGCCGGGCCGGCTGCAGGGAAAGAAAGTAATACCGGTCGAACAATTCGATCTTCTCTCGCGACTCTCGCATTTTGATATCCTCGGTAGTCAGCGGATGGATGTCGAAGATCCGCGAGAGTGTCTCGATGTCATCATCCGAGGGAGCGGTTACATCGAGCCACCATAGCCCAGAATGTTCTGTGGTGTCCAGCAGCGTGTCAAAGGGCTTATAGAACGACCGCAAGGACTGGATGGTGGACGAATGGATGACAGAATCCAGCTGCGATGTAAAGAAGCTGAACTGTGTCGCAGGCGCGGCGCCTCTATCATCGTAGAAAGACATCTTTCGGTCTTTGAATTCATCAACTTCATCCAGTCCGTTGGCGTCGGGACCCGGGACTGGAAGGTCTTCTATACATGGGCTGACATCTGGGCGCTCGCCAGGAGCGCCGTCCAGGTGGATGTCTGCCACCAGACCCATGTTTACTCAAGAGGCAGCAGAGCTTGTGCAGGTGAGCATGTGAGCTGTAAATTCACCGATAGGCCGTACACCATCCTGACGTGTCTTGCAATGGGCGGTTGGAAACCCAAAATTGTTGGACAAAACGGGCAGAATATGTGGGATAAAACGTTATGTAGGGGATGAGCCAACCTGTCACCGCTGTTGTGTGGATTTCTGCCGGCAGAATACGCGCCTGAGCTAAGCCTGCATGCAGGGCATCGGACAGACTCTCAGTGGTTAATTGTCGCTAGCGGTGAGCATTATGGGGGCTGTGTTGATGCCAAGCCGTGAAAAGTTTTCGCTATAGCCAGACACCCATTGGATCAAAGAAGATGCTCATAGTGGAGTTGCATCGCCCATTGTCACCTTACTTTCTGACCCGTTCGAGTCTACTGAACCTTAATCTTCATGTTTAAGCCTTCAACTTTCAAGGGCTTGCGTAACCCGTGACACCCATGTCCTCGTGAAATACAACCTGAGGCATCGACAAATTGCCATTAGAAGCGGTCTAGCGCCTTCGTCCGTTCACCAATCAACGTCGATATCAAAAAAAGAACTGCTTGGAATCGACCTCATTCTCAACGGAATGAGATAGCGATCAGACCCTGCATAACCGCGGGGTGATCCTTCCCATCTCTACCCCGGTCAAGCATGTGGGGAATCAAAGACCCAGAAAGGAAGCTAGTGGTGAAGATTGACTTCTTCATTCTATCATTCTGCTGCGTGACATATTTTTTTAACTACCTAGATCGGTCCAATCTTTCCAATGCCTATGTATCGGGTATGAAAGAGGAGTTAGCCTTTCATGGCAATCAACTCAATGTGATCATTACCGTCTTCACGGTGGGATACATCATAGGCCAGGTCCCATCCAACTTGGCCTTGACGTACTTCCGCCCGCGGATCTTCTTTCCCGCCATGGTCCTGTTCTGGGGTGCCTTGACTATGGTGACCGCAGCTGTACATAATCCCCAGGGCATCATGGCTATTCGATTCTTCCTTGGACTAGCCGAAGCTAGCACCTTCTCGGGAACTCATTATATCCTCGGCTCATGGTATACTGAGCGGGAACTGGGCAAACGCAGCGGCATCTTTACAGCCTCGGGGCTCGCGGGAACGATGTTCGGCGGGTTCATTCAAACCGGCATTCATTCGTCCTTGGATGGTGTCAGGGGCCTATCAGGCTGGCGATGGCTCTTCATCGTAAGTACCTTCGTTTCCATCCTTGACCAAGAAAGCATGTTCACATCAACCAGATCGATGGCTTAATCACCCTCCCCATAGCCATCTACGGCCTACTACTATTCCCCGACACCCCAACCACCACAACGGCTCCCTACCTAACGGCAGCAGAAAAGGAGCTGGCAGTGTCACGTCTGCCCACGGTGAATGCAAACCGAGCACCCGTGAACCGGGCCTTCATCAAACGACTCTTCACCACGTGGTACTGGTGGGGATTCGTGATCCTATGGGTCATCGCCGGAGAGACGGAATCCTTCTCCTCAAACTCTCTCCTAGCCTTGTACATGAAAGCCCACCCGACAATCCACTATTCCGTGTCCCAGTTAAACAACTACCCGACCGGCGTCCCAGCAGTCGGCATCATCTCCACTCTCTTCTGGGCCACGCTCACAGATATCCTCCAAGGAAAGCGATACCTAGTCAGCTACTTCATCGGTATCACTGGTGTTGTTACTTCAGTCTTGATCTTGACCCGTTTCGACTCAACAGCAACCGTGTTCGGGGCGTATTACTGGGCCGGAGCCGTGTATGCATGTCAGGCTACGTTCTTCGCCTGGTGTAACGATGCCATGCGAGCGCAGGATGCGCGGCAGCGGTCGGTGGTCATCGCTAGTATGAATATGGGTAATAATGCGGTCAATGCCTGGTGGAGTATTATTTTCTATTCGGCGAATTTGGCGCCGCGGTTTACTCGGGGAATGTGGGCGATGATCGGGTGCTCGATTGCGTTGGTTCTGTGGACGACGGGGATCGTGTGGAGGACAGCAAAGGAGGAGGGACAAGGGTATAGAGTAGAAGAGCCTGACAGAGGGGTTACTAAGGAAAGTTGAAACATAAATGACTTAGTAAACTACAGTTTATGGTGCGAACATACACCTACAACGTATCTAATGACTCATTCAGGGGATCTAAAATCTATCTATACCTCTACTCATGCAGTTTCTTGAGACCCACTGCTAGAACCAACCCACTTAGCCCTCTGAATGACATCCTCCCAGATCGGAGGCCTCTCGCGCAAGTCCGCCCCAAGTTCCTCGGCCTCCAAACCCCACTGCAACAACTGCTCTTCACTACCCCATTCTCCATTTCCCATTAGCCCCACGGGAACTGTTCCCTCGGTACTATGCTTACCCTCTGGATCCGCATATCCCGCCGGGACACTAATCGCAGGAATGCCAGTAAAGTTCGCCAACCAAACATACTCCATAGCCTTCAACGTACGGTCCCCATCACTAAGTCCCCATTTCAACTCCGACTTGGATACAACGGGCCAACCCGCACACGCAGTAGTCGGCGTCACGATGATCATACCCGGAAATTCCTGCCAAAGGGCAGCCAGATGCTGCATCAGAAGTCGACGAAGTTTCTGCGCGAGAAGGTAATCAGTGGCGGGAGTGGTGCGGCCCAGGGTCAGGAGAATGCGGTTGGGGGCGGTGATGTTAGTCGTATCGGGGAGTAGAGCAGCACCGTCGGCTAAGATGGTCATGGCGTGGGCTGTCTGGCCTTCGACGAGGAAGGGGATGTCGATTGGAACAATGGTGTAGTCTTTCTCGGTGACGAGTTTGTCTAGAAGGGAACGGCAGAGACGTTGCACATCTGGGGTTGATCGGGAGAACCATACTTCTGGGATACCGAGGATTTTCTTTCCTCTAGTTGATGGGGTGAGTGAGAGGGGGCCTGGGGCTGGGAATGGTGTATCTGGACCCGGTGTGGCGAAAACGCGGTATGCTTCAGCGAGAGAGCGAATGTCTGCGGCGAGAGGTCCAATCACGCTGGTCGTACTGGCGTAGTTGACGCTTGGGTAATGCGACAGTCGGTTATGAGTCGGCTTTAATCCCACGACGGAGCAGAAGGACGACGGGATACGGACACTTCCTCCACCATCCGTGCCTAGCGCGATGGGAACTAAACCTGTGCTCACGGCGTAAGCACATCCGGAGGAACTTCCACCGGTGTAGTAGTCCGGATGATATGGGTTTGGCGGAGTGCCATAGTGAATATTATTTCCAGTAGTATCTAATCCGGTGTTAGTATGCAACGACGATGAGGTGCGAAATCCGTACCAAGTCCGAACTCATGCATTGAGACCTTTCCCACTACAATCGCTCCAGCTTTCTCCAGCTGTCTAATGCACCAATTGGTGATGGACGGATCGTCCGATTTTGGCTCAAGAGTGTAGTCATTCAGTGAGCCCATGTTAGTCCGGTAGCCATCGAGATCGAACTCATCTTTCACCGCGGCAGGAACACCGTCGAACAAGCCGAGCGGTCGCCCTTCCTTGTAACGACGGGTAGACTCCTCAGCTGCAGTAAGAACCAAGTCGACTCGGCTGTCAACAAATGCAATAGAATGTTTACCAGGAGTTGACAAATCGCGTCGGATCAACGGGAGGAGTCCCTTGACGACCGCAATCGGTGTCAATTCTCCCGATTTGTAAAGCTCATGGTAATCCGCGACCGAGTAGTATTTAGTAGAATATTTGACTGGAGGTGCCGACACCGTGTCCGCGACAGAACCATCGGGATTTTCATCACTGTTGCCCTTCAGAGGGACAACGGTTGGGTCATAACGAGGCTCGATGTAATCCAGGTGGGACCGGATCGTCCGGAGAGATCCAAAACCCGCGTTCGACCAGATTATTTGCGGCAGGAACCACAACCAGTCCAGCCTATCGAAGATCAGTTCATATACTACGCTGGATACACAGACAATGCCTCTACTAAGAGCAACATACAGCCATGCGCCAACACTTAAGATAACCCCGCGAAGTGCCGGGTTGGGCTTCCGGTCATAAGTGGGCGGCAGATCAGGCCTGTCGATAAATACGGTTAATATCCCTATTTATTGCCAAGGAGAAGGTCAGACGGGAGCTCACCCCTTTCTGGGCTCCGGATAATCTTTGAACTGGTGATGTTTGCAGCCAGCCATGGTACTTCGATGGTTGTTTTCGCGGCGCAAGGAGTGACAAGCAATGAATCACAGGAAAACAATCGGCGCAGGCAACATTCCTCGGATGATCTTCATCGGTGGGTCTGGTATGTTGAATTACCGTAATTTATCCGAGGACGACAACATAGCTGGCATAAATGTTACCTAGCATGATGCACATTGCGCTTTAGGTCTCTGTTAATACCTGCTCAATTGTATCATACATTGTGCGGACTTACACATAACGCGCGGTAAAATTGTCTCCTGCCATATATAGAATGAAAGATGCAATAGCAAAAATAGATGGAAGGCAAAGATGAAGGTATGCTTCTCCTGTACCGTCTGCATCCCAGGCATGGATCAACACAATAATCGTACCTATAAGACGCGGTGGGGTCGTCAGGAGTAAAGTGTCAATGTTATCCTTGCCAAGTCCAGCCATCACACTTGAAGAAGTTTCAATTTCCATACAAAGGGCTATGAGGTTTTCCAGGAGAGGGTCTTTTACCTTGGAAAGAAAGTGGTTACAGCACCGGATGATGTACAGCCGTAGATAACGCCAAGCAGTAGCCAGGCTTTTGGGTCCCTGATTAAACAGAGTTAGTTTAACAGCGAAGGTCCAGGATAAGCGATTGAGCTTACAAGATAGCAAGCTTTGCACCATGGAACATGCTTTGATGCTCACTATCCACCCAGTCATCTTTGCCGATATCTTCTTCTAGTCTCCAGGCGGCAAGCACTTTCTCATCATTACTTAACCAGCTTGTAGTTCGGGGAAGATCAGGGACAATAAAGCAAGCGAGTAAAGCCACAAAAATCTGATAAAATCAGTACCAATATTGGCTCCGCGGACATAATAGCGATATATACCGTCAGTGAGCCCTCTATAATGAAGAGCCATCTCCATGCTGCGATACCCCGGGCGCCGTTCAAGCCGCTTGTAATACCAGCGGAGATTAAGCCTGAGAATGTACCTGAAATTAATGATCCCACGTATAGAAGTGCGGTCCGTTCAACTAATTCTTTTCTTGTATACCATGCTGACAGGAGATAAAGGCAGCCGGGCTAGAGGATATTAGCAACGTAGAGTGATCTGCCAGCGGGAGCCATTATTTCCTCACAAAATACGCCGCCTCAACAAATCCAAGGGAGAATCGGACGGCTAGCAAGCCCCCGAAGTCCTTTGTGACAGCAGTCAAACACGAGATGATACCCCATACTATCATACAGCCTGGCAAGTAAATCGAAGGTTTTACCAAACCTGTTGAGAATCATGTTCGACGGCACTACTGTAATTAGCCCTTGTCATGGCCACAAGGTCGTAAAAACTTAGGGTTACCTTGCATCAGGAGGTATCCGACAAACAAGATATTAACACAGACCTTGGAATAGCGGTCAGAACTTGAAATGAATCTCAGTCCTCGTTCCGCTGAAACTATCTTACCTGGTATTCTTCCCCCTTGAGGTTTAGGTCATCTTGCAGTCCGGCCAACTTTGCCGCTGTAATGTTGTTGCGATCCAGGTAGTTGAGGATGTACATAACCAACATGATTATTAGTAATCGGGTGTCAATTTTCCTGACCAGCACTTTTTCGCGTTGCCTTCTCTCTTCTGGGGACCAATCGAGCAAGGCTGTTGGTACCGACCTGAGGTCTTGGTCCTTGGGATTTTCGACATATTGCTCGACGTGATCAGTTCCGGAGTCCTTGGTACCGTCCATAACTTAGGATTGTAGCGTTTAGTTCAAGTCAGAATATACAAAAGAAAGAGAGAACCAAGAGACTTCAACTTCCAAGAAAATTGGCGGGATGGGAAATCCCCAAAGAGCAGACCAAGGCGACCAATTCAAAGTTGCTGGGCATGACCAAGCTTTGTGGTTCAAATCTCTGGGGTAAGCAAAGGTTCCCCATGGGGTAAGCGATTGGCCCAAAGAAAGACAAGGCCAGTAGTTTTCCAGGTTTTGAAAGGCTCTAGTGCATATCCGAGTAGATGCCCCGTAGATGACGGATAAGTCTATCGATCCGAGGTTGTCCGCTCTAGGAAAAGGAGGTGCTAATCAATTCATGAGTCTGTGCATCAATCACTCACCTGGAAAATAGGGTGAAGACTGCTTGACCGGATATCATACATGTACTTGCTGGAGAGCTTTACCTACTCTGACTACGAACCTTAAACCTCCGCATACGTACACTACATCGATTGTTAACTAGCCCTAGACCTCCTCAAATGGACGTGCCACATTGGCAACCTCAATTCAAGTTTTGAAATCTGCCTTGCATTCAAAGTTCTCAGAATTGGACAAATTGTTGGAGACACTGCTACTGGGTATTGGAACCCAACTGAGGCAATTCCACTTATGCTCCGGACTGCCAAGACATTGGGAGCATTGCCGGCGTTAGATGAGACTCCGGCATGGCTTCCTGTTGATGTAGTTGCGAGATCCATTTTAGAACTAAGTGGCATCGTCTCCAACGAAAAGGCCAAGGCTCTTGCTCATGACCCCAGCGTAGTCTATCATGTTCAGAATTCCAAAACTTTCCGCTGGACAGAGGATCTCTTGCCCGCTCTACGGCAGGCGGGCTTGAAGTTTGATATCCTTCCCAAGAGAGAGTGGGTGCAACGTCTGCGTGAATCCGAGCAGGATCCACAGAATAACCCAACGATTAAATTGCTGGGCTTCTTCGCTGAAAAATATGATAACGACGCCCCTGGTCGTTCAGGACTAACATTTGCCATGGAGAAGACGGAAAGCGCGAGCCCTTCGTTGAAAGGTGGTATGGAATTGATTCATACTGGCTTAATCAAGAGATTCGTGGATGCCTGGGCACCGCTCTGGTGATGATTCTTTTGCTTTCAAGATCTGTCGTAGATTCTGCCTTATTCACTTAGTTAGATGAGAACTTTATGCAATATAGATTGAGTGCCACTTAAGCATTCACGTATTATCCTTCTATCTTACGAGGCTTTTTGTGGTCGTATTTCGCGAAGCCATTTCTTGCTCTAGATGCCTAGCAGAAATATGGTAACATTTGAAATGCTGCTACAAAACCAGCCTTCTCAACCTTTATTTTTTATCACAGGTTTGAGAACATCAAGTAGCTCTCACGTTGACGAGGAGCCTCATTCGACATCATATTCTCACTGCCTTTACTCCTTTACCCCAGTCAATTAAGTCATTCGGTTTCCTCTTTATTGGTTATTGTGCGGGTAACATTGCCGGTCCCTTCTTCTATAAAGAAAGTCAGAAGCCCACTTACTCACTTACACTATGGAGCATGGTTGTTTCGCACATTTTGGAGGTCGTTTGTGTGGTCTTATTATGGGTTTATTTGAGGGCGAGAACACAAAGAGAGATGCGAGCCAAAGGATAAACGAAGATGCTTCCAACTTGAAACATTTGCCCGGGGCATTGGAGGATATGACTGACAAGGAGCACTCGAATTTCCGGTATGTATACTAGATGGTCAACATTATTGATTCAAGGAACAGCGTTGCTTGTGCTGGTAATGCACTAAACAAACAAGATTTGACA
This sequence comes from Aspergillus flavus, assembly GCF_009017415.1. Taxonomy (NCBI): domain Eukaryota; kingdom Fungi; phylum Ascomycota; class Eurotiomycetes; order Eurotiales; family Aspergillaceae; genus Aspergillus; species Aspergillus flavus. The sequence goes on along the minus strand of NC_092409.1, from coordinate 5,921,738 downwards.
GCTACCAGAGCTATGTGGTTAGTTCTAACCCCGTAGGCCCAAAGAAGACAAAGACCAGCAACGGCTCATCCGGGAAATACACCATGCGTATGTTATTGACTTCATGCATGTAGATGGCAAGTTTTCTTTCAGGGGAACGGGTTCAACAATAAATCGTTTTAATGAGCTATGAAAGTCCGTGAAGTGGCTGCGTAAAATATGTGTACATCATCGAATCCTTGTATAGTCTTAAGGCTATTTCCATTAGTATTAGTCTTGAGGAAGGGAATATTACTATATTTGAATTTCGACTGGCAGTTGTAAACATAACACTTCTGTTGTGTTCAGAGGAGAACGCCATCTTATCGCTGCAACCCACGACTAAACCCGGAACTATATCAGCAGCTATGAACGGCACTTTGCGTAGAGCCGGTAATATCCAAAAAGCCACCGCTAGATGTGTGAGACCTCTGTGTGCACTTCTTCGGTCAGTCCACGAAAGATGTGTATATATTGGAGCTCCATCTCTCCGTCACATTAAACACTATCAACTCATCACGTTCCCCTTCTGCAATTCCAAGATGGAGACTCACAAACTGAGGAGACCGCGGAAAGAGATTAGGATGAACTGGGTCGAGAGGCGCAAGCTCAGCTCAGACCCTTACATAGTAGACACACTCAAACACAGCGGTATCGCCTGCTATGTATCCCATGCAGATATACTCAGTTGTCACTACCTTGCACCAATGTCTCAGGTGAGCAATCAGGCTTTCATGCAATATATCGCTTGTATTGGTTACTAACGTCAAACAGAATTCAGAGATAGTGGTCCCTGACAATCAACTGAAAGATGCATGGAAAGCCCTCAAACGCGCTGGGTTTTTGGATTGCGATAGTATAAGAGCTTGTCAAGCGGAGTTCTCGACTGGAAGCAGACCTATACCTGACGCCCACCTACACTACGCAGGGGGTGTAGGTCGCGTCGATCTTTATAAGCATACGACACATTTCAAGTTCCTACCTCAACCGGTTGTTGGAGATCTATCTCCCGAGGATAGAAACTACATGCTCTTGTCGGACTGGAAGGTGCCTGATTTGGGCGACAGGCCAGTCTTTCAATATGCACCTCTCATTGAAACGCTACCACAATTCAAGGACTCTCTGGGCCCAACATGTGGTCGTCGAGTTAACTTTTATGCGGTGCCAGCTCCAACGCTCGCTCGATCAATATCATCCTGGTCCTATCAATTTTACCACGCTGTCAAGTATATTTATAAGATTGATAGAGCTATTCACCGCGCCAAAGATGACGGGGTCATACGCAACCTTGAATCGAAACGGGATGCTTCCATCGATGACGCGTGGCTTTGGTTTGTTTACCTAAATGCCATCGTCTGGTTGTACCGTCACCACCAAAATGACTACAAATGGGGACATAAACTATCCTGGAACCAGATAATGAGGGGTGTCGATCAGAACTTGGTACCTTGGCTTGTCGATTGGAAGTATAAGTACCTGGTCACCGATGACACAGACAAGAAAGGCAATAAGGTCAAGTTCGAGAAGTGCCTGACGGATGTTACGAAGTTTTTGGGTGAGAGAAGAAGCAGATGAGAGCCAAGTCCGTCTTCTGATTTACGTTGATATGGTCTCTTTTTAAGCTGAGGCGAGTGGGCGCACTAATGATGTGGAAAGGGGTTTTGACTTGGTTCTCGCGTTCAACTTGTTGCTATTAAAGTCTATGCCCTAATATCTTACCTGAATATGAGTTTCCTACCTTCAAAATGCACAGCGTAGATGGTTAACTTTCAGATAAATATCAGTACATCCTGCATTTCACGCTATAGGAAGGTATTCCTCCTACCGTGTCAGTCGAAATAGAATAATTAAACGGACACCCGACCTTTGTTAGAGCACTATAGCGGCGTGACCTAGCGATAACCAGGCTATTCACGAAGCCTGTATAAAGTACCATCGTTTTATCCAAAAATATTTGGGTACAGTGTGCAGCACTAAGAAAGTGTTCCATTTACTTTGTGTCTGGTTTAACCTGTACACTTCTTCAAGTAAACTACCGATTCGAACCCCCAGACCAGTTGGTTCATTTCATTTTGCCCGTAAGTTGCCAGGTGAGATAAATTAGCCCTCCTGTTTGCCCCCGCACCCTTTGTGGTATTTCCCTACATCCAAAAACTTCCTACTCCGCGTGGCAAATCCACGGCTTCTATTCAGTCATACAGGTAGTATACGTAGATTAAATAGTACATGGATAGGAAATGGCCTTATACTCTAGACATCCGTACATAGGATAAGCCATTCTTAAGTTTAGTCTCACATCGTGAGGGACGTATTTAATGACGCACTCCATCCATCTTCAGACCTAGAAGAGTATTGGGATTACTATATCACCAAGATCAGAGAAAAATACCCAACCTAGGACGTATGTAGTGGTTTGGATCGGAGGTTCACCAATTCTCTGTTGCCGGTAAGTGAAGAAAGACCTTCTTAGAATTGAACGATTATGTTAAGTAGGTTTATGAATATATGGAGGAAATTGGAGGCAAACGCGTCTAGCACAATGAATTCCAAAGCCATTAAGCCGAGATATGATGAATTCTACAGAAGCCTTAGCAAAATTTCTCAGTTTCTTTATCAGGAGCACCAAATAGCAGGTCAGCGAAAAAGTGGACTTCCACTTCGTTTAAGTCATTTCCTCACAGGCTGTCTTTTGGAGCTTACACCATGTCTGTCGGCAGGTAAAGCCCTATCTTCGTTTTTCCTCTACTAGGAGATATACAACGACCAGATTCACAAGCCTGTTACAAATCTAATACAGTTCCCTGTTATTCTCTGGAATTGGATCATAGTATCCTATATCTTTCGTTGTTTACCTACCCATCTCTGTGACGATTTCCTTTGGCGTCACGAAACTGGACAAAGGAAATCTCCTACTCGCTTTGGTGACCCCCGGGGCTTTGGACATGAAACCATTGCCGGTGACAATTTCTACAAAGACTGACACATTGCTAAAAGTCCTATCAATTTTCCGACAGAGATGAAACATGATAATCCTTAGCAGACCCAGGACTCAGGTCTAAAATACTACTTAAAGTCGTTCAATCCACCATGACTTCAGACGAAACCAGTCGTCTCCTATCTGCCAGTCAATTTGCAAACAGAGGTTCATACCTAATTGTCCTAAATGGATACGCGCGAAATCGCTGAGGAGATTGCCAGCCATCTCGATGGGCTTGACATCCCCAACTTGTTATGGGGTCAAACCGCCCATCTTTACCATCTAGGGCTTCGCTCCTCTCCTGTAAGTGGTCAACGCCATCCAGATATAAGAGGTGATTTAAATATTAATGGGTGACAGCGTGACGGACCAAGAATTGTGGAAATAGCGGTTTCCGAACATAGGATAGATGCTGCGTTCAGACATATCTGCGCGAAATATTCTGTGGCCCAGTGTGACAATGCAGAATGTTGTCCAGAGCCTCAGCCTGACTACCATTGTCACATTGAAGACGGGTCTAAGTATGGGGAGACAACTATCAGTCTTCACCGAATGCCAACCGTTCTTACGGACTTGGATACCGAAATACCAAATAACCCAAATCCCGGTGACTCTAACTATGTACTTGTGACTGATGAGCGTCTGCCAAACTGTTCCAGTGATGGCTCATCTGGTAATCACCAAGGAACCCTCTGTGTGAACAGAAAAAGGACGGCGAGAATACTCACGTTAGCACGGCATTCTGAGTCTTTGATTCTCCGATTGTGTCTCAATCTCAACCGCAATAATGCCCCGGCTTTCTTTACGGCCATTGAACAAATCGTTGCTTACTATGGAGAGAATGCCCAGTATACAGGTATCTGGGAACAGTTACTGTGTGATCTAGATAATAAGAACGATAGCTATGGAAAGTATTTGAAAAAGCAGAAGGATGACTGGAAGCACGAGGATCTAGATCCGGAGTCATGGCAAGATTGCGCAATCCGAAATTGCAAGAGATCGACGGAGCGCATGAAGTATACGCAGCATCTTCGCGATGAACTGGTGAATGATGGCAAGCTTCCCTCTGACAGGAACATAGATAGTTTTGACGAGGTCACTCCGAATACAGGACATCAATGAGGTACTTTCTATTTCGGACTTTTCTTTGATGCTGTTTCAGTCAGGTCTTGCAATGCTGAACATGTAACAGATCTCTTTGTTGTGTTCGGTCTGATCCAAATTGTCATGTTTCAACTGCCAAATATCATTGGCCTCAAGACTCAACAGGGGGAATAACATCTTGCAAGTCATCGGTTGCGTGTTGTGCTCACCCTGACGTCTACACGCAACGTGTCGTGCTACATTTGTTCGTCTATATGCCCATACCCATTGACAGATTGCAGTTTTTGTTTCATTTTACCACTTCTTTGCTTTTATCTGTTGCCTGTCTGTGTAATTCTTTCTTTCTCTAGTCGTTTAGCTGGGCTGTTTCGTAAGTGAGATGAAAGTTTGAACCCGAATGGGACTCTATCTTACATACAGCATAATAACTAGCGATAAACCATGTAGGCATTAGCCTTGTGAAAGCCTCTACTTCAGCAATTTCAAAACATCCCTCCCTTACCAACAGTCCAAAAGAATAAGAACCATCCTCACCACACGTATGTTAAATTACAGAATGCAGCATCCCCCTCATGCCCAAAAGCAGCACCACAACCGAACCCTAACTCTTCCAAAACACCTTCCCCTCCATCAACCTCCTCGCCGTCCTAAAAACAGTGGCATGGCTCAAGCTCCCATCCACCCCAAACTCAGCCCCAACAACCAACTTCCCACTAGCATGACCCAGCGTAATCCCAGCCGGATCAACCAACTCCCCACTCGTCACCCCAGCCACAACACTCCCCGGCACTCTAGCAGCAGCAGCCAACGCCAAAGCAACAGTAATAGGCACCGCCTTATGCGGCTGACCCACCGACAGCGCCCTAACAAGCAAATCCACGTCCGCCTCAGTCTGTCCCTGCTCCAACGCTCTCGCATTAGATGCCGGAGAAGCAACAAGCCCGATCTTAGGTACACTCCCGGGCACAGACTCAGCCGTTTCAGCAAGACCCATGGCAACACCAGCCTGTCGCCGGATAGAATCCAATCGATCCAATAGCGTGGGATGTGCGTCGATTTCCTCGGGCGTGATATTCCCCTCCACGCCTAGCTCGGACGCAAGAACAAAGCAGCACGGGTTACTCACGTCAATACATGTCGTGCGTACACCGTCAAACTCATCAACTACCTTTCCCGTAGGGAATAACTTTCCTGTCTTCGACCCGGCGGGATCCAGAAAATCTAACTGAATCTTCGCTGCCGTCCCAGCAACCCCGTCGATGGCAAAATCGCCTGAGGCTGCAGCTTCGCCCTCTACCACGGGGAATCGGGATCGGATGACCTTTCCCGTGTTGGTGTTTAATATGCGTAGTTCGACATCCTCATATCCGTCAGAGTTGACAGGGAAGAGTCTCGAATCGACCGCAAAGGGTCCAATTGCACTAATCATATTTCCACAGTTACTGGAGTAATCGACGTGCGTGTTCTTGACACCTAGAGAAACGAATGTATAGTCGATGTCGACGTCAGGGGTCGTTGATTTGCCCACCACGCATATCTTGGATAAGCTTGATATGCCGCCGCCAAGCCCATCAAGTTGTCGGCCATTCGGGTCCGGACTGCCGATTACGCGGCGGAAGATCTCATCCCATGCTGAGCGGTCCGTTGGGAGGTCTTCTTTTTTGAAGATGACGGCTCGGGAGGTTCCGCCGCGGTAGTAGGCCGCTGGGAGACTTTTTTGGGGTTTGGTGCGGGTGGAGAGGTTGGCTCTATTTGGTAGAAGAGTTTGCGTGAGTGGCCTGAATGAAGTGCGTCGGGGGAGCATTTTTATGTTGTTTTCCTTGTTGTACTCCTGTCTAGCGTCGTGAGTATGTATGACTGTATTGTAGCTGACGTTGGACCGTCGATGTTTAACCTCGGATATTCGAACGGACCAATCATTTTCCACCAAATGGTTATGGAACTAAGTTAATTTCGTAGGCCAAACCGTTCAGTCTATAGCTTTCGAGCCTCAGCGAGGTATCTTGTCTTTTATGCTGGGTTCTAGTCTACGCAGGGTTCTGACAGTATTCTCACTCACAATATCAAAATCTTACAACTTAACCAAAGTGCTTAACTTCTGAGAGTAGCACCCAATCGCCCCTGTCCTGGCCAATCATTTCCACCAGGGTAAAGCCACGACATATCATGTATCCCCAACACAGCCTAGAACCACGATAGAAGCAGAGATCACAACTCATCCATGTCCATCTTTCAGGGTTATGGAGAGACACGTGCCCTACAAACTTCCCAGGTATCCTTACAGAATGAACACCAGATATCATCAAACCCACCCATCTCTATCAACAATCCAAGACCCGATATCCGGTATCATATCAGTATAATTCCCCGCATAGCTTTATCGTATCAATAAACTCAACCCCACACCCCCTCTTCGGATAACCATGACACAGTAACCTCTCAACACAACTCACACACCAAACAGAACAACCAAATAGAACCAATCCAGCAACCAGCCCCAAAATGCAAACTCCTGCTCTCAGAACACTCATAACCCAAGACCCAGGTCTCCCGAAGCCCAATCCAACGTCTTCATACTGGCAAACCCCACCACACCCCCTCAGTGATACTCAATCTCCTTCTCTACCCCCTCAAACCGATGTCGCGATCATTGGTTCTGGGATAACCGGTCTCTCGGTCCTGCTTACTCTCCTGGATGATCATCCTGATCTTAATATCACGGTTTTAGAGGCTAGGTCGCTATGTTCGGGTGCGACGGGCCGGAATGGGGGTCAATTGGCTGCGAATGCTGGGGAGGAGTATCTGCATTTGGTGGAGGAGTTTGGGAGGGAGGGTGCAGGGGAGGTTGTCAGGTTTACGTTTGAGAATTTACGCAGGATGAGGGAGTTAGTGCGGAGGTTTGCGGTTGAGGAGAGTGAGGTGGAAGAGGTGGTTAAAGTGAGGGTTTTTCTGGAGGACGATGGGTTCGAGAGGTTTAAGGGAAGCGTGGAGGCTTTGGAGAGGGATCTGCCAGGTTTTAAGGGGATTTATACAACTCTTGATAGGGAGGTGTTGAAGGTATGTATTTGATTTGATTGAGTGTTGGTATAATCTTCATTACGGCTAATATGTCTAGAGGGAGTATCACCTGGACGGCGCTGGGGGTGCTCTGCTTCCCGCTGGGACTGTCTGGCCTTACCGGCTCGTGACCAAGATTTTTGCCTGTCTCCTGGAGAGATACGGGCATAGGTTGAATATCGAAACGCAGACCCCCGTTACTTCTATCGCTTTCGATGCGACGAGCCCTTCCTGGCCGTATATCCTGCATACACCACGAGGAGGTCTGCGCGCAACTCAGATAGCGCACTGTACCAATGGCCATGCAGGATATTTGCTCCCTGGACTCCGCGGCCCAATCTATCCCTTCAAGGGAACGATGACGGTGCAAGACGCAGGCAATATCATGCCCAATCGCGGTGGTGATCTTTCATGGGGTTTCCATTATCCGGTTATGTATGATAAGCAGTCCGGTCGATATGCTGCTGGCCTGTACTATCTCATGCAGAATACGAAAACAGGTTATTTCTTTTTCGGCGGGGAGGACACGCGAATCGATAATTGTTTATCAGCGGACGACAGTCTGGTCGAAGAAGGCTCCATAAAGCATCTACAAGAGAAGCTGCCACATTTCCTTGGTCACAACGGAGCGGAACAATGGAGGTTAGCCAGCGGGTGGAGTGGAATTATGGGCTTCTCCGCAGACGGGCTTCCCGTTGTCGGACGTGCGCAAGCCTCAATGACAGGGCGACAGGGCGAGGGGGAATACGTTGCGGCTGCATTTAACGGATATGGCATGGCCAACTGCTTGCTGTCCGGAGAAGCGTTGGCAAAGATGATGATGGGAACAGACGTGAGCGCGTGGTTGCCAAAGGCATACGGTATTCATGAAAGACGGCTGAAAGAGCCACTGACAGTGGACCATGCCATCAAATCCTTCGATTTAGATGCCTGATGCAGATATACGTGGCAGCGACATTCCAAATCACTAAATGCATGTCATCTTGGGATGGAGGTGCTGAAGCAGGCCTGTATATATTAATATGCCAGCCAATTGTCTGTGCTTAGCCCATGCAATGAACAGAATACACTTGATTCACCCTTTTTAGAGGGGTGTCCGATCGTTCATCCTCTCTGACTTGGGTCAAGTGGTATTTCCGCATTACTCCTTGGATACTTCAGCTATAAAGTCCATCAGGTTAGGCTGGTCGGGAGTGCCATCGCACTTCCATGTTTGCGAGCGCATGGCCGGCGTTTTGTCCACAGCCGGCTTGCCAAACCCGTCAATCCCCCGTACCGAGTATACTCGCACGGTTAGCTCATGTCTTGATAAGCTCACTTTCATTTTCTTGTGCTGGCCGGTGCTGGAGAGGGCGAGTAGCTCGCCATTGTGCGGATACGCTGCTTGCCATGTCAACAGGTGCCCTGTCTCTTGCTTGATACCTTTCACGGATGAGCCCTTGGCGTGGGTGATGGCCGTAAGGATGTCTAGTAGCACAAAATGCGTGAGTATAGAGGCTGCCTCATCCTGCAGGCCGATGCGGTTCGGCGGGCGAACATCGGGATACTGAGGCATGTTGACTGAGATTTCGTAGTGAGTGCCGAGCGGCGGTGTTGTGACGTTAGTGCGAACCTTGACCCGGAACGAGCTTTGAGGGGTGACCAATTGCGCAGAAAAGGTCGACTCGTAGGGCAACAAAAACTCTTGGACCAAAGCCTCTACCTTTGGGAGCCCACTGATGGTGCGCCTGAGACTCAGAGACGAGAAGGGAGTCGCTGTAAAACCACACGTGATTCCAGCAGATTTCAAAATCTGGTTTATATCATTCAACAACGACTCCAGCCATCGCACATGGGAGCTATGCTGCAGGTATGCCATTACCGGTCGGAGGAGCTGGTATTCTGGGGTTTGGCGGCGCTTTGGGGTTAGTGGTGTTGGGAGCTGGGTCCTTCGGCGTAGGTTTTGGCGATGGGCGTAGGCGAGCAGGATACGAATTGCATGGGCAAGAGCGTCTGCCACCACGGCGTGCTCGTTGGAGGACACTACATCATTTTCAGGCGATATCTGATCGCTGTCGATGAGATCCAACAAGACCTCTTGCTCCTCCGACACTGGGAATTGAACTAGATTCTGGCGTGTCGTGACTCCCTGGCTACCGAGTATTCTTGCCTCACGTACCAGCTCGTGAAACAGTTCCTCTTCGTATACCGTATCACGCGCCTGCAGGATACGACTCTCGATTGACTCAGTGTTATCCGACGCCGGTTGGTTCTTCGAGCACCCTGTGATTTGACCACGACTCCTCACACGCACACGCACTGTTCGCGCCTTGAGTGGAATTAAACCTTTGTCGAGTATCAAGCTTCCGTCGTTGGTTCGTCGCAGAGCCGCTAAGCCCCGGTCGCGGAAGATTGGAGTAGCTACAGCTGTCAGTATACGGACAATACTGAAACGAATCTATCTCACCTTCTAAAAAGCCATACTGTACCCCAAGGGCCTGTCTTTCCCTGGGCAACCTGGACACCTTCCAACCTTTTTCCTTCACCGCCAGCACCTCATCCCAATACCTGGTCTCCGAGGCAACTTCAGCTTCGAGTCTAGTCGCGGAGTCGAGTAGTTTGCTCGCCGCGGAGTTAAAGTTTTGCAGCCTCCACCCACGCGAAACGTTCTTGGTGTCTCTAGCCGCGGACTCGGGCTTTGGTGGTGGATTGACAATTTCCGAATTTAGCGATCCGAGGGGCGCAACTTGTTTCAGGTATGCAGACATGGACATTTCGGCTTGACGAGGCGTATGCTTCGAGAGCAGAAGGGAGACAAAGTCGAGGGCGAACATGGCTTCCATATGGGCCTGGCTGCAAGCGATTAGCGCACGAGAATCCTCCGTATGGATCAAGCTTACAGGGCGAATTGGGTAATGGCTGCCCGACGCTTATACAGCTGATCTAGACGCTCCGTCGTATCCTCATCGGCAGATGCGTTGTCGTTTTCCTCTTTGTCGAACCATGGATCTTTGTTTTTGTCGGCTTCGATCTTGGCCCGGAGGCTGTCCTCGGTGACATCGCGAAAGGAACCATACTGAGCATTAATCTGAGCGATCTCCACGGGAAGCGGATCTGGACGTTCGCGCTTCTCTGTTAAGGGACGAAGAGGGAGGTTGAAGGAGTCGGACATAACGTCGGTTGTCACCCTGCTGCGGCAGAGCTTGGATCAGAAAGACGGAGTACTGAAGATTGACTTTGTCAGGGCTGGTGTTAGATTGCACGGCCGCAACGCGGTGAGTCGGCACGTGATCCTACTTGGTCAACGCCGTCACGTTGCTGTGTAGCCCTTAAAACAGCAATTTCATTGGTGGTATACTTTTTTAAAACAATCGGAACATCTTGTTTAACGGACAATTGAAGTAATATCATTGAATTGTTTGTCACTATATCATGGTGGAAGAGTAAACTATTACCTATCACCGTTTGTACGGGAATATATATCCTCAGTAGTAAACGCATACTCTGTATTATTCAACAGCATATGTGACTTTGGCTAAGTATAACTAGCCCAGCAACTACTAATATCGTACTAGATGATTCTGGATGATCTTTGCTTCACCTAGCTTACCAGTGTATACAAACCTTTTTCCCTTTCCATGTGGCATAATGGCATGCTTATTGTTTACTCTACGAATGGTGGCCCAAAGAGGCATAGTGAGGAAGTGGAGCTCTTGACCGGTAGACAAAACAGCTCCTGAACTATGGAGCTCCCGGGAGAAGAGCTTTAATTGATATTACATCGGAGTGTTTGACGGTCTAGTTGCATATATTAGATCGACTCGCCTTGGGAGAACTGTATGCTATGTGAGTCGTATATCATGGACCACTGATTGCCTGTCCAGTTTTAAGAAAGGAGTTGGTTCTTGTTTCTCTCACAATCGGCGGAGCCCTGTCGAGCCATATGGGAAGACAAGGATGACCCCTGTGGCCTGATATCATAAAACTGGAGCCATAGGAGCAGTTCACCGGGTCAAGGTTGAAACGATTGAAGAGAGGGAAACTAGTATAGCCAACCAGAAACCGTAAAACATGAGGAGATGTCCGGATCTCTGATACTCTGAGGGTCCCATGCTGACCGTTAGATGGCGTCACACTCCACCACGGAGAGCAGTCCGCCGCCACACGTGCTGGCCCAAGCCCTGCCCTAGAGGGGTTGTCACGTGATAGCTCCGGACGCTTGCCCCGAACGGGCAATGTCAGTGACATCAGCGATGATAGTCTTTTTTCTTCACTTGCATTTCAGACTTCCTCAATCCCGCAGCAACTGGCAGGAATTGCTTAAGTTGACGGGAAATCCGCGGAGATCAACAATATAGGTACACTGTCTGACAGTTTCACTTGCAGGGGGATCCCGCACTCGGTGATATAACACTCGAACTGCTCCTGAGACGACTATCGAGTTTAGTTTCACTTTCTTATCAAGTTCCAGTCAGTGACGTACCGTTGCCCACTCCCGCTTTTTCTCACCGGAATTCTTTCCCCCCCACCGTCACACAAGTTATCTAAACCTCAACTGTTCCACTATCCATTCAGACCCCCTTTGTTTGTCACTCCTTAGATCTAATCATTGACCTTACTTCTTATTGTTCACCTATAGTTCTTTAATAGATTGTCATCTGCATGATGGCTACGACACACGCCCCCGCGGAGCCTCCCAAGCGCCGCCGTATCGGTGTCTTGACCTCTGGTGGTGATGCTCCCGGTATGAACGGCGCCGTCCGGGCTGTCGTTCGGATGGCTATTTATTCCGGATGTGAAGCCTATGCCGTATACGAAGGCTACGAGGGTCTGGTCCATGGCGGAGATATGATCCGTCAGGTACACTGGGAAGATGTCCGTGGCTGGCTCTCCAGGGGTGGTACCTTAATCGGTTCAGCTCGTAGCATGGCTTTCCGGGAACGTGCCGGTCGTCTGAAGGCCGCTAAGAACATGATTGTCCGGGGTATTGATGCCCTGGTGGTTTGCGGTGGTGATGGAAGTTTGACTGGTGCCGACCTCTTCCGTTCTGAATGGCCTGGCTTGCTGGAAGAGCTGGTCAAGACGGGCGAATTGACTGAGGAACAGATTGTCCCTTACAAGGTGTTGAACATTGTTGGTCTGGTGGGCTCGATTGATAACGACATGTCCGGCACAGACGCTACCATCGGCTGTTATTCCTCCCTTACCCGCATCTGTGATGCGGTCGACGACGTTTTCGATACCGCTTATTCGCACCAGAGAGGCTTCGTTATTGAAGTCATGGGACGCCATTGTGGCTGGCTGGCCTTGATGTCGGCTATCAGCACTGGCGCCGACTGGCTTTTCATCCCCGAGATGCCACCCCGCGAGGGCTGGGAAGATGACATGTGCGATATCATCACCAAGGTAAGCGATACTGAAATCATGGAATTAGCCGGTTCATCTGCGTGCTAACCGTATGTCCCACAGAACCGTCAGGAACGAGGCAAGCGGAGAACGATTGTCATTGTGGCCGAGGGCGCTCATGACCGCCAACTCAACAAGATCACGAGCAGCAAGATTAAGGACATTTTGACCAACCGACTTGATCTGGACACTAGGGTGACCGTCCTAGGCCACACTCAACGAGGAGGAGCAGCATGTGCCTATGACCGTACCCTCTCGACCCTACAGGGCGTGGAAGCCGTCCGTGCCGTTTTGGATATGACACCCGAATCTCCGTCCCCTGTCATCACCGTCCGCGAGAACAAGTTGCTGCGCACGCCGTTGATGGATGCAGTGAAGGCCACCAAGGAAGTAGCCGACCTCATTCATGAGCGCAAGTTCGATGAGGCTATGCATCTGCGCGACTCTGAATTCAAGGAGTACCATTTCGCCTACAAGAACACTGCTACCCCCGACCACCCCAAGTTGATCCTCCCAGAAAACAAGGTATGTCGAATTCTAAGTCTGCGTTAAAATAAAGCTAATGTCCTCTAGCGGATGCGCATTGCCATTATACACGTCGGTGCACCTGCCGGAGGTATGAACCAAGCCACCCGTGCTGCCGTCGCCTACTGCCAGACTCGTGGACACACGGCCCTTGCCGTTCACAACGGTTTCCCCGGCCTCTGCCGGCATCATGCAGACACCCCCGTTAGCTCTGTGCGCGAGGTCAGTTGGGAGGAGCAGGACACCTGGGTCAACGAAGGTGGTTCAGACATCGGAACCAACCGAAGCCTGCCGTCCGAGGACTTCGAGACCACTGCCAAGTGTTTTGAGAAGTTTAAGTTCGATGGTTTGTTCGTGGTTGGTGGTTTCGAGGCTTTCACTGCTGTTAGCCAATTGCGCCAGGCCCGCGAGAAATATCCAGCCTTCAAGATCCCCATGGTGGTCTTGCCGGCCACCATTTCAAACAACGTCCCGGGTACCGAATACTCCCTCGGCAGCGACACCTGCTTGAACACTTTGATCGACTTCTGTGACGCTATCCGTCAATCCGCGTCGTCCTCCCGCCGCCGTGTCTTCGTCGTCGAAACCCAGGGTGGTAAGTCCGGTTACGTCGCTACGACCGCTGGTCTCGCGGTAGGTGCCTCGGCCGTCTACATCCCGGAGGAAGGCATCGATATCAAGATGCTGGCACGCGATATCGATTTCCTGCGCAACAACTTCGCTCACGACAAGGGTGCCAACCGTGCCGGAAAGATCATCCTGCGCAACGAGACCGCTTCCAGCACCTACACCACACAAGTCATTGCCGACATGATCAAGGAAGAAGCCAAGGGCCGCTTTGAGTCGCGTGCGGCGGTCCCTGGTCACTTCCAACAGGGTGGCAAGCCCTCTCCGATGGACCGAATCCGTGCCCTGCGCATGGCCATCCGATGCATGCAGCACATCGAAACCTTCTCCGGCAAGTCCGCCGACGAGATTGCCGCCGACGAGCTTTCTGCGACCGTCATCGGTGTCAAGGGATCCCAGGTACTCTTCTCCCAGATGGGCGGTCCCAACGGCCTGGAAGCGACCGAGACCGACTGGGCCCGTCGTCGCCCGAAGGACGAATTCTGGCTTGACTTGCAGAGCACCGTCAACATTTTGTCCGGTCGCGCCAGCTTCGGCGAGGGCAAGACGGGCTGGTCTTGCTACGAAAACTGTTAAACGTTGGCATAAGAACAACAACTTGCACTGTTAAAGGCGTTAATGAGAGTTGGGTGGTTAGAATCCGTGACCGGCGGGAAGACTGGTCGTTTTCCCTTTCACATACTAGGCCGGCAAGAACAAAACGAAACTTGAGATGCAGTGATGGCTGCTACGTATGTATCATGACAGACAGGAATTATTGAATGAAAATTATGATCTCCCTTATTCAAATCGCTCTTCATACCTATATGCATTATTAAACGTCATATCTGAACTCATAGCGTATCTCATGTAATACATCTTCACCAAATCATGCAAGACACTCCCTAGACAAACCCGCACTCGCTCAATGACCCCGAAACCGATAACAGTGACAACAAGACTAGTAAATTGTAATACTTATAATCGAAAACGGAGAATCGAAGAGAAAACGAAAATAGAAGTCATGAGTAAAGGTAGATTATTTCTCGATAATCGCCAACTCATCCAAAAGCTGCACCGTTTCAGCCGGGTTAGCGATCCAGGCTGTGGTCGAAGCCAGGCGTGCCTAAGATCCACATATGAGTATAATTACATTGCAGGTTGTAATAGGAATGAAGGAGAGGGGCTGTTAACAAACCTTAAAATCATTGGCGCCAGCGGACAAGAACTGGTCGCCAATGTGGAGAGTACGGGAACGGTCGATGCCGCCGAAATACTGCTGACAGGCGCGCACACCCCAGGATTTATCGCCGATGTCGACGAAGACGTCATTTCCACCTTTATCAGTAATATTAGTCAGGTCTGTAGTGTGTGACGAGGAGGGGTTGTGATATAGTACCATTGAACGCACAGAAGGGCAATCTAGTGCCGACGACCGATCGCTCGACAGTGTTTTGAACCACTAGGACCGTTTCTTCCCATTGTTCTCGAGTAACCTTTGTCCGATCGAGGGGGTAAACGCCAACAGCACGATCCTTTCTCAGTACTGCGACGGGGAGATTCAAATTCTTGGCACAAGCGCGGAGGGAGGATTCAGCGATGTCCAGAAGCTGTGTGATGTCCGATTCTTGCCAGGAGTGCATCTCTTCGAGCAACCATTGTTCACGGGGGACGTAGGTAAGCTTATCCGGGGAGGTGTGGTCGTAGCGGAAGAGGAAGTTGCTTTCACCGCCCATGACGACGAGACCGTTGCGATTGGCCGGGGTGAGGACGTCGGAGCTGTGCACAGCGTCGAGGAGACCCTTTAGACGTTCGTAATACTTGGGTGCCTCGGTGTAGCCGGCGGCGGTGACGATGCCGATTTTGCGGCCTTGTTGGAGGAGACGGATGAGGCGGGGTATGACGGGGTTGTCGTCGGTGAGGCAAGCGCCGTCATCGTATAGGGTGACATCTC
The DNA here is from genome assembly GCF_009017415.1 of Aspergillus flavus. Taxonomy (NCBI): domain Eukaryota; kingdom Fungi; phylum Ascomycota; class Eurotiomycetes; order Eurotiales; family Aspergillaceae; genus Aspergillus; species Aspergillus flavus. Next base: position 5,906,112 of record NC_092409.1, on the reverse strand, counting down.
CGTCGAAGGTTACGAGGTCGAGACCGGAGGTGCGAAAGAGGCCCAAAAGCTGAGCCGAGTTCAGGATGAGGCGGATGTCATTGAAGGACGGGGCAACAAAGCGACGCCGGCTGATGAAGCGTTGGCTGTCCTGGTATTTGAAAGCGTCTTCGAGCGGGAGGGGCGTGAAGAAGGAGCCTACGGTTGGCACGAGGTGATTGAGCTTCGATTTACCGGGGGCGCCTGTTTTTATGTGGTGGACTGGATTGTTCTGAGTTAGTGAAGCGAATTTGGCTGATGTGAGTCAGGGGAGAGGAGTACTATGATCGCGCATGAGATTCTCAACATCCCGGAAGATCTCCGCATAACGTTGGTGGGTATCCGCCGCAATGGCGACCAGATTCTCGCCGTGCTCTTGGTAGACCGCCGTAGGTTGTGAATGCAGGACAAATGGAACAGCCAGAAGGCCTTTGATCCATTCTATCAGCTGGTCGCGACGATGCGACTGGTCGAGTTAGCGCCATGGACCGCGGGGCCAGTTTGCGTCATACCTTAAGAGCATCAGTAGGATTCGTTAGCGGAGCGTCCACAATTCACAACAGGGTCAAGTCGGAACTCACATTCAACGCGATAACGGGTCGTCATGATTATAAGGTGTTATAGGAGGAATGATCGAGAGTGTATGGGGAGCTGTCGAGTGTGGGGGATGGAGGATGAGGAGAAGATCAAGTCTCAAGGGAGCTTGTTTGCTCTTCCCCACATCTGGTTTAGCTTCGGTATTAAATCTATAGTTTGGGTCATGTGGCCAGATTGTGTCGTGACGCGGAGATAAGATCTGTCAAATCAGATCCCTCAATGCCACTCCCTTCATTCTCTCTGTTCTTTTATAAGTGGCGTCAATTGTCGGTGTGACAGAATGTCATGTCGGAGGCCGTAGCTGTAAGGATTCTAAACCAGTCTATACGACGAACAGGCTGGAATTAACCTGACTGGTCACGGACGTGACCTATAGTCGTATATACGTGGCATTTGAATGAACCCAGAACCTTTCGGGCCTTTTCCACTTTTGAATGTTTGAGTCTGTCTCACGAATTACCATGGATCGTAAAAGCACACGGCCTCTTCCAACGCTCCAGAAGTGCCCGACCATGCAAGGGGGCGGAGACTGATGGTCTATTCGGAACCAGTCTCCATCCGCTGCAGATCTGGTGGACCCTCAGATATATCTGGTTCATCAGACCGTGTCCACCGCACAGCTGCATATTCAGTTGTGATTATAGCTTGTTATTGGGAAGGCATTGGTCGAAACCAGAAGCACCACTTGAGGTAGTGATTTTGTCGCTTGTGACCATTCTTTGATAAGTGCATGAACTCGGTCATCGCTCAAATCTAGAAGATAACTAGATCGGATAGATCCGAAGAAGTTGTCAGTTGGGCAGAATTGAAGACAAGCGTATACAAATCACAGGCCGGAGGAAACGCGAGTCCAAACACTCCTTGCATAACTACTAGGTGGAAATAATAGAAGAGGATTTGATTTCCAACTAAGGGGTATTTACCGGAAACGGCACTGTTCTGCTGTAGGCAGTCGCTGAATTGTCAAAGGTGGATTATGACGATTAATGTCTTAATAGGTGTCAGAGCTGCTAACTATGCAGGCTCTACCTTCCTATAACAATACTGGAAACTTAATTGACGTGAAGGAATAGCTTCTACCAAGGTAGAGTAGACATAGTTCCTATGGATCGCTTAGAGTATACTGTGATGGTCAAGTCTAATACAAAGTGGCCAATAACCCTTTCTATGACAGGAGAGATCAACGAGAAGAGAATCAAGAGAAGAATGTGTTTATAATCGACAACTAATCAAAACAAAAGTCTGTAAGCCAAGTCCATGTTCAGTTCCAGTCTCTAGAACAGTTAACTAGCTAGTTAGGTCTCCACATCAATAACCCCTCGTATCCCCCAAATCACGAGCTCCGTATCACGAGAACCCCTGCCACTCCCCCAAACCAACCAATAACAAAGCCCCCACCAAGTGACCAAAAAAGCCCTCAAAACAACAAACCAAGACTGATGGCAGCCTGAGTCACTCACTCCCGGATGACACGACACCTACCTCGGCCCTGCCCAGAACTCTAAACCCCAACAACCAAATCAATTAAAACTCCCGTAGATCCCTGACTCACCTATTAAGATAACAGTTAATATCACTGCCTAGTGCGATCCTGATGAGGTCATAGCCCGTTCTAGAACGAGCGGAGCAGGGGTGTCGGGGCGGCTCAGCCGCGCTGTCAAGATCAACTAAGCTTCATGATTGCCTATTCGGGGGACGGATTGGGTATAGACAGTACGCGATGGGTTGTGACTACGTAGTATTGGAGTTTTGAGGAAGAGGGATGCCGTAGGCTTCGTGGATGCCTGGGGGATTTGTGCGTCATCGTTATCATACAGTGATTTAGTTTTAGGGAGGGTTCGTGGGTATATATCTGGTGGATTAGGTGTAGCTTCTGTGTATTATCATTCTCGGATATACATTTTCATTCTCGATTTTGTTAGGGTGTTGCATTACAAAGAAGTATAATTACTTCAGTATACTAAAGTCATTCAATATATCCACACAAACCAACAATATTAATATCAAAATGGACACAGCACCACCACCCTACACTCCCACCTCACCCTCACCCTCACCTTCAACCTCTACATCACCAACAATAACCCCCCAAAACCTCGCCCCAGAAACCCTCCTCACTCGCGGTCTCCAAATCCCCTCGAAATCCGCCTACCCAACCTCCGGCTTCACATACCCGCCCCTCCTCGCCCAATACAACATCACCCCCACCGACTGGGAAAACTTCACCTCCGAGGTAATCACCACCGCAAAACTAAGCCGCAAGCAATGGACCACAGCCATCGGGAAGGGGCTGGGGGTGATGGTGGTCGGGGGCCTCATGGTTGGGTTTCTAGGGGCCATACCGGCGTATTATGTGGCGAGACGGGCGCAGCGGAGTCGGGAGGAGAGGAATATGATTGTTGGGAGTGGGGAGTTGAGGGATGTTATTGAGCGGTGGAATGGGGGGTTTTTTGAGCCCAGGGGGGTTTTGATTCGGGTTGATTTGCCGTTTGAGGAGGTGGAGGAGATGGAGATGATGGATGTTTTGGAGAGGAGAAGGGGAATTCCGGGGTTTGGGGCGTCGAGGGAGGGGGAGAGGGTGAGGGAGGATGCGGCGAGGAAGGCGAGGATTGTTGTTATTCCTTTGCCTGGGAAGTTGGGGTAGATATTGTGTAATTTGTGATGTGATGATTAGATGTTATGTATGGGTCATGGATAATGAATAAGGATTCTGATGTTATAATTTATTTGTATTCTTAGCTTCGTAAGTAAGCTTCGTAAGTTCGTTGATACTAGGAATTATATCCGTTCAACGGATGTTGGCTCATCTCATTGTACATATAACATAATAGAGGAATATCATCATAACTGCTCATCTAGACCCTTGTAGTGTTGTCCCTGCTCCCCACGTTCTCTACGTGGCTGGACTGTTCCGCGATCTGCGCCTTATCCGACATGACCATGTCGCGCTGCTCGGCATCCCGAGCACCGTACAGACCGATCTTGTACCAGGGCAGCTCGAACAATCGGTCAATGGTCTCCAGACTACGGCCCGCCGTCTCGGGAACGGTGAATAGCACCCAGAACCAGCCGATGACGGTCACCGCGGAGAAGAACCAGAAGGTACCCATGGGGGTAATACCGCCGTGGTCCGTGCCGAGGAGCATGTTAGGCACGGCACGCGAGTTACCGTACTGGTTGACGAAGTGCAGGGTCATCGCCAGGGAAGTCGCCAGCGCACGGATACGGAGGGGGAACAGCTCAGCTGTGAGGAGATACTGCATGGAGTTCCAGCCGAGGGCCCAGCCGAATCCGGAAATGTAGATCATTGCAATGGCGCCTCGGCTGGGACCGAGCTTGTTTTCTGGGAGCACGAAGTCGTCCACGACGCCCATCTCCGGGACACTAGTGAGGAAGCCAGCCACGTAGATCATGGAGATCGCCTGGAATGTGATACCGATAAGCAACGAGCGCTTGCGGCCGATCACGTCGACCAGGAATAAGGCGCAAATGATAGCAGCAACCAACTTGACAATACCGAAGATACCGGTGATCAGGAGCGATTCGTTCGACCCAGTGATGCCGAGCAGGGCGAACAGATCGGGGGCATACAGGGTGATCGAACCGGCACCAGACCACTGGGAAAGGAGCTGAGCCATCAGGGCGAGGTATAGACGGTACAGGTTGCTGGGAACCAGGAAGGCTTCTTTGATCACTCCTATAGGACCAGATCCCATTGTAGCTTCCATCTCGGCCTCATGTGAGGTCCGGATGGCGGTCATTTCCTCGACGACGTACTCGTGGTCCTCCGGGAGATGTCTGACACGCGACAAATTCCTCAAGGCCTCATCATACTTTCCTTTCTTGACCAGGTAGCGAGGGGACTCGTACTGGGTGAAGGAAAGGAGGAAGATAAGGCCGGCGAAGATGATGTGCAAACTGGTGGGCACTTCCTATTGAGGAGTTAGGATATCTAGCGACCGTTGTCAGGGATGAAATGCACTAACCCAACGCTTGTGTGTGTTGTCTCCAAGGTTCACTTGGCAGCCATAGTTGGTGAAGTAGGCAAGGACGATACCGAGGTAGACAAAGCCAGTGAACACACAGGTACAGAGACCACGGACTGATGCGGGGGCCTATGATGGTGAGCCGACGATCTCTTCATAGAAGAATGTGCTTCACTTACGATTTCTGCAAGATACACAGGGCCAACCACAACTGTCTGACCGACACCCAAACCGGCAACAAAACGGCCAGCATAGATAGCACCCAGGTTACCATTAGCTCCCATGAAGATAGCAATACCAACGATCCACAGGACACAGAGCTGACGGGTAGCCCAGAGACGGCCGATGCGATCGCAAACTAAGAAGGCACTGGAAACAAAGATTTAGTATTGAGGTATGGAGAGTATCGCCAGAGATATGGTTATCCTTACAAGAGAGCACCGCCGACAGAGCCAATCTGGACCATGGCGGAGACATTGGCCTTGATGTTGGTCTGCTCGACTTTACTGTACGAATCGTAGTGGATGGTTCTTTGGAAATCCTTGGAGTTGAAGGCACCAGAGATCAAGCCCTCATCCACACCTCGAGCAGCGCCCATGAGCCCGAAAGAGATGACAGCAAGCCATAGTCTCCAGTTGTAGACCTGTTTGGGATCGCCCAGGTTTTTGAGCTGGAAAATATTGACGGGTTTCTTTGCGCCCGCCATTGTGGTAGAGGGAAGACTTGCGTTGTCTTCAGTGCCGTTTTGGCGTGAGAGTCAAGTAAGGAGACCGAGCACGCGAGTGTTAAAGAGAAGAGGGGTGACAACGCAATGGTGACACGGACAGGGAGGCCGGATGACCAGGTTCTTATATACCCCAGACGATCCCACCCATTGGGGGATTTTTTTTTCTCACATGGTGGTGACATCTAACAATGCGGGGGATGATACAAAGCGTGGGGAGACTCGTCGGAATAACTGACGATTACCCAAAGGTAAAATCCATACACTCCTAACCCTAAAGCTACAAAAAACAATGTCAATGGGTTTACCATTCACCATAACAGGAAACTTTGCGCGGTGGGCCTGCGTTGGCCAAGAGCTGGATGTCGCCAAGGGTGCTTAAGCCCGGGGTACAGGTAGGGCGCAAGCCTTGGGTGCGTGTCTTCCATCGGTCAGGTTCCGAAGCCTCGAGATGAGCTTATTAGCTCTTAACTCATCCTCGGCGTTGTGCTCATTGTGTAGCAGCCCTTTTTTCCAAGCCGTAATATCCTACTTTTCCAGCCGCAATAGCCACGAAAAGAAACAGGAATGAAACAAAGAAATCGTAGAAAAGTTTTAAACAAGGGCCAATCTGCTGATGCATCATCTCCGTACTAGTTGCTGCACTTTCCTACATATCCCTGCCATGCACAACTAAGTAATCACATGGACCCAGTTGTTTTACGGCCGAAAAAAAAAAAGGATCTTTCCCCGGCTTCGGATCTGGATCACATCTAGTCTAATCTAGCAGGAGCAATGTCGGTAATACTTAGGCTCTGGGACGATTTCGGTCAACGTCCGAAAAGCATCTGGCGTCACCCGGGCCCAAACGCGAGAAAATTCTCCGGCCGGACTGCTTGGCAGACCTGGGGAAAGGGAGGGCACCACGAGTTTACCGGACGTCACGAGGAATGCGGGATATAGCGTAGCAGGTGGGGTTCTTGAGGAGCAATGTTCGACCTTCCTGACTGGTGACCGGGGACATTAGAGCAAACGGAATGAGTGGCTCTTCCAGCACGGACTCTGCCGATCCACATGTGGTGGCCAAGATTTCTTTGGCTCTTTCTGGGGAAAGTGGACCTCGAAAACCCTAACTTAGAAGCTAATTAGGAGAAATGTAACGTATCCGGCAAATAAATGGGAAAAAATTACTAACTCATCCCCACCCTTGTTAAAAAAGGAAGCGAAGGTCTCACGACTGTGTGGACTAGCCCGGTCTATACTCATTAGAAATGCATGTTCGCCCCCAGGTCTCTCCCCGCGAAGGATTCCTGGTCCTTGCTAGTCTTCCTCGGTCTACCCAGTCGTTTTCCAGTCGCCTCAGCGCTAGTCATCTGGACCGGACTCACACCGACGTGGCCGATTACGGCATAACAGCCCACAGCTAAATAGCCCAAGCAGACACTGGCTTAACCCTCAGGAACCCAAATCCCGACGGATCGGTGAGATCCGAAGACATGATGGGGAAGCCGTGGCACTGATAGGCAATTGACAGGAGGTCAAAGAGCGCGAAAAATTTTGTCATTTGTTGGGAGGCGCTGGATGGATTTGTCTCCGAGTAGGGTTTCGGCGAGACCGTGACCTGTCGCGCCATAAAGTCCAACTACCAGGAGTAGTAAACACACATTAGCACCCGTGGCTATTCTCACCCGCCCACAAGGATAATACGGACTGTTTGTCCACTCGGCCGTTGGGGCTTCATTGGCGTATATTACGGCTATCCGGCAAGTTCCTGCGTAAACATTTCCCGTGTGTGATTCAGATAAAGCTGTGATCGACGGCAACAAAGGCTCCAAGTTGAATCTGGCCACTCTTATTGATTTAAATTTACAGACTAATGAATAAACACATACCATGTATCCCTCTCCTGACACCATGCAGGTCTATGCATGCATCGATACATAAATGAAACCCCTGCCTCCCTATATTAGGCACAAGCGAAATGACCAAAATAAAAACCCCCTGTCCGCGACTCTACGTCCGCCATCGGAAGGCCGGGTTGCGCCAGTCTAGATCCTGGATCTGTTTCTGGGACATGCCCCGCAGAGCCTGATCGATGTCCACCTTATCCCGCCTCTTGTTATCCCATTTCATCCACATCCAAAGGCAGGCCCCGAGGATCATAGTCAATGTTGACGTGGCCAGGTTGAGGCCATTGCCGATATGATAATTTGGTGCATCAAACGGTAAGAATGACCAGGTGGAAATCAGTCCGCCCAGGTTGCCGAACATTACGGTCGTTCCGATCGCCGACGATCGCGCCGTATCCGATACTACGTTGTTCGAAACGTGGGCATTGCAAAGGGCGCCAAATGAGAACGCGCCGCATGCAATCAGGAAGGTAGCACCATACCGCACCATGGGCTCGGTGCTGGCCAAAAACATGATATAACCGATAATCATGAGGGGAGGTGCGATGACAAAGTACACCATGCGGTTGTCGAAGCGCCAGCTGAGGAAGGGGAACAGAACGGTGAAGAAAGCGCCGACCACGTAGGGGGGCACGGTGTGTAATTGTTGTGAAACAACGCTGGCGTTCGGATAAATAGTCCGGACAATGGTCGGAGCGAAGAATGCTAATCCCTGCACGGTGATGTTATTGAGCAAAAAGATAAACGACGTTGACAATGTGACCGGATTAAAGATGCCAAGCAGCATCTTGGTGCGATCCATCTTGTCTAGCACTTCCGTGGTCGAGACACGCTCCGCCTTCAACCGGGCAATGGCAAGGTCTTTCTCTTCCTGTGTCAACCAGCGTGCGGTCTCAGGCCGGTCAGTTAGAGTGACAAAGGCGATGAGGCCGAGACCAATCGTGATAATGCCCTCGATCGCGAAGATCATGCGCCAGGTGTGCAGGCTGCCAAAAGAATCGAGCGTTAAGATTGCCGATGCGAGGAGGCCGCCAAAAGCACCGGCGAGTGGTGCCATGACGATGTAGAGCGCCAGGCGGAATGCAAGCTCACTACGCCGATACCAGCGCGAAAGGTAATAGGCAATTCCAGGTAACATGCCTGCTTCGAATATCCCAAGGAGGAACCGGACTCCGGATGCCGCGTGGATATCCTGGACGAAAGCCGTTCCAAGGGAGCAAACCCCGAATAATAAGGTGGTCGTAGGAAGAAACCAGCCTGGCCCCATCCATTTGCAAGCGATGTTGCATGGAATCTCGAAGATAATGTATGAAATATAGAATATAGATAAGACGGTATTGTAATCGTTCCCCGTGAGGCCTAAATCTTTCTCTAGCCCGGCGAGTTTGGCGTTCCCTACAATGTAGTCTTGGTTAGTGCCCGGCTACACTAGTAACATGTAGTATAAGATAGCTTTGCGTCGCGTATCAGCCCGCAATGGAGGTGACCTACCGATATTGGCGCGGTCAATAAAACAAAATAGATAGAGCAATGCCACAGTCGGGACAATGCACAGATCGATCTTCAGTCGTAGGCGACGTTCAGCAGCACGATCGAACTCAATCAGTACGCGACCATATTGATCAGTCGCAGCCTGGCCACGTTCGGCCGCAGCGATGACATTGCTAGCGTGAGCATTTTCGGCCTTCTCATCCGCCACACCGTCCAAGGCACCCTTTTCGGTCGCCATGCTAGCTTAATCTTATCACAGTGAGCTCAAGAACCAGTAGTCAGGTGAACAGTTGCCGATGCTGCTATCCATGCATCCTCCTATGTTCCCCAGTTCAGTAGGCATGTAAGGGGGGTGTGGGGTGGATTTATACACAAAGTGAAAAATACATCCACCGATGACAGTCGGATGCAAGACGCAGGTCGGATTTGCCGAAAGCCAGTGCGGGAATGAGGTTCGGATGATTGCAAGTGTGCAGGATCTGGGGTTGAGCAGATTTTCGCTGCCAGAGTCTGGGCATTGGACACCTGGGAGCCTCAAACTTCAGGCCGTCAACCACATGGCCTAGAATACGACATGTTCACTGGTCCGTTTCAAAGGACTTGGCTTTAATTCACGGTAGTTAAACCGGAAGGGTCACTAGCTCCCAAGAGACAGAAGACGCAGTACCATGTCATTCATGGAATTGCCGAGCTGCATGGTAATTGCATTCATTCCTTAAGCCGGGGTGATAGGCGAGCCGCGGCAATGGATGTTGGGAAGAGAACTAAACCAGGTCAACAATCCCTTCTGTTGGAGCTTCCAAAGTTTCGTGGCGCTCTTGGCCGTTGGCGGAATCATTCAAGCTGATGCTGACTCCGGAAGATTCGGCCTATCGTAGGGAGGCCAACGTCAAAGCTCTTCATGAGCCAAGTTGCCAAGAAGCGCTCCGCTGAAAGGAAGCTGCTGTGAGACACGAGATTCGCCAGCATAAAGATCATGGGCGTTGCCAACCGTGGATAGTCGAAGTATGCCATGTGTCTAAACCAATGAACTTATGCGGGGAATTTATTAGACCTCGTCTATATTCAGTCAGCTGGGTGCGTTGAGAGTTTGAGACAAGGAGAAAGAACAGACGGAATTGTGAATAAATAGAGTAAAGATAGACAAAAGAGCGACTAAAGCATTTCCTACTACAGCTGTCAGCTATAGAGGTGTTTCTGGTGAATGCAAGTCGCTGTCATCTGAGTGAAAAGGTGGTTGATAGACAAAATTAAAATGCTGATCGTGAGAAAAAGTCTTGGCGAAGTTTTCCCCCGGATCCCAAAAACCTTCCCCGCATTCTGACTGATCAGCACCCAACGAATTTTCGTGATTTTTATAAGCGAGAGTCTTGGTACACGTCCAGGCCTAAGGTTTTCGGCATATATACGTGGGCAGCTCGGTAGATACATTTTTCTTATTTTATGTGGGTGAAATATGACAATTGGCCATATATATTTCTTCCTTTGGCATGCCCCTTGCAGAGTAGGGTAGGCTAATCACCTGATCAGACCTTGTCATCTCATTGACGTCGCATGGCATACTAGTAGTATTTGGGATAATTCAATCAAACGATAACTATGTGTAATTTGGGAAAGGGGTAAGACGATGATTATTCACCTTCTATAGAGTGAAGATATATATTGTTGGGGATATGGTAGTCAAGGCGCAACCTTGATGTCATTGGCATTTTGGTCGAGTGGGATATAAGATATATTCACTGCTGATAGCTACCCAAAGGCGACCAAAAAGTTGAGAGTATAGCAACTTTTGTAGATAGAGTGGCACTGATATAGCCAAGGACAATCTTTCTGGTCCTCTATCCGCAGTGGAGTCAAACGACAAAGCCCGAAAGAAGCAGGGTTACCATCTTCTTAAAGTTAATCCACATTAATTTTCAATGGCAATGTATTAGTCTAGTAAGATCTATATCTATCTGTATATACCGCTCGATCTATATATTGTATCCACAATTGAAGGCAATATGTGCAAGTCTATGTCTAATAGCTTCCATGCAAGGCGAAATAAACTACTCCGACCTCGCACTCTTAGTCTTCTTACTCCTCAACTTCATCATCAAGAACACCAGTGCGTAAGAACTGATACAGAAAAGTGCAGTAATTCCAGTCTGCGTCCACAGTCAGTATCCTTTCTTGTTAATCCAACGAGCGATCGACTTACATCTCTCCAAGAATAGTACTTCTCCTTCAGGTTGAACGTCTTGGCATAGTCCGCTCCAGTAGAGTACTGGCAAAACGAGCAGCTAGAGGTTGAATTCGGGTCGAGAAGATAACCCGCTTGCTCGCTAAGGAAGTCGGCCATGTACTGGCCGCATGTCTGGCCGGATGGTGCGCTGAAATGCACAAGCTCGGACGCTTTACACTCCACCTTCACATCCCAGAGGACCTCACCCAGAAGTCCGCCGACTAGGTACGTGAATGGATCCAGGTAGTACATCCAGTAGCGCCAGAAGGGCTGCAGCGCTGAGTAGGGAACGACAACGCCGCAGAAAGAGACCAGGCCGGCACCGAGAATGATGGGGTTCATGATAGCGGCGAAGTATTCGTTTGGTGCATATGCGGCAATGGCTTGGCCGATCGATGTGTAGAGGAATTCGTAAACTGTATTGGGTCAGTTCAATGTCTCTTAATTTGCAGTAGTGGGACCAACAGATCATCTGCAAATATACATGGCCGGAGATGCTAGCCTCGACAGGGAAGCCTGCAGTGAAGTACCAGCATGCGAAGTACAGAGTTGCACAAATGATGAGGTACGGAATTTCCGAGACGGCTTGAGCGCCGATAAAGGCGAGCCAATGGTATGTTTTGGACTAGCTTTTGTTAGTAAAAGTCACCTCTGGAAGTAAAACTGTCTATGAGAAATGACCCACCTTCTTTTCGCGGGTCTCGAAAATATCGCGGTTGTGCAAGAAGAATGGTTGCATCTGGTTGATACATGCCGGAGCGACGAAAACGAAGTTGAAGATAGCGAAGAGCCGAAGTTGGAGGTCAAACGTGCCGTTACCCATTTTCCAAAATGTGAAACCGCTGAACAGGGCTGCGAAGACATGCAAAATGATCTTGCTCCAGATATAGTCCTTGATAATGTTCAGTCTTCATTGCATGGTGTTGTTCAAAGAGCAATAACTCACCGGTGACCGCCACAATTGGATCATGAGACGGCGCAAGACCATCTTGAATTGGAACCAGTGAGAAGTTGCGAAGTCCGACTGATCTTCCTCCTCCTGTGTGTTCGCTTTCCGATCATTGTTCAAAGCTTCCAATTCGGTCATGGCTCGCTGGCGCTCCTCAGATTGGTTCCAGACTTCAACCCAGTCAATTTTCTTCTCAGTATTGCCCTGAATGACCTCGACAATATGCTCGGCTGGGTTGACATCAGGTTCGCAGGGAGCGCCGTTCTTTGCGAAATAGTCCAATACCTTAGCGGAATCTTGGCCGGCTACACTCTATTAGACCCATTTTCTCGTACTATAAAAGGATAAAAGGACTTACTCTCGCCGAAGTATGTCATTTTACCACCCTTAGCCAGGAGGAGTAACGAATCGAATGCATCAAACAATACAGCAGAGGGTTGGTGAATGGTGCACTATGGTTTATTAGTTGCTATAAGTATATAGCAATTGTGAGAAGACCTACCAATACTGCTTGACCACCATCCACTAATTTCCTCAGAAATCGAATGATGTTGTAGGCTGATTGGCCGTCTAGACCTGACGTAGGCTCATCGAGGAATAGCAGAGTCGGCTTAGCCACCAATTCAACACCTAGTGTGACTCTCTTCCGCTGCTCGATGCTGAGACCAGCTCCGGGAACTACAGGAGTTAGTAAACTGCAAAGTATACAAGGATTGTGGACGACAACGTACTGCCAATCAGAGCGTCACTGATGTCGCTCAGCTCTAGCAAATCAATAATATGATCCACGTATGCCAGCTTTTCTTCGCGAGGAACTGATGCAGGCTGACGGAGAAGAGCAGAGAATTCCAGTGCTTCCCGGACCGTCGCGCTTGCTTCGTGGACATCCATCTGCTCACAATAACCCGTGGTTCGCTGGAAGCTAATCCCTTGGGGTCGGCCGTCAATTAGGATGGACCCGTAGATCTCGCCGCTATCTTTGCGTTGAGCCAAGACGTCGAGCAGCCTGTAAGGTAAATTAGTCTGGGCCTAAAAATAAATGAACCAGAATACGTACGTAGTCTTTCCTGCACCAGAGCAACCCATGAGGGCGACGAGGTTTCCAGGCTTTACATAACCAAACACCTGATTCAGAAGTTGCTTTTTCTCACCATGGAAAGGGACATGATAGTCAAGATTGTTCCACGTAAAAGTTGACTGTTTGGCGGTATTTGCAAGAGCACCGGTATTTGCTGCTGGCTGGGACATATTCTGCTGACCCTTTTCCATATCTGGAGTGCGCTTCTTCTGACTTCCGCGTTTATATAGGAGCACGGATGACCCGCCCTGACTGTTGAGCTTTTCGAAACCCACAGAGGTAAGGAAAATGAAAAACGCCCACATGCCAATGATGACACCGAAGCTGCGCCAGATATGACCATGGGAATAGTGGTACTGTTCCCGAATATATGCGGCCCCATCAATGAGTCCATTTTCATCACTTCCAAGCACGGAGCAGCCACGATAGGCAGATGACGAGTCAGGATAACCTGTCCCATAAGGGATATAGTCAGGTTCGATGCAGTCAAGCTTCAAGCCAGTGAACTCGTTTGCCATGAGTGCCTCAAAAGCATATGAACCAGGATTGAGGTAGAAGATCCAGCGGAACCAAACGTGCATTTTCTCAAATGGGATAAGATAACCTGCGGCAGTTAGTACCATTCTTAGTCTAAGTTCTGAAGGCACATACCCCCGTAGACGAAGAAGATTGTCGACAAGAATCCCGAGATCATGGATGCAAGTCCAAACTTCCTGCATAACGCACCGACAGCCCGGAAAAGCTGCATGTAACACAGAGTAAGAGCGATCAGCATAATCCAGTAGGTAAAGAACTTGCCTGCATCCATCTGCAACGCAGACATGAAGTACAAGATTAACGAAAAGCAGGAAATTTGCACGATCACGACCGGTATATCTGTGATGGCATTGGCAATGCAGAATGCAGTTGGACGGTAGAAGCCAAAGCGTTTTTGGCGGGACAGAATAGGACGACCCATGAATGCACCTGTTGTTTCCGACAAACCTTCCAACAGGAAGTAAAGACATGGAAAGAAGAGTGTACCAGGGCGAAGGAAGATAGAGGAACTATCCAGTTTCAGATTATAGAAAATACTGCCACAGACAAGTGCCTGCAGAATGGCCGAGACAACTTTAATGGCAAGAGACAGTTTATCACCTGCCATTATTTGGAATTGCCTTGTCTAAGTCAGCTTTGTGCTTCCATATATCGATCCAAATACCTCAAGGGCCCAACTTACCGAACTGTGCAAGCATAGATCTGGTCCCAGAGGCTCGTCGTGTACACGCTCTGAGGCCGGGGAAGATGTTTCTTCTTCTTCTCATTAGCCACTGCCATGACCAGGTCGTCCTTCTCGTGCGTAAGTTTCTCCGGTGGCTCAATAGCATCCAGCATCTGCGTATTGATGTCGCTTGCAAGAAAGCGAGACTCAAACTCCTCGGGAGTACTAGGAACCTTCCCCTCCAGCCCTGGTTGGACAATACGTTCGGTAATCACCGTGACCGAAGTGAGGAAATCGGCAATGTTGGCACCTTTTGGAACAATAAATCCCATATCTTCAAAGTACGCCCGTGCCATAGTTCTGGGGCCGTAATAAATGACTCTTCCTTCCGCAAGTACCAGGATCTTGTCGAATTCGTCGTAGATAGCATTTCCAGCCTGGTACATGGTGGCAACCATGGTCTTGTCGTTCTGGTCCGCTTCCCGCCGCAGAAGTCGTGCGAATTCGACTGCAGTTTTTGAATCAAGACCGCGAGTTGGATTATCCCAGAACTGGACGGGACTCTAGAATAACATATCAGCCTCGCTTGTTCTCCGCTTATCTTACCGAATTGAGTCTCACCTGTCCAGCCATTACTTCAGCCAAAGATACACGCTTTCTCTCTCCACCAGATACACCCCGGATGAACTCATTTCCCACTAATGTCTTCTTGGTATGCGCGATTCCCAGCGACTCCAGGATACCGTCCCTCGTGCCCTGGATGTATTCCTTTTTCTCTTGAAGATGTTCGGGACGCTCTCGAGGGACTTTGTTTTTCAAAGCAAACTTCATGGTTCGGTTGACCGTCAATGTCGGAAAGTGGATGTCGTCTTCATTGTTGAACATGATCTGCTGTCGGAATTTCCTTGCCTCCTTATGGTCCATACTTCCATAACGTGTCTCGCCACTCACTTCATCGAACGAATCTCGGTCGTTGGAAAGGACTCGAAGGAAAGAAGTGCATCCGGCACCAGGTCGGCCCAGCACCAGTAGCTATCGTTGCATCAGCCCATCTGTCGTGTAGAATAATTCTATCGCCTTACCATTTCACCCGGTTTGACTTGTCCATTGATGTCCTTCAGGATGGTCTAATTTTCTGTCAGCTGCTGATTCAAAACTAGTGTATATGGCTCCAGTGCTTACTCTTTTGTTCCCTCGGCTTTTTCTAAAGACATCTAGGAGTTGTCGTGGGTCGGCGTAGGACAGTAGTGTATCGCCTAGGGCTGCATCGGGTGCTGTGACTCGGACATTCAAGTTTCGAAAGGTAAGGGTCAAACGTTTGCGAATCGCACCGCCACCGCGCTCTAAGTCAACAGTGCCAGAGGATGGGGTATCCATGGTGGAAAACGCTATTATTGGCGCACCCTATGTTGGCTATTCTTAGTACGCTATTGATCGATCTGTGATGAGGTCCATATATCATACCGATTGCTCACACTAGGATATCCACAACTCATACAACACTGACAGTGACGTATCGATAGAAGGAGACTGTAGTACCCTAGTAGCTTAACAACGAATTCTATCATGATTTACCCCTGGGATTTAATTCTTATAAGTATGGTCCCTGGTGCCTGGCAAAATGATCGCCGTAATGCCGTAATACCGAAGATAGAACGGATTACATCCGCATTTCCGTCATCCAGACCAATCCCGTCGGCTTTACGGCCCTTCAGACCCACAAGTTTGCAGTAAATTCGGATATAGATAACAAGATAAGATGCGATCTGAAAATTTTCGCTCTGCGCCATCTTCCAGCGGAGTTGAGCTGTAGGAGCTCTGTTCCACGTCACAGCACCCGGAAGTTTAACTCATTTTAAAACCGGTACTTTACCGGATGTCTTCAGCTCCATGTGAGTCATGCTAGACATGGAACCGGGCCTTTATTGGGGGTACCTCCAGACATACGGTGATATTCTCTTTTTGATTCACTATCCAAGCAGTGCGAGGTTAATTCTTCCGCCCATTGCTTGACTCACCTAAAATGGAGCTCACCCAGAGCCGCGTGCTCCTTGCAAATGATGACCACTTGAAACTGCGTCATTGGCCATGTTTAGGCGCAGAACGGATTAAGGGGGGTGTGGGACTGGTAGCTTGATTCTAGAAGCAGTTGCTTACTCCGTAGACTCGAGGTGGGGAACCGTTTGGGCCGTGCTTACGGATATACACAAAGCTATCTGTTGAGATTATTGGGTTGTCAGCATACTAGTAGCTGTCTACATTAGAGTCAACATGTTCCCTCACCAAGTTGGGAACATACTATTAGTAAGACAAAGAAATATGATCTCACTCTATTCTTTTGTAAGAGATAAATCAGTAAATCCAGTTATATATTAGTATTTCAATAGATGGTTCGCGCATGAAAAGGTTACTAGGCATGCTATGAAGTGAATGCGAGCAAGATCTACGCAAGATAACAGATTTGGTCTAGGTCAAGCAAGGATTCAATAACCATATAAATCATCATCTATACAACAAATTCATGGCACAATACACGACAAAGCCCCAAGTCCCTGTTCCTACCTAGAAAGGCAGGGCCCTTAAAATCCTATAAAATGCAGTTGGAGGGTTAGGACCCACTTCCATCACGGCTCAGGGTTTGTCTGCCCGTGCCTTGTTCTTAGTGGCAAATATCGCGGAGCGGACTAAATATGAACTTCCGATCAGAGTTATTTCTGGATTTTAGCTGTACTGTGAACGTGCAGCAAAATATAATAGTATCTCAACTGGAATGTTGCTGACATCTGTCATAGCTTGGCATTTGGTGACTGACTCGCGTCAATCTCCACTTTCATTGTCTGGAGTCTAGACTCAATTGTGTACATCATAGATTATCTGACGAGTCTCCAGACTCTCCACAAAAGGTTACTAGTGTTTTTGGAAGTCAACATCATTATTAGTCGTCGAGGTAAGCTAATAAAATTTATTTCCACGTCTTTAGAGATAACAGGAGGTTAGGGCTTCGAACGTACTGTGTATATGGGTAGGGGTCTCAAATCCTCTTATGTTCTTGGCGCAACATAGAGAGATCCGCTTGTTTTGCTGAGATAAGTATATAAAATTCTGTGTTTGGTATTTTGGAGTGATGGATTGATTCCATGTGCTTGTGGTTGTTAAGCAGTTAATATTAGGGCCTCGACCACCATAGTCTGGCCATTGCCAAGGTTTCGCTGACGAGCTGCCTTAAGTAGGCATATATAGTAGTACTCTGTGTGATTGTATTGTGGATTCCCAATTCTATTCCTCATTTGTTCTCATGACAAATTTCAACCCCTGATGATGACATAGAGCCCTGGTGTCTTCCGAGATACAGACGTAGGCCAAGCGTAGAATCAGAGATCTTTTAGCGAAGGCTCTGCTACAGATACCTTTGCTAGTGTTATTCAAGTCGAGTTTCGCGGCTGCTGGGGCATGGATATTTCTCGAGCCGTAGTATTAGATGTTAGTGACTTGTCTCAGCGCTTTGTGCTGCTCCTCGGCATTAGCTTTCTGACTCTTTCGGAATGTCCGGCTCTAAACATTTTAAGGTTAAATATAGGGTAGGGCGAACTCCGATATGCCGTCTTTAAGATAAGCAAGGCCTTGATGATATATGGTAGAAATGTGACTTTTCTGTTCAATACGAATGAATAAATAAAATTCCTCAACTTAAACCTTACACACAAAATACTACACAGAGAGAGAAAAGTTAATAGAAGAGACAGGACTTTTACTAGATTGATATAACAGGTAACAACACCAACCTCGTATTTTTGTCTGTAGTTAGGTTATTCAATCAAGAAGGTGCAAATAGCAGGACCTATAGTAGAGAACTGTACTAATCCTATCTATCTTGCCATTACATATATTCGAATGTAGTGACGTTGCTTTCATACACATATCAAGTTGTATGATCTTTCAGTGGCAAGGCTCGCCGAAATGCCTCGGTATGTAGTAGTGCTGTTTCTATTGTAGGGAAATCGGCCGTTTATACATCTCTGCCGTTAGGCTTTTTCATCGTAAAAATGACCACTTTGTATCGGATGTCCGATTGAGATAATTAAATTGTTCCATAAGATAGACTCCATCGCAATGCAATAGATTGGTTTCCTGGGGTCTTGGTTCTAAGCTCTGGGCCACAAATAGACCAGTTAGATAGAAAGGATATATATATTACGGAACACAAACTCGGCGGATAGTTTAAAAGGGGAAGGTACTAGTAGAGATCAGAACCGATCATAAGATGATCCGGAATTCAGTTCCGGTGACACACTTGGCCTGGGCATATACTAGACGAGTGTGGCTCTTTTTGGTTTTCCTTTGAGAATTACGATGCCTAAAAATCCCAGTGCGAATAGGTGCATGTAGAGCTGATTGACTGTTTTTTGTCGGGAAATAATCGGAGATTTTTTGAGTCCAGCCCTTGGCGAAGCCATGCTAATCTTATCTACATATTCCTAATCATAGATCACTTGTGAAGAAAAATTTATTGTATGATATCATGTCTTCAAATCCTTTTTTTTTTTCACTTTTTGGTCCCTGTAGAACCGAAAATCGCCGCACGCCAATTAGATCTCGGGAAGAGGTGTGATTAAATAATCACGGGACCCAAAATGCAACATCCCGTGACCTTTCGACGCCTGAGGCCTCAAAGTCATGTCCGAATGCGGAAGGAGGTAATGGCAAGCCCTGATAAAAGGGATCGAGATTGTAACTCTGTGATGGGATCTACGATTTCTCTCCCTGGATCCCTTGGTGGGGCACAAATGCATAAGGCGGCATCGTCGGACAATTTACTTATTCGAAAATAGTCGAAGCTAATGAGACAGAAATTTATTCCCTTTACAGTTTCGCTTGGTATAGCATACTTGATATAGGCCTCGGCAAGCCAGTACACATTAAACGAGGGCTCGGAGCCGAGAAGGGTTCTACTTAGGGTTGATCGGCCGGAAGTTTTGCAGCGAGTTAGCGAGTGGCGACCACGGTCGAGCGGTAGGCTAGTCCATAAAGCGTCACCTGGACCAAGGATCTAGAGCTATCTATGATCCCCTTATCTGGGGTGGCACCTCTTCAACCGTAGGCCCCAGTGGAAGCACGAATGGGGCTCTTCTCAAGTGACCAACGGCCTAGACCACTCTCAGGGCACTCGGCTACTCGGAAGGTTGTGAAGGTTTCCGGGACAAGTATCTCTGGCCGGGATCTGACTTGACTTTCTTACCCTACCCAACGTGGAAAAAATCACGACTACAAGAGAATATTTAAGATCGACCCTTGAGCTTCGACGACCCAGAACCCCCTCCCTTGACCCTTCCTCAACGCTCGCCGAGTGCTGGCTATGCGATAAGGTCGCTGATGGCATTGCTGAACTCGACAGCGTCCCATCACGCACATTCGGTACCCGCCGGGCAACGAATGCTCACGGAGCTATCAAGGTAGGATTCGCTGCCGCGAGACCCCTTCCTGATCCTCCGTTCTCCTCACCACCAAGTCTCACGGTATGCATTCCATACTGAGTAGACTTTACCGCCCCGAAAGCTCGATTGCCACGGACGGCTCAAGAGGCCAATCGGCGCCTTCACAGTTGCGAAGGCCACCATCGACCCAAAATGCTGTTGGCGATACAATATTGACAGGGCTTGCCGAACTAGGAGCTTATCGAGTAGGCTGTCATCACGCCTTCGTTACACTGCTGGACAACAACGAGCCGTATGTGATCGCGGAGGCAATAGTCCCTCAAACTGTGGGGAAAGATGAAAGCGAGAGGAGCTCCTTGCTCGGCGTAAAGACCTTAGGATTGCAGGCTAGTGGAAGCTATCCCGTCAACGGTTTTAAAGAAACGCCGAATGACAAATGTCATATTGTCCTGGACATATGCGCAGATCCTACTATTGGTGGTCATCCATTTGTCACTCTATGCCCTGATATACGCTTTTACGTGGAGGTTCCCCTTCACAGCTCTGCAGGTGATATCTTTGGAACGTACTGTGTTGTCGACAGTGCTCCACGCTCGTTATTTGCCGATCGCCAGCTTGATACCTTAAAGCAAGTAGCAAGTTCCGTCGCCGACCATCTCGAAAATGTTTCGACATTGTATAAATGCCGAAAGTCTGAGCGACTTCTCGATGCGCTCAAGGACTTTGCTAGAGGCCAGCCCACTGGAGATACGAAGCGAAACTCCCACAGCAGTAGGAAGGCTTCGGATCTAATCTCGCCTCGGTCATCAGAACTTCCCGATATCGATCGCATTTCGTTGTCAACGGAAACTGTGCATGATAGGTCTGGAATGGAAAAACCGAAACCACAAGCCAGGGCGCATGCGTCATCGTTCTTCAAGCGAGGTGATGTTCCTTTGAAGGCGCCTCCATCACCTGAAAAACACCAACAACATGTCAGGAGACTTTCAGACGAGTCAAGTAACTTGATAACTGTATCAGAAGGTGCTACATCATCTGGAACCTCCGCTCTGTTTTCTCAAGCTAGTGCTCTGCTTCAGGAATCTATGGAGTTGGATGGTGTATTGTTTATGGATGCGTCGCGCAGTAACTCTCGGAGGTAGGAGTCATGTCCTTATGGCGAAAATTGGTAAAGCTAACTTTCCTTTCTAGCTTTTCAACTGCCAGCGTCAGTGACTGGGATGAACCCAGCAAAGATACCGATACCTCCGCACCTCCTCAGTCTCCTGGGCTTTCATCCCAAGGACCATGGTCCGAGAAACAATGTGACATCTTAGGTCACGCCTTATCTGAAGACCTGCTAGGTAATAGCGACTCAACGTTTTTTGGCATGACAGAAGGCCTGCTTCATGAAATGTTCGCGGCATTTCCACATGGCGAGGTGTTCTACCCTCCAGCGATAACACGACGTTTTTCAGTGCAATCTTCCAGTAGCCGTGGCCATAGCCGACAGGGTAGTGATGGTGGTCGTTCCCTTTACAATAATATCACAGTTCGATTAGGGCATGACTTCCCCGACAGCAAGTCCCTCATATTCCTTCCGTTGTGGAACTGGGACAAGTCTCGATGGCTTGCAGGTGCGATCGTGTGGATGAACAACAAGCAACGATCATTGGGAGCGGATGATCTTTGTTATTTGAGAGCATTCGGAGACACCATAGTTGCCAAATTCTCCCAGCTTGGATGGAGTGCTACGACAAAATCAAAATCGGATTTGCTTTCATCCGTTAGCCATGAACTACGCTCACCTTTGCATGGCATGCTTGCTAGCGCCGAGCTGCTGCAAACAACAAGCCTAGAACCCGCTCAACGAGATATGCTTACAATGGTTGAAACATGCGGTCTGACATTATTAGACACGATGAACTACCTGTGAGACTTGGAATACTCCCTCAAAGTGCAACCCTGTGGCTGACGATTAACTCAACAGGCTGGATTTCACGAAAATAAACAACCTGACACATATACACAACGCAGGAGAGATGGGTGAATCGGCCTTTGATAACCTGACTACCGACTTTGACCTAGGTACGCTGGTAGAAGACGTCTCTGAGACCTTGTATGCTGGCCATCGGTCTCTCATCAACGCTGCCAAGATAGCGGGTCGGTATCTACCCACTGGTGCCGGTGTCGGTAACAGATCCATTGGTACCGAAGTCAAACAATTAGACAATCCTGATGATTTGTCTGTCGTTGTCCGCATTGAGGAGCAAACGTCTTGGTCAATTCATTCTCTCTCGGGCGGGTGGCGGAGGATCGTGATGAATCTGCTGGGGAATTCGTTCAAGTTCACTCGCTCAGGCCTCATTGAGATTTCTTTATCCAAAGAAGTGGAAGGTGTTGGCGACCAGAAGACGACTATTGCCCACCTGTCGATCAAAGATACGGGATGCGGAATATCAAAAGAATTCCTTGACCACCAGCTTTACAAGCCTTTCGCACAGGAGGACGTGTTAACCGAAGGATGTGGACTAGGCGTGCCTATTGTGCAGCAAATCGTGACCTACCTAGGTGGCTACGTTGAGGTGCATAGCGATGTTGGTGTTGGAACACAGGTTGATGTGTACGTTCCCATTGAATATGCCGTCCAACCGCCACCCCCTTCGGCGCCTCTTAAGCAGGGAGAGGGTCCAGGATCGCGGATCATGACACGGGTTTGCCTGGTCGGTCTGAACCCATATGCCGAACTTAAGGGAGCTCGGAAAGGAGTTATCACGACCGAAGCGAAGCGGAAGCTGTCAATTCGCGGAGCGCTCAGCAATGTACTCCTCAGCCAGCCTGGATGGATGGTATCTTTTGCCGATTCGCTTGAAAAGGGCTCTGGCGACATTGGTGTTGTCGAGGAGTCTAGCCTCAAGAAGATCGCCGAAGCTGGTCCCATCGAGACCGAGTTCAACACGATAATGGTGCTCGGTGAACATGGGGTGTCTCTTCCACGAGATTTTGCCATCAAGAACGCGGACATTATTTATGTGTCTCAGCCGTACGTACTCATTGCCACATCTTGTTCACTATTTCACTAATAATTGGTAGACTTGGCCCTCGCAAACTTACCAATGCATTGCAACGGTTCATCGACGCCCATCGCGAAGCAAGCCCCTTGTCGGAGAGCCCGATTGCAGGTCCGTTCTCGGGATTTCCTGGCCGTGGGCGCTCCTTATCTGCAGCATTTGCTGCTGCGAAGGGATCGGAATCGCCTCCTATGGTCGGGGAAAGTGTCGCGGCCCTTTCGCCGTTTCCCACCCCCAAGGCTTTGAACCAGAAGAACATCCATGTTCTCATCGTCGACGATAACGACGTAAACCTGAAGGCAAGCCAAACCTTCTTTCTCTTGCGATGATAATCACTAACCAGTCAATAGATTTTAGCTACATTCATGCGCAAGATAGGTTGCAGGTACGAGACCGCGACTAACGGACTCGCCGCACTAGAGAAATACAAAGAGTGTGCGGGACAATTCGACTATGTCCTCATGGGTACGAATTCATCTACTCTTAAGCATAGGCAAGCCTATACTGACAACAACAGATATCTCCATGCCCATCATGGATGGAATAGTATCCTCGAGCAAGATCCGGGAGTATGAAGAACAAAATTCTCTACCGCGAAGCACTATTATGGCGGTTACTGGAGTGGCATCGAGCTCAATGCAACAGCAGGCTTTCGCGGCTGGCATTGACGATTACCTGGTTAAGCCACTTTCTCTTCACGACTTGAAACGAATTATGAATATTGAATAGGTTTTGGTGTTCCTTTTTAGAGGGGGTGGGTGCTTGGAGTATGGTGTTTACGCAAGCGAATACCAATATGTTTATATGCTTCTTAGGTGGGCTACTAGGGCTCGAGAAAATCACATAAACACTGTTGATAGTTTACCGGTGAGCTGCCATTTTGATCATGCAATTATAAGGCGAGCTGCAGTATCAGGTTCCTGCTACCTAGTACGACATTACTAGCCCAACAACAACACTAACCACGCTGCCCAACGCAACTTTAGCACCAAGGTTGAGGCCAAGATGACAGGCCGAATTCTCTACATAACAAGACACCGGTGAGCGCGACGCATTTGTCGCTTTTATGATTGTTTCCTCCAAGAATTTACAGTCGAGTGAGGCAGCCGTGTTGACTTGGAGCTGACCGACAGACTTTAGATTTGGAAGTTGTACACTATAAGCATGGTTTTAGTATGGTATAGTAGCGTATAATTGTTTTCAACATACCTAGAAATATTGCCTCCCAACGTCATGGTGCCCGCCTCCACGAAAGGCAGGTTGATATCAAGCCGGCCGTAGGTTTTTACATAAAGCCAGGCGGTCAAATTGGTTAAGCTGGGCATCGACAAACTAAGGCTTTTGTCAATATCCAATTAAGCGATTAGGAATTGAACGAGAGATTACCTTCCAATACTTCCCTCCAGCCACAGACTATCATCTTGGATGTATTTTAACTCAGGGAAAGAGAGGTCAATCTCCGGTCCTTCCTCTGAGCGGAGCAGGATACTGTAGGAACCTGATCCAAACCCAGAAATATTGGTGAGCTTTGGTGTATCCAAACTATATCGGTCATTATTAGTACAATAGAGTCAATATTGGAATACAGCCTCACCTCGAGAATCTCCCCTGTAAGAGGAGATGGCCAACATCGTGAAGTGCAGGAAGGGAAAGATCCAAGGTACCGTGGGACGAGTTATTTGAATTGCACTCGTCCGAGTTACAAATCTGTATCTGTTCGCGAACCTGTCGCAAGGAGTCGAGGCGTACGCTATACCCATCCACCTCAGCGTTAATTTTCGCATTCGTGGCAATTATCGCTGGTCTAATTTACCCACCTTGACGCATCTCCCCTGACACTCAGATACTCCGATTTAACTAATGATCGCAGATCCAGCTCCTGAGTGACATCGATGAACGCTTTCGACCCAACGGTTTTCAATTTCGGTGCAGTAAAGCTCTTCAAAGTCGGGAGGCTGTTAAACCATATACTTCCGCCTAGGAACTCGAGATCCGGTAAATTGATAGAAGTTGGTTTCGGGTCGTCCATACTAACGGCGAGGATTGTAAACCACTTGAAGCCTTTTGTGATATTTCGTATGTTTGGTAGATGGAAGGCGCCTGTGTAGTTGTAGGACATCGCGATGCTCCCGTTGATAGTCGTACACTTTGCTGCTATCTCGTCGAGATCTGATTGATTATTGATGATGTAACTGTACCCTTCGTATCCCCATTCTGGGGTACAAATTTGGGCCAGAGCTAATTGGGTAGATTAGTTCAGCTAATGGTGAGTTAACCTGAAAGGATAACGAGAATTCTTACCACTTCCGACCACTACGACAAGTAGAAACATCCATGTCAAGCGATAACTCATGTTGACGGGCATCACGGCATATAGTCGAAGCGAAAGTAGCCAAAAAGGGGCTCAATTTCTGAGATACCACCGACATAACGCTCTTTTTGTACCTGGAGCTGATGTTTGTCATGGGGCTATGTCCCTGCGCCCGACGTATATTAGCAGGCACAGGTAGTGTCTCAAACCGGCGAATCACTTGTAACGGTTGTAGTCAACTGCGAGATTAGTCTTGCTAGTCCCTACTGGGCGCGTACTAGGTCGTCACTACTGCGAAGTGGACCAGTATCATCACTAGCAGTCGGCACTTTCATTCCGCCCCCAATTCACTTACCCCCTTGGCATCTTGGCGAGGATCGAGAACCTCAGTAAACTCGTTGGGGACACAGTTTCAGTCTGACCGGTGACGGGAATCCTATATCCCGAAGTGGCTTATTTTATTGTATCTCATGCAAGTCCTGCTATTACAGTCATTCATATACTCCATACAGAACAATAATGGTGTTGATCATTCAAATGGTCTAGGCCCCCGAGCCATCGATATGCAAGGGAGCCTCTATGAGTGGGGCGTTGCCTGTCAGCCAGAAAGTGCCGCATAGCCCTATAGGGACGTCTTAGGTGTCCGTTCATTTTTCGATAGCCGAATGGGATTGTCTTCAATTCCTCACATTCTGTTTGTGATTCCGGTGTTTTAGATTACTCGAGTGTGGTTAGTTTCCTCGCAATTGTGCCCGAATGGCAATTGTGGTATATGCAACTTTATTGAATTCGGTTTATCCTGTCTTTGGTTCTATGAAATATTCTGAGTGGAAGTTAATGAGGTTATATCTACCGAGATACGTTACACATTGACTGTAGTAACAATCTATACTTAGATCAAATAAGAGAAAGTTCCATCAGAAGACTTTAATCTAAGACTTGGAACTCCACTTATCTTCATCACGCCATTAAACCTCACCATCCGCCACAGAAGCCCGCAACTGCTCCTTCTCCTCCACAGTAAGATCACTCTCCGCCTTCCCCATCTTAATGAATAACAAGAAAACCAGAGCAACACCCGCACAAGCCACCCCAAACCAAAAAGCAGCCTTATAACTACCCTTCAAACCGAGATACGTAGTTTCAGACACCGTCAGATCAGCCACCCCCAGAAAAAGACTGATACCAACAAAAACAGTAGTATTGATGACAGCACCAGCTACCCCTTGTCTATCCTTGGGTAAGTTGGTAGTGATGAAGATATTACTGACGCTGTATGTAATGTCGCACCCGACGGTTGTCCCAATCATTGCGGGGAAGATGTAGGCCCAATAGTTGGGATTTTCGGGTATGAGGGCGAATAACAGCATGGCTACAAGATACCCCAACCCAGATATTATAAGGAGGAGCTTTCCTGGGATAAAGTGTAGCGTGAATCCACCGGCTGTGGCTAGGATGAGGCCGCCGGCGGCCATTGGTGCGAACCATGCTGTGGTTATTAGTGTGTCTTTGCCGAGGATTGTTTGGATACTATGACAACACGAATCAGTGAATATTCTTTGTGCTTAAAAGGCTGATAAAGTCTTACTAAAAGTTCGCGTAGAAGAGATAGACACCGAATACACCGTATTGAAAGAGTAGCGATGTGAACAGCGGTGTCATATACTTTACTTTGAATATATCGAATGGAAGTAATGGCGACGAAGCGATCCAACCCTCCACGTAGAATGCGGCACAGAGAAACAGAATGCCCAGGATGAACGTGACAAGTATGTATGGGGTTCGCCAACCATCTGGAGCGTGAGTACTATCTGTGATAGCGTACACTAGCAACAATAACCCCGGGATGATGGTTGCGCATCCCCACCAATCCATTTTTGAGTCACTTGACGACTTAACTGATGGCAGAGAGAGTAGCGAGATGATTGACACAACAAAGAGCATTATGGCACCTATCCAAAAGTACCACCTCCATGTGAGGTAGTGCCCAGAAAGCCCGCTAACTGCTATACCCGAATAAAATCCTAACGGCGAGAAGGCTCCATACAGACTAAAGACAAGGTTTTTGCGAGGGCCAGGCCGATAGATTGTTCCGATCAGCATGATGCCAGCCGGTAAGTAGGCCGCGGGTCCTAATCCTTGTAGCGCACGGCAGAATATCATCATCATGTAGTTTTTACTGCAGCCGCCGATCAAGGACCAGATAAAATACCAAATCAAGCCGGAATTGAAGACGATATGGGCACCGAATATATCGGCAAGGCGAGCAGCTGGTAATAGGAAAGCACCGGTGACCAAAGAGAACACGCTTGCAGGCCAAGTCTTCGCCTCTTCCGGTATGTCCAGTGCATCTGTCAAGACCGGTAGGATCGTGTTGAATCCGCTGATAAAGTATTCCTGTTCGAGTGAGATAAGATCTTCAATGGTAGTCTGAAGGTCTCTTACCGCTAGAAGCATGGATGCCAGCAATGAGAAACAGAATCCTATTTCTATGACATTGTTAGCAAATATAGCCGGGCGCTGCCGCCCAAGTTTCTCGAGCTGGACCGTATCAGGTGTACATTGCTGGTCAGACTTTGTTTGGCTGTCTTGACTAGTTGCACTGTCTGCACGAATCTCCATGGCGATAGAACGGGGCCATGAGCCACGTTGCGAATGGTTTCAACGAGTCTGGTGACCTGGTAGAGTCGAAGAGAGATCGCCAGGAATGAAAGGAAATCGGCGAGGGAGGAGGTCAGAGACCACTTGATCTCCCGTCGATCCGTTGAAACATCCATTTCCATAATCCGAACGCTAAAAGATAATTTTCTGGGCATATATGTGTAGCTGTCAATTGTTGGGAGTGGGATGTGAACGAGGTAGGGCAAAGGCCCACTCCGACGAGTCAGAATCCAAACTGGGATGTCTCCCAGCCAATCTCGTTGTGGCGATGGATGACAAGCTTCCCAAGTGGGTCTCTTATACCAAAAGAGAAGCCAAGACGTAACTTTTGCATTTCCTCTTCCTCGGCTTACATGTCCACTTCTACATCCAACCCTGCAGGTTATGCCTGACTCAGAAAAGGTCATACCGCCACCACAGAAAGCTCGAGACCTTTCAACGATAGACAATCACTCTTAGCCGCTCGCCTCAGTTCTCTAGGTTGGTATTTTCCCGCGCTTGTGTTTTCCTGCGGGGCTCTCTTGGCAGTCTTTCTGTGAGGCCGAATTCCATCAATGCAAGAAAACCCCGGATCAAAACCGTGCCACAACTGTCGAAGAAAACGACGGAGATGTGACCGTTCCGTTCCCGTATGTCACAAATGCATGAAAACTGGGCAGGAATGTCTGGGCTACGGCAAGCTGTTCATCTGGAACGAGGGTGTGGCTAGTAGGGGAAAGATGATGGGCAAGACCTATGCAACGCCAAACCATCTCCAGCCACTCACCATGTCGACAAGAGACGAAGGAACCAGCAGGGTTTGGACCTTCTCATGTGATCTAAATCCTAGCATCCCCGATCGTAATGATCTCGGGGCACCGCTTTACATAACTCCGATTGACCCACTTTTCCAAGGCATGGATAATCCCTCTAGACGTTACTTGTGTCATTGTAGGCTTCTCTGAAAATGGCTCTTGAATCCTGGTCATGCTAATCAATGCTACAGTTGCTACAACCCTCTGCGAGGACCTTGTGATATCTGATGTTCCCAATGAAAACCCATTCCGCAGTCTAATTCCCACATGTAGAGATCATCCTATCTTACTGCATATCATAGTTGCCAATGCTGCGATGCATATCTCGAGCATGAGCCGTCCAAGCTTTGACCTACATAATAGCAGCGTACAAGCATTGTTGCCAGATCACTCCGCCGTGAATACCCCGATCCACACAAGATACTCAACAGACTCCTCCGCCAGTGCAACCCTAGATGCCCTATCAGCAAAGCAAAAATCAATCCACCTCCTCAAGACAGCCCTGGAAAATCTCCCATCCACAGATATCAACCTCATAGTAACAGTCATACTCCTTTTCATCAACCTGGAGCTCATCGACTCCGGCAAAAACGCATGGAGAGCGCACGTCGAAGGCGCAATGAAACTAATCAGCTCTCTAAAGCCCTTCCAGAACGACCAAATATCTCCAATAGCATTGATTCGCGATCGCATCACGTCGGACTGCTTAACGTAAGTCACCATTTCAAAACCAACCAACAAACACAAAAAGCCCATCCTAATGACAACCCCAGATACCACGTCCTAGGCTCAACTCTCACAAACTCCACCACCTTCTTGGACCCCTTCTCTCTTCCCATAGATATAACAACCATCCTGAGACGCTCCGAAGCAAACAGCTATCTCTCCTTCCCAACAACTCTCCTCCAGATCCTCTTCCGGGCATGCGAGCTATCAAATATAGCCTTTACTCTCCCTTCCACCGAAACCCCCAATCTAATCAACGAAGCATCCTCCTTACTAAATGCCGCGCAAGCATTCGATGTAGAAGCCTGGGCCAACAACATCGAAGGCGCCCCGACGCACCGGACCCCAAACCGTATCCATACAGCCCTCGCTCACCAAAACGCAGTATGCATATACATACACCGAAGTATCGCCTATGATCCTACAGATATGGACTCAGAGACACTGGTTACCGAGATAATCCATCATCTTTCATTCATTGATCCCAAGGATCCTTTATCTAAGGCTACATCGTGGCCGACTTTTATTGCGGGTGCGGAGACTGATAACCCCGTGTATCGGCAGTGGGCGCTAGATCGGTTGAGTTTGTTATGGAATGTACTACCGTGGGGATATGTGCAGACTGCGGTGGAGGTTATGCGGATGGCTTGGAGGTTGAGGGATGAGGCTAATTCTGATATTATGGGGGTAAGTGGTTGGGTTCAGCAGTTGAAGGCGCTGGGGAATCATTGGTTGATTGCTTGATGTGTGTAAATTCTGGTAACATATATGGAATCTGCATTTTATGTTTCTCAGCGATTAGCATTATGATTTTTATGAATTATCATACAGTTAAGATCATGAAACTATATGTTGATAATGGGTTTATCACTATCATTATCGTCCTCTTCACCAAAACGCCGCCTAAGAAGCAATCTAGGTCACCATGTCACCCGGTCGGGGTCTCCCCATTGGGATAAATCGAAAAGAAAGTCTCCAAATCCATCGTGGAGAAATCAAAGTCCC
This sequence comes from Aspergillus flavus, assembly GCF_009017415.1. Classification (NCBI taxonomy): domain Eukaryota; kingdom Fungi; phylum Ascomycota; class Eurotiomycetes; order Eurotiales; family Aspergillaceae; genus Aspergillus; species Aspergillus flavus. Next base: position 5,875,976 of record NC_092409.1, on the reverse strand, counting down.
ATCCCATATCAGACAAGGTAAGATCCAAAAGGTCCTCGCCGCTACCAAGACTCCCGCTGGGTGGGTTGAGCGCAGCCTGTAATGAATTGTTCTGAAACTCCGATAATATGGGTAAACCGTTACTAGTTTGTAACGGTTGTAGTGGTATTCCCGGTAACGACGGTTCGGGTATACTCTGAGTCTGGGGATTCGGAATATCACTAGAGTATGGCCGGGCAGTGGTGGCTTGCTGACCCATAGTATCATTATATGCCTTTGGAGGGACCCACTCATAAGCAGGATTTAGTTTCCTCAAGACTGTTTGAATAGCCGTTATTGTGCTTTTGATGGGATCGCCTTCTCGCATGGTTGAGAGACTCTGAAGAGCGGCGTAAATCCAGGGAAGGTGTGTGGGAGCAAGGTCTTTTCCGTGCATTAGGTCGTAGATTATGGCGAAAGAGGCGCTTCCTAGGAAGTATCCGTGATAGCGGAGTTCCTATTACCTGGTTAGATCGGAGATTGGATGGAAAATATGGCAGCCTTCTGGTTTTTGAGTAACTCACTCGGACAAACTCGTTAGCCACAGCCGCTTCACTTAGAAACTGAATGGTTCTGCAGGAGGCTCCGAGGGCTTTGTTACAAGCCTCATTAAGCCATGCGGGGGCTTCGGTCGGACGATTGCTGCCATGTTGAGAAGGGTCCTTCATATCTTGCTGCCACCGGCCACGGAAGATCAGAAACGGACGGAAGGTCAAGAGAACCGTGTGGTAGTAAACTACATCGTCAATTATCAGTCGAATTATGGCTGTGTAATCACTTACTGGTTGTTAGTATTGTCTGCTGTACGCCGAGAGTGCCCTGTTGAGGACATGTATCCAAGTTAACACCAATGGCCTGTTGCATCTGCATCTCATATGGTCGATAATCGTCTGTAATTGATCTCGCAAGTCTCCACATCTGCAAAAGCGAGTCATGGTGATGACCGAACATCTCGTCTGCCAATCGAGCGATGATTTTAGAGACATAAGTCAAGGTACACAGGAAAGGGTTCTCCGGCAGTTCGATACCGACGTCCCTTAAAGAGAGTGAAGAGGGGCGTCCGAGATGGAAACAGAACCAACTACGGCAAGTTAGATTGGCCAGGTGTGATCAAGCAAATGAGACGAACGTTTCGTAGAAATACAGAGACCAGAATGTTAACCGCCTCTCTTGTACACTGTCTGTAGGCTCTCCGCCTTGGCTTGGGGCTTCTTTATGCAGTCCAGCTGACAGCGCCTTTCGCGACGCAGCACCCAAGTGAAGAAAGGATGAGTTCGGTCTCCCCTGCTCACTCTGATAATGGGCGTGCTAGTAAAGTTAGGCCCCTGGTATCTTGGCAATCATAGAAGGGAGCACTTATCATGAGCAACGATAATTGGACCGTCTCCAAATTCACGATGTCGTCCAATGGACCGCAAGTTGCTTTCACCTGATCATACAGCACATCCCCCCAGCGATAATGTTCTGTGCCGAGAGCTCCCGTAGCCAGCGCTAACAGAAGCATGCATTGCCCCCAGGTTTCAGAGCGAGCCCCGGGAACAGGGTTGTATAGATGCTCCAGTTGCTGTTCGAACGACTCTTTTGAGCGAAATGGAATCAATGTGTATAATGTGGACAAGAATCGCCGCAGAAATAGATTAGCTAGCTCACGAGGCAAGAACATGACCGGCATATCCATTGACTTGCAGCTTTTTATCGACTCCTTGGGCTCATCTGGTGTTCCAAAGAAGATTCGACGGAAACTGAACATATCAAGACTAGCTCTAGCCTCTTCGACCTCGCCATGAGGCTTTTCCAAGCCCGGGGTCTGATTGGACACTAGATCCCGGTATATCTCCTGCATGAGAGCAAAGTTCGACGTCGAACCATAGTACAGCTGAACTTTGCATGATGGAGATTCCACATGAGTCGCAGACACACTGTTGTTGATAGTATAATTATTTGATGGGTTCCGGCGCGACGGTAGGCCAGGCGATCGCGGGCCCGCCCCATACCCAGAGCGCGTTGTCACTTCTGACTCAAAGGAGTCACTATCACGATTCGTTTGGTGTTTTCTCTTGCGCTGTCTGATCACATCACGATAAATGCAAGGGGTATTTCGTAGGTGACAGGTTTTGCATGGATTGCTACCATTGCACTTGATCTTTCTCTTCCTGCATTCTTGGCAGGCTTTGGATATCCGCCAGCCTGTTTGCAGGGAGGCAGGGGTGTCAGCCATTGGAGCAACCCAGGTGTAAGGATTACTTTATATCCGTCTAGACTGTTCGGTTAACTCACAGCTGTTGCTAATATTACGATTGACTAGATCGTGACGAACACGGCGAGAGAGATCGGATTTACTCCACGTGATTTAATCCGTAATTCCGAGTGAGTGGGGTCAAATCAACCAATGGAAGCCCGGTAGGTTCAGTACTGATGGATCTTGAAGTATATCTCGACTTGAGTAGCAGTTTGTCTCCAGCACATAGACTACTCTATATCAAAAATTTCCTCTAAGTGCCCGTTTTCACACTAAAACTCGATGCTTTGCTAAGAATTTCTGGCCGGAAAGATTTTCCTTGTACTCTATCATTGCCAATACCAAGTACCCTCAAACGACAAACCTGACAGCCCTCATACACAACCCAACATCGCACATACAGTATATCTATCCGGGTCTTTACAAAAAGTACCCTACCTCATTGTAATTCACCCGAGTTACTTTGAATTGCATGTCCACTAGGCCCACGCTCCAACCAGGCTCATGCAAAAGGCACCCATGAAGAGAATAATACAAGCATAAACTCTCTTCTTGCCACGAAGCACACGCCAGCTCTCATCGCTGAGGAAGTCCTCTGACATCAGCTCTACCAGTGAAGCAAAGATAAGGAGGCCAGCGGAGATGGCATTCATGACGCCGACGAGGAGAAGACCGACTTCTGAGTCGGGGCTATAGAGAGTGTGGGTTGCGAGACCAATAGCTTGACCGATTGGGGTTCTGCATACATCAGCAACTGACCCTCATAAACAATATAGCCTCATAAACAATATAGAAAAGATTGAAATGAAGCGGACTTACGTGCATCCATATGCCAGAGACATAAGCCAGGGCTGCATGGCTTTCTCCGGCCAGTCCAGCGCTGCGATACGAGAGCCTAGAGCAAGACCTTCGAATGTTTCTGTGTCCATGTATCAGTAAAGCATGAACCAGTGTAAGTATAAGGGCAGGAAGACAAACGGTGAAAGACGATGGCAATCAATAAAATCACAAACTCGCTGCCGACCGATACACTGAGTGACATGCCAATGAAAACACTATGGAACAGGATTCCCATTTCCAGCAAGACGACTTGCATGACTTCTTTGCGATGCTTTTGCTCCGGAGTCATGACATGACCATCGTCGCTGCGCTCCACATCTTCTTGGACAGGTTCGATCCTCGGTTCTTGCCGATATTGAGGAACCTCTGGAGCGGAGGAAATGCGGCAAATACGTTCTGGGTCTTCGCCCATTTGGTTGATAGCTCGACTAATGCTAGAAGACCGACCGATCAAAGGGCCCATATCGCGTAGGTGAGGAAGAGGCTCTACGCCGGCCGGTCGTTCTCTCTCGTTGCACACGGTCGAATCAACCACGTGGGCCCTTTTGATGGGGGTTTCCTTCTCAGTAGGTCGAGAAAGATAGGGTGGCGGGTCCGACAGGCTAGTGCCTCCGCGACAGCAATGTCTCGCGGGACTAAAGACCATCTCAATCACTGTCACCAGGAACACTCCCGCCAGGGCAATGGCCCCTGGCATTTCGGGGTAATCGGTGGTCCAGAATTTCGACAGACATGGATCGTTGAGTGACTGAAACGCGGTGGGGAGCAAGTGCACAAATGCAGTGGCGATCAGGACACCGGTACCGAAATGACTGACGAAGAAGAGACATGACGACGGAATGCGGAGACGCGGAAACCATATGGCAAGGACCGGAAAGGCGCAGGCTAGTGTCGAAACTGACAATATGATGAACAGCCCGCCAACGTGCAAAGGAAGGTTGTACTCGCTACCCCCAACACCACCCTGCGCACATGTTCCTCTTTTCTCGAAAGGAAGGTCTCTTTCAATTGGTTCGAAACCTTGGCCTAATTAGCGTCTGGAATTGTGTTAAAGATCAGTCGCGGAGATTATTCGTCTTACCTGATGAGGGAACTGGGGGAACCTCCGGGCCATGCAGATATCGCCCAATACTACTATGGGAAATCAATGCCGACGTGAAGAGAACCGACAGTAGCCACGATGCCCAGCTCTTGAATGTTTGAAAAGATTGAGAATTGTTTTGACCACGATGACTCTGCTGACCAGCATTAAAGCTGGTCATCGGGTCAATGGGACGTCCTGGAGATGCTCATCAGCACTGATGCCGCCAGCCGGGTACTCACCGACCAAGTAAACACAGGGAAGTAACGAAAATAAGGAGTCATACCTGACTTCGAGGTCAGTGACGCCCCATTATCCCACATTAGATTCTTCTCTGGATCAATCGGCAGGGAATTCATCCTCCGTTTGTCACTGTGGCACGCCAACGACTGTCCCGAATCACTACCATTTCCATCTCCCTCCTTATTCTCACGGGCGTTAGAGATTCCATTCAAGTCTTGGCGAGTCGTCAGATCTGGCGCCAGAAATGGCGGGTTCTGATTCCACTCGACATGCAAGAGCGTATCATCAGTACGCGACGGGCAATTCATGATGGGCAACGCTACTGATCTCACCGTGATGGAGTTTACAGGAGTATTAACTGAGACAGATTGTCCGCAATTTCATCGTTGCAGAACCAGATGGCAGACTGTGGCCAACTAAGGGCTTGGCATTGTCTTGGTTCCGGAAACGATCGCTCTAGCATATTCTTGGCGTTGGTCATGGAAACCTCGTCAACAAAGACGTTTTCCCCCGTTATTGGAGAAGCTGTATGTTTCATGCCGTCCAAATCACCTTGCAGCATGCTTGCTGTGGTTGAATGACACTCCTATATCCCATGATCCCGTCCTCTGGGCTTGGGATAGATCACGGGACGTTATGTTCGATTTTAGGTGTGAGAGTTTTTCGGGCCGATGATCGGGGCATTCCGCAACCGTCGGCCCGGCATAGATCCAGGACTCTTCAATCCCAATGACAGTAGACACCACTCTACAACAAGGAAGAAAGGAGAAACAGGAAAAAAGATCATGGATCGTCAATCCAGGGGTACACCAACGGCGCGGCCGTTCCCGTTTTCATCGTACGCCCTACAGGGCAGTCCTTATCCACGGACCACGGGACCTGTCAACTCCACTCACTATCTCGGAGAATATCCACGAGATTTCACTAGGAGTTTGAATCTGTTTGATTGATCACATATTGGGCACGTTTGGCCTGTAGTCAGTCTGAACCATGTTCTGTCATATTTTACTAGGATAAAGTTCATATTCTTCACTCAAGGTTCTAACCAAGGGATGCATCATCACCCTTTGCTTGTTACATACTCCTCGGGAGAAATCGGATGGCCTTACCTAACAAGCGGGCCAGACAGGCTTTAATTACTTTGGTATAGAGGATTCCAGAAATAGGCCTTCGCACTCAGGGAGAATCTTGGCCCGGTGATTTGCGCACGATCGGAATAAAGAGGAGATCGGCGGAATCCGCCTGGCGACAGAATTAAGACTCAATATTCTGCTTCTCTCACGAGTGTGATGGGACTACGATACCGTTGCCCAACTTGGGATTGAAAGAAAGTAAAAGTAAACTCTAGAGCTCCAACCCGCCACGTGGCTTGTCAGAACTCAGACCAAGCCAAGACAGAACACCCAAGCTAATAACGATCTGTACTATTGAGAACTAAGTAGATGAACACGCAGTTACACCTATCGAATTCGACTCCGCATCCAGTAGGGAAATCCACTGTGCACGTGACCACAGAGATTGGAGATAAGCGGACCATCGATGGCCCCGCGCTCGCAGTGATATCATTGCTTCCTTGATACATAGACAACAGCATAGTATAGGAAGAGTTGTATGGCACTAAGCTCTGTTGGTTAACCAATCCGCTCAGTACAATTAGTACTTTGGCTTCACTAGTTGGAAAACCTAATCACTCAGATAACATTCCAACCCAGGACAAGCCGAGATATATATCACCTACACTTTTACTCCCGATCCTTACTACCCACACCTCTACTACCATAACCAACAACACAACCATAAACACCAATTTCCACAATACCTTGACCATATAATATAGCCAAATGGCCAGCTATCTCATCACCGGCACCTCACGAGGCCTCGGCCTCGCCCTTGTCTCCCAGTTGCTCTCTCTCCCGGCATCACAAGTCGCATCCATCTTCGCAACCTCGCGATCCGCCCAACCCAGTCCCAATCTCAAAGACCTCATCGACCAGTCCTCCGGCCGTGCATCTTACATCCAACTCGACGTAACCGACACAATCAGCATCAGAACAGCGGCACAACAAATAGAACGCCAACTCCAAGGCCGCGGTCTAGACGTCCTCATCAACAACGCAGGAACCCAACCCGTGACCAAGGGAGGGCCAGAATACATGTACACAACACATAACACACTCCCCTCCATCCAAGAAATATCCAATTGACAATGATCAAATAGGGATAATCTCACCGAAACATTCAACACAAACGTAAATGCACCCCACGAAGTAATCCGTACATTCCTACCCCTTCTCCGCAAAGGAGACCGAAAGGTTATTACCAATATGTAAGCCCTATTATATATTCCCAGCATGTAGTGGATAGCTAACGGATCTAGATCCACGACGTTAGGCTCTATAGGCACGGCGTCACCTTTCATGGCGAAACTGACTCCGGCGTATAATATCACTAAGGCTGCGTTGAATATGCTTACTGTGCAGTATGCGCTTAGTCTTGAGCATGAGGGGTTTACTGTTTTTTGTGTTAGTCCTGGGGTGTGTATATCCTCTCCTACCTCCTCTTCTATCAATTGGACTCAAAGTAATAGATAGTGAGAATGCTAACAAGACTAGTGGCTAAAAACCGACCTAGGCGGACCAAGAGCAGATCTCCCCGTCTCCACCGGCGCAGAAGCAGTGACAAAGATCATCCTAGAGGCCAATCACAAAGACACAAATGGGAAGTTCCTCAACATCCATGTGCCCGGCTGGGAACAAACAGAGGGATTCAATCAATACGACGGGGCAGAGATCCCATGGTAGTAATCAGGATCAGAAAATAAAGTTTCTAAGCAAGGTGAACGGGGGAGTAGAATAATCAAAAATGAAACCTTGACATTGCAGTCCAGACCAGCGTAAGGGCATGAATGAGAGAGTGGTGATGTAGTTGTGGATCCACGCAGTGATGCAACCCTTATTTGCCGCTTTCGGTAATTGATATGCTTCAGTGCCCATGACATCATAATATCAATCAGGTATAACTACGGGGGTACAGGAGACGTCTTCAAGGTCCTTAAGACCCTCTTCTACACAAATTAAACAATACAATCTGTCCAATAAACCACAAGTTCGAAACACCCAAGCCAATCAACCCCACACCAAACCCAACCCCAGCCCCAAACCAAGACACAAAGTTAAAAGATAAAAAAGAAAAAGAAAAAGAAAAAGAAAATGGGCTACGACTTCACAATCTACAAAGGCTCCAAAGACGGCAGCATCCAGAAATCCACAACCCACCGCCCCGCGCTCCAAAAAGACCAAGTCCTGATCCGAATCACCCACTCCGGGGTCTGTTTCACAGACGTCCATTACCGCACAACAGACATGGCCCTCGGCCACGAAGGAGCCGGCGTGGTCGAAGAAACCGGTCCCGAAGTACAAGACCTGGTCAAAGGCGACCGAGTCGGCTGGGGCTACGAACACGATTGCTGCGGCCGGTGTTCGAAATGTCTAACGGGGTGGGAGACGTTCTGTCCCGAGCGGAAGATGTACGCGGCCGCGGATCTGGACCAGGGGTCGTTTGCTTCGCATGCTATCTGGCGGGAATCGTTCCTGTTTAAGATTCCCGAGGGGATTAAGAATGAGGATGCGGCGCCGTTGATGTGTGGGGGGTCGACTGTGTTTAATGCCCTGCATGTAGCTGGTGTGAAACCTACTGCTCGGGTGGGTATCATCGGAGTCGGGGGATTAGGGCATTTGGCGATCCAGTTTGCGGCCAAGATGGGATGTCAGGTTGTGGTGTTCTCGGGGAGTGATAATAAGAAAGACGAAGCTAAGAAACTGGGCGCTGCGGAGTTCTATGCGACGAAGGGTGTTAAGGAGTTGAAGGTTGAGAAGAAATTGGATAATTTGATTGTCACAACGAGCAGTCAGCCGGATTGGAATCAGTATGTGAGTGTTTTGAATCCTGGGGCGACTATTTCCCCGTTGTCGGTTGACTTGGAGGATTTCAAGTTTCCTTATATGCCGCTACTGGGGAATGGGTTTAGGGTTGTGGGGTCGATTGTCTCGGCCAGACAGGTTCATCGCGATATGTTGGATTTTGCGGCTTTTCATGGGGTGAAGCCGATTAATATGACATATCCGATGAGTAAGGAGGGGATTGAGGAGTGTTTGAAGACGCTGGAGGAGGGGAAGATGAGGTATCGGGGGTTGTTGGTTGCGCAGTAGTGGTGTAATTAGAGTTGAATGTGGGTTATATGTATAGTATTGGAAATGATAATGTTTGCTTAACTTGGAGGTGTTAGATATCTTTTCTCATTCTAGGTGAGGCATAAGCATCAAGTGTAGGACCTGCTTCACTGTAAAAGGTGGAAACTGTTTGAAGACACTCAATATTCTCTCCATATCCATGGGATGGCCCCCTTCCGTAAGACTTCGGAAACATAAAAGAGAATTAAGATTCATCCGAGAATGCAAACCTCGAAACGTGAAAGTTGCCCCGTGCAGCACAGATCTTTTGAATGGCTTCATTGTGGTAGAAGTCAAGCACTGACCTAGGGCATGTCGTTTCCACGGGAAAAGAAGAAAGTATAACATAAATAGGAACAAAGAAGTGGTAACACATTCATGCACAAACTAGATATAGTCCGGTTTAAGATATGTGGAGATCGTTCTTAGCATTGGGATCGGAAGTATACATTGATATTAACAAGTGACGCTGGATATAAAACTGCCACATACCTACATTGAATCCGTCTCCCGTATTCCAGACACAGGATAAGTTCAACTACATAGGAGTATGTGACAGTAATTCGTGATATCATTATATACATCAAGGCATTATATATCTAGTCCGCACTAGGGCATCAATCTCCAGCACTTATATCCCCATCCTCTCCCTGCTGGTGCCTGTCAAAAAGCGCCCGCACTGCCTTGGCCGTCATCGGTCTCTGTTTCAACATACTGCTGGTCAGTGTTTGCGTCAATATATTCGTCACAGGCTTTCGTCTCGAAACCCCTTGCCAGATCCTTCGGTCATAAGTCATCAAATAAGCGATCTCCGCCCGATCCGGCGTCTTCATAAACTCCATCCGTCTCCGCGGCGTGATGTTCTTGATTCCAAGAACCCATTGTAAATTCGACAGAAAGAACTGATCCAGCTCCAGCTCCATCAACCCATCACACAACCTCAACAACCGCCAACACAGCTGCACATACTTCCGATCCAGATTCACACCCAACTCATTCGGATCAATCATAAACGAGATCTTGGTAATCAACGACCGAGTCTGCGGCCGAATACACGACAGAAAATTAATAAGAATAGTCGGATTCTCAAACGCAAACCAATTCTCCGTCCAGAAGACATGCGACGCCTCTTTATAGAAGCGTTTGTTAATGAGAAAAATATGGAGATTCTTTCGTCGCGCACATAGACACTTCAGATTTCGCAGTGTCGGATGTGGTTCTCGCTTGGCCCGGATATTCTCCGAGTAGCAGTTATCGCACATGTACTCGTTGGTCATCGGTGGGGACCATTGGCTGCGTGCGGGGGAAACAAAGACAGGTTGTCGCTGGCCCCAAGCGTACCATCGACAGTCGGCGCAGGCGAAATTCATGTTGCTTTCGGGGCCCGTGGCCGTATGGGCGGGACCCGGGTAGTCGTATGAGAATCGCTCGCATTGGAAGGTGTGGTTGAAGCTGAATTTACATGGTTGGACTATGAGAAGACGGTAGACGTGGTTCCGGACTTCTGACGGGAGGGCGAAGAACCTGGATTCGTCAGTTTCGATCTGGGCATTGGATGTGAGGGTTCCATGTACCTATCTAAGAGATCGGGCTCGGTCTTTTGCGCAATGGCCGCTTTCCATCTGGCTTCTGCCTCGGCTGCTTGGTGTTGCTCGATTATGGTGCGATGCTTGAGTCTCGCTCGTTGCACGCCCTTCGGTTTGGTTTTCGCGCGTAGTCGTATAGCTGGGTCTCGCGCAAAGGGATTGCGTGTGATGAGTTGAGGTTCGTAGATGGCCACCGCCATGGCTGATAGTCCCGAGCTGTTGAAGTGGATCCAGGGTAAATTATGATGAAATTATACTTTATCATCATGTTTAACTCCTGCACGGGCGCAAAGATGGTTTTATACCCCGCAGTTTGGGGTCACATCGTCACGGTCTATTATTAGTTGTAGTTTAAGTTGCTTGACAATGGTTAGATAATGTTGACTCACGCTCGTATAGCCTCATCTTGGTAGCTTTGACTCATGTCTCAGTCACCGACTGCATGTCCGAACAATTCATGTCCACTGCAAGGGCAGAGTTCTGAAAAGTACCGTGATCGTCCCAAACCAAACCCAATCAAGACCAAACTGACAAAAAAGAAAAAAGGACCCTGAAAAGCAACACAGGGATCGACGTGGTTCATGTCTGCCTAGAACCAACACGACGAGCAAAAAAGAACGGTCCGGACCGTGTCCGTGCACCGCGCAAGAAATCAAGATAAAGACAGGGAGAAAAACAGATACAAAACGACGAACCCCACCGACCCACCGCGGGCCATGAAAGACCACCGAATTATCCAATAAAGCGCCAGGCCACATAACCAGTCCAAGAGGGAAACGTGAACATCAATCAATCCATCCCCGTCCACGTCAGCCGCGGTCAGGGGTCCCTGGTGCCCTTGAGTCGTTGCTTAGGTTTAAAAGTCGCAACATGGCCTCCTTCGCCCGTTGCTGCCTCTTCGGCGCCAATCCCTCAACTCCATGACGGCCTTTCGTCCTGCTCGTCATCCGCCTCGCGGACGAATCACCTGGATCAGCCCGATCCTGGGTCTCCTGGTCATCCTGTTCATATACATGAATCACCAAAATGCCTCGGCCCCGATCGCATTCCCTCAACGACAACAAAATGCCAACACAGACTGTCCCGACCTTCCCGGCTTGGAGGACATCTTCGTGGTCCTGAAAACCGGCGTCACCGAAGCCCGCGACAAAGTCCCCATCCACCTGCAAACCACCCTCCGCTGCATCCCAAACTACATAATCTTCTCCGACTACGCCGAGAAAATCCACAACGTGCAACTCCACGACGTCCTCGAAAACGTAGCCGAGGATATCAAACAATCCAACCCGGATTTCAGCATCTACAACCGCGTCCGCGCCGCCGGGCGCACAGCCCTCACATCCGCCGACCTGAACCCGGACACCAACTCCGCCTTCGGGAAACCGAACAACCCAGGCTGGAAACTGGATAAGTGGAAGTTCCTGCCCATGATCGAGGAGACGTTGAAGGCGCGCGCCGACGCGAAATGGTACGTCTTCATGGAGGCCGATACGTATTTCTTCTGGCCGAATTTGTTGTCCTGGTTGGCGCAGCTGGAGCACCAGCGGCCGTATTATTTGGGCAATCAGATGCAGATTGCCGATGTGGTGTTTGCGCATGGTGGGTCCGGGTTTGTGCTTTCGAATCCGGCTATGCGCGCGGCGGTTACCCTGAGGAGGGAGAATGTGGATATGTGGGATCGCGTGACGAATGATCACTGGGCGGGTGATTGTGTGTTGGGGAAGTTGATGGCGGATGCTGGCGTCGGTATGCTCTGGGCCTGGCCGGTTTTGATCTCCGGGCAGCCGAGTGAGCTGGACTTTTTCTCGGAAGGGTATCGCAAGAAGCCGTGGTGTTATGCGCCGGTGGCCTATCATCATCTGGGGCCGGACCAAATTCGAGAACTCTGGGAGTTTGAGCGGAAATGGTACCGCGATGGCAATCGGAAGCACGTCTTGTATCGGGATGTGTTTCGACATATTGTCCGCCCGAAGTTGGGAGGGACCGTCGCCGGTTGGGATAATCGGATTGAAGAGACGCCGGGGAAGTCGAGTCTCAGCTTGGTGGAGTGCCGGGTGCTCTGCTATCGTGACGATAAATGTGTACAGTATACTTATACCGATGGGAAGTGTTGGACATCCCATGTGCCTGTTCGGGGTGCGCAGAAGGACGGAGTCGCCTCCGGCTGGATTACGGAGAGAGTCGATGCCCTGGTGGATGATATGGGTTCCTGTCCTCATGCGAAGTGGATTCTAAGCTAGACGCTATACCAATACTTCTTGCAGTTTCTGGAATGTATAATTCATGTATCATGAGCGTATCATCTATACCCTCTGCCCAAGCAGATCAACTACTCGCATACAGTGACCCGTATGGGCTCTTCTCCTCTCATCATCCTCCATCGATTGCTCGACGCTATCAACTCATCGCACCCCTCCATAGCCCATGCCCATTTCCGTATGAAGCCAGGCGTCACTTCCCAGCTTTCTAGTCTGTGCGGCTCGCCCCACAAGATAAGCCCCTGTCTCGAGGCAGTGACATCGTCATCGTCCCCTTCCGTGAGTGCCAGCTTACTGGCAATAGGAGGCTTGCGGGACCATAGTGAACCAAACATGTAGTCCACGATCTTGTCCCCAAGCAAGTCTCTTACAAATTCCGTATGATCAAAAGAGTTCTCGTGGGCGATCAGATTATCTCGCATCCGCGGGATTGGCAAGAAGTTGATCCAGGTCGCGTGTTCAATATCCATTTGCAACGACGTCGGAATTAGACTCTCAGGGAGCCCGGGCCTTGTCGCGTAATACATGGAAGTACCGAGAAACCAAAGGTGGCCGGGGCGGATCTCATTTTTCTCAATGCCTGGGATGATGAACGCGGATGACCCGGCCAGGATAACCTTGGCATGGTGGACTCCTCGCAGCACGTTAAACTGAATCAGATGTAGCAAGTGGTCAGCAGGTAGGGAAACTTCCGTCTCCGACGACCCATGCAAAACCCTCTGCACTTGGTTGGAGATTGAAAATGGTGCAACGGAAAGATAGGGTGCGGAGTGCTCACTCCACTCTGTGTTGTTCGGGGCTGGGCCATGGTTCAGATGTTTGCTGCTTGCGCCTGACGTGGTTTGACTTTCATCCTCAAGCCGCCAACGATAGACTCGGAATGGACGCGGGTTGGCGGTTATATGGGCTTGATCCTTGTCTCGAAGACGAAGTCCTGGCTCTAGATGAGTCTATTGGATCGACAGAGCTTTGAGGGGCAGACGTAGGCCGTAACACTCACTGCGCGCTCTCTGGTTCAACCTGTTCTGTGTCCTTTTGCGCTGTAGCTTCTCATCTCCGGCCATAACGCCGTGATCCACCGGCTCCACTGCACTACGCTCGGACTTTGGCAACCATGAAGTACTGGTCATATTCACTGGTATGCAAAGGAAGGCAACGGAAATTGTGAATTTGTGATAGACTGAGATGTTTCTTAACTCCGTTGGGGGCCAAACACATGGTACTATCCCAATTTGGTAAAAACTGTCAGCTGTCAGCCACACTTCTTGGACCCATATTAGCCGCTATTCCCAACCTGGAAAAACATGTCAGCCAGTTTGGGCCACATTGTATACTCCCGTAGAAATCACAACACATTGACTGCATTGCGAATGGATATAAAAGGCTAGTACTTTCCTGCTGAGCATTCCCTTCATCAGCAGCATCTTATGATATTCTCTTCTATTTTTCGTAACTTACCGCACTGATCAATCAACATATTCTGATATAAAACACCATGTCTCGCTACGCCGAAGCTCACGCAAACCCCCAGGGTCCCGGCGACGCCCGCCCAACAGCACTCCAGATTGTGAAAGACGCCGAGATGGAAGGCAAGCTTGCTGGCAAGTCTGCCGTAATCACCGGTGTCTCATCCGGCATCGGCCTTGAAACAGTCCGAGCCATCGCAGCAACCGGCGCATTTCTCTATCTCACAGCCCGAGATTTGAACAAAGCGAAAACCGCTCTGGGCGACATCTTCAAGCCAGAGCAGATGGAACTTATCCACATAGACCAGTCCTCCCTTGAAAGTGTGCGCAACGCCGCGAAGACCATCCTTTCCAAAACCGACAAAGTAAGCCTCCTGATCAACAACGCCGGGATCATGGCTCTGCCGGAACTCCGCCTGTCAATGGATGGCTATGAGCTGCAGTTCGCAACAAACCATCTTTCCCATTTCCTGCTCTTCAACCTACTCAAGCCTGCCATGCTTGCCGCCTCCACTCCTGAGTTTCAGTCTCGCGTCGTTAACGTATCTTCCGATTCACACCGACATCACGGTATCAACGCGTCGGATAACTATAGCTTCCAGAAAGGTGGATACGAACCATGGACAGCATACTCTCAGTCTAAGACAGCGGTTATTTACATGGCAAATGAACTCGACCGTCGATATGGCTCTCGCGGACTGCACGCGACCAGTGTTCACCCCGGGATGATCGCCACTAATCTGGGACAATACCTTACTCCCGAGCAGATTGAACAATTGCTCCAGAATACGAGATGGAATTCTCTGTGGAAGAGCTTCGAGCAAGGCGCTGCGACAACGGTATGGGCCGCTGTTGGTAGGGAGTGGGAAGGCAACGGGGGAAAATTCCTTGCTGGATGTGCCGAGGCCGTACGTGGCCCGGAAGGAACTGAGGATTATGTTGGGACATTTGTCAATCACACATATAAGCCGGAGGACGAGGCTCGGCTGTGGAAAGATTCGTTGGAGATGGTTGGACTGTCGGATGATAAGTGATGTGATCTTGGGGGTTGGTTTGTGTACTAGTATGACGGCGGTGGGTTATAAGCTTGAGTAATAGTAATTTTATGCAATGCGGCATTTATTGTACTTCACAATATCCTGGATACTTGCTAACATGGACGTACCACTTGGATGTAAAAAGCCAAAACCAACCCTCTCGCTCTCAGAAATGTCACATAACGACAATCAAAGCGAAGATTGAGAGGGGCGTTTTGATAAGAACAAGTAGCTTTTGGATTCCAGGGACCCTCTAAGCTAGTCACAGAAGATTGGAGGTCAATGCAAGGCTTGAGTAGGAACAATACATCATATTGGATGCAATCACTGTTTGTCTCTGGGTGGCAGTATGCGCGTGGTCGTTACTGAGACGCTCTCTTAAGATCGGATCCTGATCTATTTATCGTGACCCCATTGTCTTTTCTCTAAATTAGATATGGTAAGATATAGCAAGAGAAGGCTTTGACATTGAGTTGTGTGGTGTGGCTGTTGCGTGGAATAATGAAGGGGTCAATTCCGGAAGAGGTAAAGAAGTGTAGGTCCTGAGGCACCTGTCAGTGATGCATGGATGATATAGTGAGCCTTATTATACGTAACCCATTAGGTATTTTTGCTATCATAATGACCACTTCTTTTGGTCGACCGAGAACATCCCCAAATCTTTCCTCCGGAGGCGACTTACAGACTTACAGACTCACAGAATCACAGACACAAGAATCAAAAACACCCTATACGAGACAGGTATATTCTATGGTCACACAGCTCAAATTAGAGAAAATAGAACTAACTACTGATGGAGACATTACTAGCAAATCCTAATCATGGTGTATTTCAAAAAGGGGACAACGTCAGATGACACGCGTATCATGGTTCGCAATCGCGTCTATCCCGACCGAAGCGCCATACTCAAGCTCTACTCGTTCGTTCGGAATTGGGGGAGTGACAAAAAGTATCCGACGTTCAGCTACTCTTCCTGGAAACGAGCCCTCAAGAGCCAATGCGGCTTCTCCTCCAGGAGCCACCGTGTCAGATGTAAACTCCCGCTTGGTAAAGGCACACAGGAGATTGTCTATGTGTCATGTGAGCAGCAGTTCGCCGCTGCTATCGATGCCATGTCGCAGAGCGGAGCTGATCTTGAATTCGAGATTGTTCATAAATACAGTGAGAATACCCTTTTACTATATGACTCTGATAGGAAATGTGTGCTTACCTTTGTTAGAATGGTTCCGTGTGGAGAAGGATCCCAGTCTGAATGGACATCGAAGCCATGGTGCTAGCAGTAAGCGTGGATCTAGTTTCTATGGGGCTGCTGAGAAACTGGGTGACTTTGAGAAATGCGATCTAGATTGATTATTCCACAATGCTCCAACTTTTCACTATTGAAACTGGTAGTGTTAGGATTTGCTTCGTGGCTTCTATGCTTTTGTGGCATCCCTGTGCTCTCTGTGAAACTTCTATTTTCCTGAAAGAAGTGGAATCTTGACCTGATGTTCTGGCTGGATCTCTTTTGTGCTTGTGCGGAAATGCGGTAATTTGGGTAGTCTGATCGCAAATTTGATACAATATCTCAATGATCAGAATATCCTTCCATCAGAATGAGTACCCAAAGCCATGAGTTGGGACATGCTCAAGGCACAGAAATCAAAGCAAGTCACTAAATTGGTCTCAAACTATGAAAGTAAAGAACCACAAGACATTGCCCCAATACAGAAATAGTAGCTCACCAGGAGACCACCAACATTGCCATCTGGCAGAGATAGGTCAACAGAGTTAACACATCGAAGGCAACAAACTAACTAAGTCAAGACGATTGATTCCAAGTGCACATTGACACCGGCCCGGAACAAGCTCCACCGGCAACTCCAGGATACACGTGTAGTGACCTTCAATCCGAGAAGTACTGATTGTCAAGCCAAGCCAAGAATTCCTCACGGCTGATCGTTTCATTGAGAGTTCCGTCGTGTTTAGTCTCCAAATAACCTAAAAATATTAACAAACATCTCATGATATCCATGCTGGATCCGGGTATATACCATCCTGGGGAACAATCTCAAAGTCCAAGCCGCGTTCAAGGTTCATTCTGGTGGCATAGTGCCAGTGAGCTTCACAGAGGATATTTCCAGTGATTTCGATGCCATCGTAGTAGACGGTGTATCTGGCAAAGTGGGTGTTTGGGTCGAAACCACACTTTTCGATCAAGCCGGTGATCCATTTGCCGTAGTCCAGGTCTCGGATATACATGGTTTGGCCATCCCAGACACGAGCAAAATCCCAGGCCATGAACATGCCGCTCTTGGTTGGGTCCATGCGGTTGTGGACCTTGAAGACCGCGTCCCAGGCAATTTCGCGTGGCATTTTGTTGTGAGCTGGGAATGCGGGTTAGTATGTTTACTGCCTTACGGTGGGTTTGAGCTTTATACGCCCGATTCAAGTATCGAGGGGGAAGAGGAAGCCTCACCTTTAAGCGTCAGAGTGAGAGTTGGATGACAATAGATTGCGAGAGTGTTGAGGGTGATCGGGAGACGGAGGTTGAAACAGTCAGACAAGAGCAGGAAAACAAGAGACTGAAGATGAGGGACAGAAACGCGTAGTCAGGGAGTACTTCTATTTAATTCACTCTGTCAGGCTCCATCAGACTGTAGTAAAGCTACCCAATTGACCAAACCAATCAGGTTTGCAAGCACGTCAACGCCTCATAGCTTTTCTGTTACACGCTTACACACTATAATTCATCGCTTGCTCGTATACTTTCTCTTCTGATCTACTAAGCTCTCAAGGTCCTTCCCACTTCTTACAATCTCTGGCTTCTTAAACGTTATTTACTACATCCTTATCCCTCGGGACAGCGCAAAAATGAAAATCCATGAGGATACTCCCATCGAAATCATCAACCGTGTGGATCCCGGGCGTTCGGCCTTCCTCAGGGCTTGGTGCGTATGGCAGGCTGGAAATAGTGAAGACACTCTTGTCATCTGGGATCTTGACTATCAATCCTGGGTGGAAGTACTGGTCGACCAGTGCATGTTTAACGCGGACATGCAACTGTTGAAATTCTCCTTTATTCGGGATGGACGCATTCTCACTGGATATGTGTTCTGTTGCACGCAGTGGCTTTGTGCCATTCAGGCGATGCTGGAATCTGATGAGAGGAGAGTCCAGTTTGAAATCATTACTAAAGAAGGTAGGTTATCTTATACATGGCCATGATGTTACTTGATTACAAAATGGTGACTTATCTCTACGGAAGACTACGAAACCAAACTCGAGCAAGCTGTGCCTTAGCCAATTTTTCGATACTTTGGGAAACTGCCCATTACACCATGTTGTCTGAAATTGGAGAATGAGCATAGGAGGAAGCGGGTCACAAGGCTTAGCAGAGATTTCAGATGTCTTATGGAAGTAGTACTAGGAATCACATAATGAAGTACATGATGTTCACTCACGTGCTCTCCTGTAACCCTACCACCTTATCAATCTCATCTGAGATCACAACATGCCTAATTAAGGATGCCATGCTCATTTTGTCAAGTTTGTCATGTGATATTCTCATTTCACGACGGAATGGTATGGAAAGATGATGGTATTCACTGGTGGGATCCCTTTGTTAGTTAGGCAACGATCGACGCACATTTTACCCAACAAGGCTTTTCTCCTGCCTACATCCATCCATCCTCCTTTCACCATCCTCCTTCATCTGTGGTATCACATCTTTCATCTTCGGAGAACCTCCATAGCCCAGTTCCCCAAAGGTCCCAATCTCTCCAAACATGGATCCCGAAACCAGCCAGGCCCTAGCTACTCGCATATCGCGCATTCTGCGGAGCGTAATCGAAATCAGCGATAAAAGCCTCGCCCGTCTAGCAGCGAGAGAGTTAGATTCGGTCTACGCAGACTACGCGACCAGATCCCAACCTGTGACATTTCTACAATTCATTCAGCACATCTGGGATGCATTCATGCGTGTTGCAGGGCAGTTAGATCGTAATGGAGATGGACACCGAAAGCTAGCTAGAGTAATCCGGTGGCTAGAAAGGCTGCCCAACAGGCCATTCCCAGATGACTATGATGAAAGCGACGAGATTCTATATGGGTATGATCTAGGAACAACCGGACTTTGGGACGCTTTCACGCGGGCTGAGCCGCCCATCCCGTTGAGCTTCGAAGGTTTGTTTATCACTCGCATATTCGTTTTGCAAATGCAAGGTCTGCTATCAGTATAGCAGTGCTAACCTCACCAGGGCTCTCGAGTACGGATGCAGAATTCCAACGATGCCTAAATGTACATGCGTTCACTGCACTACTCACTAAATCTCACCTCATCCCTCTCCCTAGGAAAGCTATATTGGCCATAGGGCAGGCTACCGAAGGAGCGACGGTTCAAGAAGAGGACGGCGGCCCAGAATTTGTCTCTAATTATCCACTTGATATTGAGCAACTCGACATGAAAGTTGCAGTTGCGGCCATCTGGATTCAGCATGCAGGTCATGTACTCTGGCGCCACAATCCACGCTACACCATTGGAGAAGGTGGCCCCCTCTGGAAAGAGTTTTATGAACGCCTATCTAAGGAGGATCCTAATTACCTATCCTTGTACCGTGAGCGTTGGGGTGTCTGGGTGTTACAGTTCGGGAAATATCAGAGAACAGTGATGTTGCCGAGGAGACTCGTGACATCGCAGGAGATGTTAGTGAGACGTTGGACGAAATTTATTCAATGTACATCAGACGTTAACGATCCCATCAGGAGTCCCTGTTTTCGTTGCAGCCCAATTCTTGTGTACGATAGCAACCTTGGTATCCATTTTTTATTGTGGAGGATCATAGCCAAATTTCAGAACAAATACGGAATCGTCAACACATATTGTAAAACCCATACAAGGACATAGATATCTAATCTGCCTATGTAAACAATTAATACTCCTGAATATACAAAGTTCATTCAATTATTAATCTTATTTTCTATATAATGCAAGAGTCTAGGAAGAACCCGTCCGTTTCCAGCGGGTGGTAGAAACCGCACCCACTAGTCGGCAACAAGCGGCTTTGCCAATATTTTGAAGTGGGGCGATCGGTCAGATTACCATGCTTGTATCTCTTCTGCTGACTCGATAACTTCACCGATTTTAACAAGTCGTATCGGCCTAATCTATTATAAATAAAGCTATTATTGCAATGAGCTCTCACTCGATGACAGCTACCACCAAGTCGACATCAGCTTCAGTTGCGGAGAATGCCTGTGCTGCTTGCAGAGAGCAGAAGAGGGGATGCGACAAGATGTTGCCATCATGCGGCCGCTGCACCAGGTACTGCAATGCATCTTTGACTATGGATATTTTTGTCTTGCAATTCCACTGAGAACGGAAAAAGGCAGAATCGTTCGTGCAATTACCTTTGGCACTCCGCCTCTGACGTATCTCCGTCCGAGGGGCTGACCTTCTTGCTGAGGCTGGAGTCGGACAACCCCAAAGCACCTAGTCTCGATATCGATCTGTTGTACGTTAATATGCTACATCAAGCCCAGGAAGAACACAGTTCGACCTTTACTCGGGTTATGGAGGAATACCTTTCCTACTATCAGTCATGGTTACCGGTTGTCATGGAGCGGCCGTTTAGGAAAAGTCTGGAGAGGTTAGGCCATCAACCTCGTGCAGAGACTGCCCTGCTTGCTCTCGCCATACTTCTTGTCGTGCAGGGTGGCCTACCTGATAGAGCTACAAATCCATCGCATCGAAGTTATATCCTGTGCAAAGAACTTTATGCTGTTCTTCAGCTAAGACGCGCGCCTTCATTGCAACTAGTACAGAGTGGTCTTCTGATAGCCTTATATGAGACTGGGATATCATCCTCGGGAGCGGCCTCACTGACCATAGCAAGCTGTGCTAGGTTAGGCTATTCGATGAAGCTCAATATAGACGATGGGAATGCCTACGAAGATTACCTGTCCTGGGAGGCTGCTGAGGAACGAAGACGGGTGTGGACCGGGATATATTTGCTAGACCGGTATCGGCGTCTCACGAGTAGCTGCAATTTTGGAAGGGGCTGACCTTATTTTTTACACAGCGTCATATACCAAGTAGTTACCG
This sequence comes from Aspergillus flavus, assembly GCF_009017415.1. Classification (NCBI taxonomy): domain Eukaryota; kingdom Fungi; phylum Ascomycota; class Eurotiomycetes; order Eurotiales; family Aspergillaceae; genus Aspergillus; species Aspergillus flavus. The sequence continues at coordinate 5,854,897 of NC_092409.1, read as the reverse complement.
AATTCAAAGCGCCTCATGTATCAGAAGACTTGGCGGATCACTTCCGACTGCCGGTAGATGATGCATGTTTGAGAACAGACAAAAGTGAAGCAACTCAGGCTCCCTCCCACCAGCCGATGTCCGTGCCAATCGATGTTCCCCTTTGCTATTATGCCCGGGAGATCCAGGCCGTCCGTCTTCTCGGTGAAGTACAGCTATTACAAAGACACGTCGACGTCAATTCGCTGCCGGAGAAATTCCAATCTTTGGATCACCGACTAATGCAGTTCGCTGAAAGGTTGTTTGAGCAGACGCCCCAGGGGTGGGCAACCTTATGCGGAGCTAATGCGATCACCTTAACGTAAGATACCTACCCGTACCAATCTAGGACCAATAGTAATGGGCGATAGGGCTGCGTTGACCCTTCACCGAATCCGAATCGATTGTGCAGTGAAGTTCCAAACATTGGGAACATCTGATGATGCAAAAGCGTCGCTCCTAGCCTTGACTTCGTTTATCAATATGGTCCGCGATATATGCAATAAGTTTAATATGCTCAGTGCCCCCGAGAAAATTCCATCTGCACCGCTACCTGCTGTTATGTGCACGGGGGAAGCTGTCCTTGCTGGGATTAAGATGAAAGAGCTACTCGGAGAGCAGTTTCAGCTAGACTATGAGCCATTCCGACTGACACTGCTTTACGCGAGAAAAACGTGGAAACTGGCTGGTATGTGTAGCACCTTATGGTCCATGCATTCTGGATGCTAACCCACTCAGATCAATATTTGCAACAAATGGAATAACATTGAATCCTGCTCATGGCTCAAATTCCTGTCCTCAGTCTTCCTCATCCTGTCTAAAAGCATTGTTCATCTGTGCCACGATGGATCGGACTCCCGATCGAGCATCGTTCAAAAGCTGCTTAACAGTCGTCACCTCCTTGATGGACCCAATTCCAGTGCCCCTATTTGTCTTGTGAGCAGAGCTCCAACTATTTACGGATAAGGACACTCACGCCCATATAATGGTTCTGTCATCTTCTCCCTTTTCTCTGGCGTTGCTGTGTCGTTTGAGGATTTCTTCATCTGTAACGCCGCTTTGAAAATCCTCGTAGCTGCGACCGATGATGGCCCTGCCATCATATTGGCTAGGCCAGACGTCGGTCGAATTGAACACATCGTGCTTCCGTGATTTAATTGTCGTTGTGGTGCCGTCAGTAGTGGACACGATCTTTTCTTTTGCGATATCCGGACCTGCACATTCAACGGTAGCAATAAACTGAGTGCGAAGTGTTAGTATCCCGACATGCTTGAGAAGTGAAGCCACGACTTGCTCTTGTTCCCATCACGATTCCATCCGCACCTTGCGTACGGATATCATTAGCACGTCCATATTACTATATATCATAAGACAATGGAGCTCACCTAACGCCATAGCCGCAACCATCCCCCTCGCATCAACAATCCCACCCGCAGCCAACAGATGCACCTCTCCCGTCTTACCTATCTCGCGAAGTAGTCCCCTAACCTCCGGGAGTAGCGCAATCAGACTCGCCCCCTGCGCCCACTGATGCCCACCCGCATCCGACCCCTGGACGACCAGTACATCCGCCCCATAATCGATCGCCTCCCTCGCAGCCTGGACCGTCCCAACCTGCACAAACACTTTCACATCCCAATTCTCCTTCTCTCTGAGCTGATGCACAGCCGTGATGATAGGCCCATGATCAGATCCATTGTTCGGAAATGCAAGCCAGATCCCAGTTACCCGAGCCGCACATAGGATCGGAAGTACATTGTCGATTAGGCCTTCTGGCTGGAGCATGAGACAGCCTACACCTATGGGGAGCTTTTCCTCGGGGGTTGCGATCCCGAGGAGGGATCGAGTTGTGTTGAGCTCCGCTTGCAGTTGTTCGAGATGTGGAGACCCCGTTCTGAAGTCGATGCCGCCGGCTATGAATCCTATACTCGGGTTTCTGAGTCTTTGTATTGCTGAACTAGAATGAAGGGGTTTTTATAGGGTTATATGTACCGTAGCCCCCGGCAGATGAAACGGCGCTGGCTAGACGACTATCTGCAAAGCCGTGCATGGGCGCGTTGGCGATGAGGGGAGATTTAGTGTTTGGGAAGATCTGATGCATGCTTTCGTCTCTTTTCAATTGGTGTATGTTTGTGTGAGAAATCCCGAAGAAAGAAGATGGGCAGCAGGTGTGGTGTTTACTATTAATACTGCTTACAGTCTCTGGCGCTTATAGATGCTCTTGTATGGCTGGAACGGGTTTTTGTGGTGTCCGCCAATGGGATCGCTCGGTAGAAGTGCGGCCGCTAGTGTGTACCGGGATATTACCAAAATTACGTGACCCTCTACCAAGTACCGATGTCCATCAACGTCAAATCAGCGAAGTCTTCAATGACCCATTGGGGACCATCGGCCGCTAGTGCCTCGTCCAACTAATCTGATGGCTAAGAAAAGAATTAATAAGACTATAATTGACCTCGGAAGATGTATAAAGGGAGGACCAAAGAATCCGTTTTCATTTCACAATCCTGACCTCTTGCCTAAGAAGAACGTCTACTCTCGTCCATTGTTCCTTTTGCTTTTTAATATATCCCTTACATTCACCATGGATGCAGCCCCTACAAGAACACTCCTGTTGATAGGCTCTGGTCCCGGAATCGGAGTGGCTGTGGCATCCTTGTTTGCCCAAAAGCACTTTGACCATATTGCCCTGTTTGCCCGCAACTCATCTCAACTACAAGCAGATAAAGAGACGATTCTCTCTTCAGCGGCAGATGTTGGTCGTCAAGTCCATGTTCGGACCTGGAAGGTTGACATCAGTGATCTGGAACAATTCAAGGCGGCTTTGACAGAAGTCCAGTCTTTTGGGACACTGGAATGCGTCTATTTCAACGCGGCTCGCGTTGGTGGAAGCAATTTCTTTGATTTCCCTGTTGAAGATATTGAGCTAGACCTGAGAGTAGGTTTGATCTATTGTCATTGTAGGGGTGGGGGGTTCCAGACTGATCGACTCCCTAGGTCTCTGTTACTGCCCTCTACGTTGCTGTTCAATGGGCAACGCCAATCCTGGTCAATACGATGCAAACGAACCTGGGAGTCGGCTTCAAGCCGACTATTCTAGTGACAAATAGTCTTTTGCCTGTTAATCCGATTCCTGAGTACTTCTCTTTGTCGGTGGCCAAGGCTGCACAGGCAAACCTGGTCAAGTCTTTGCAGAAGTCTCTTGCGAAGGGAGGAACTCGTGTTGGAATGGTTATTGTCGGAGGGATTGTATTGCCCGACTCAAAGTTCTTAAATCCTACCACAATTGCTGAACAGGCTTGGGATCTGTTTAACCAAGATGGAGCCGATTGGAAAGCTCAGGTGAGTATCCTGGAGGATCGGGTGGATTGGTGTCCACGCCTGTGAAAATACGATCCTATACTTCCATCCTAGCTTAAAGGTTTGTTTGTCTCATAAGGCAGAGAGGACGGACTTCCGGGTATTATTCTGTGGCCATAAGGGGTTTCTGCTTTCCCTTTTCTATTCTTTTTGTTTTATCCAAGTCTTGTGCTTGAGAGCAGACCGTCTCAGGATCCATCGTGTATTTCGGAAGAATCATAATCTTTTTTCAGAACAAACAGAATCATTAACATATATCATTAAAGCCATACAAGCACATGAATCTCTAATCTGCCTTCGTCAGCAACGTCCCAAAATTCACAACAAAAGACACATACCATTACCCCAGTCAGTAAGAAAAGATCACCAGCCCCCTCCATGATGTCCACCACCATGATGCCCACCAAACCCTCCTCCACCATGATGTCCTCCATGGTGTCCACCAAACCCACCTCCATGATGCCCACCAAACCCAGGTCCACCCATACCCCCATGATGTCCATGATGCCCATGACCACCACCCATACCCATACCAAGTCCCCCACCACCATGATGATGGTGATGATGTCCTCCACCAAACCCTCCAGGACCCGAGTCAAAGCCTCCCATGCCAGCACCAGGACCGAATTCATGTCTCCGCGGAGGTGGATATCCGCCTCCGCCCATTCCCATACCGGGATTCATATGATGACGACGATTACCGCCGCCGAGGAGGGAGAAGCAGGAGCCCATGTTGTTTCTTTGGTTGTGTTTTATAAGTTGTGTGGTAACAGGTTGTAACGACAGGGAGTGGTTCAAAAAGGTAAAAGTGTTCAATGGGTGTTAATAGTAGGTAAAGTATATTCGATCTATTAATCTTGATATAATGTGTATAAGGCTGAAATAAGTGGAGATCCATTAAATATATGTACCGGTACCTTTTCCAATTCTCTTCTAGAAAAACCTCATGTATACGTACGTCATGACGTCATGTATCCATCCACCAATGAAGAGTACGTACAACCCTCACTCCCAAGAAATATTCAAGGAAAATAAAATATCCAAGAAAAGAAAAAGATCTTATGAATGACATAACCATTTACAAAATTCCCCTGAACCACTGGAACAGGAATTACTAGTAATGATACTTGAACTCCACTTCCGCGTCACCTGTCCTGACTCTCCGCGTATCCTCTTTCCCGTCGATGATCCTCTCTTTCTCTGCATTCTCCCTCTTTAGATACATCGCGTGCACGAAGACCACGATCTGCGCTACGCATAAGGCTCCCAGGGAGAATGAGTTACCCAGGACGTAGGGCGATTTGCGATAGATTTGCCCGGCGACGATTCCTGCGCAGTTTCCGATCGTTTGCTGCACGCCGACGGCGAGGGCTCGGCGGTATTGGGGGGCGAAGTTGACGTTCAGCCAGGCGACGTTTAGTCCGACGCCGGTGTAGCAGGCGATTGCGCAGAGGTAGGTGGCGAAGTATTTGACGGGGTCGTTGGATACCGCTAGGAGGAGGATGTAGCCTATTATTCCGAAGATGTTGGCGATTAGGATGTACTGTTTTCGCATGTTAGCATCTTCTTCACAATGCTCGCTGCCACCTTCGGAATTCAGAAGGAAAGGGAGATGGATATATGACTTACAGAGGCAAAGCGTGAAAACCGATCCGCACAATACGCAACCGCAATAAACACAAGCGCAGCCCATATATAAACCGGAACGGTCAACACATTGCTCATCAAGGAGTTATACCCGATACCCTGCAGAATCGTCGGCAAGAAGGTGCTGAATCCGTAGAGCAGAATATCCTGACAGAACTGCGTGACGGCGCTGAAGGCCAGTTTGGGATCGCGCAGTGCGGTCCACATTTCGTCCCAGCTGAACTTGTCGCTGCCCATGTATCTGCGGCGTTGTTCGTTGCGCACGCGCATCATCCATTTTTCTTCTGCAGTGAGGAAGTACGACTCTGCTGGATCGTTGGGGAGACCGAACCAGATCAGGACGGCGCAGACCATGCTGAAGAGGCCTTCGATGATGTAGACCCATCTGGTTGATTTTTTGGTTAATTATCCGAGGCACAAGAAAGGGGGAATAAATACCTCCATCCAGCCTTTCCTCCTAACCCATCCATGTGTAGCAGTGCATATGCCAATAAGCCTCCCACGGCGCCAGAAATGGCTGCGCAGCTGAAAAGATAGGAGACGCGCTTCGCCTGTTCTTCCCGTCGGTAGACCATCGTCAGGTATAGGTTCAGACAGGGAAATAGACCTGCCTCACAGGCACCCAGAATCAACCTTGTCGCGTACAGCGCAGCGACGTTTTGTACAAACCCCGTAAAAATTGTCGCGAGGGACCAGACGATGCATAGTCCAGTTAGGATATTGCGAGGTGTCAGTTTCTTCATCAACACCGCCCATGGTGATTCTAGAAGCACGTATGTCACGTAGAAAATGGACACGGCGGTCGAGAACTGAGTATCGGAGGCCCCAATATCCTCAGGCATTCCTGCGACTTTGACATTGCCTGTGGTGAAGTCAGCTAAGCCATTCAGATTACGGTAGAATACACAACATACCAATATTTGTGCGATCCAAAAAGCACGACAAATATGTCACCATAATAATGGGAACAAAGGCAATGTCCAACTTCATGAGAAGTTTCTTCTCCTTCTTCGGGTCGAGCACAACGTCGTTCACATCGCCGACACTCGGCTCTTCTATGGAGGTTTTGCGATCATTTTTGTTCTCGACCGGGATATCCTTTTGGTCAGTCGACATGGAAGGCGTCCAACTATTCTGGTGGGCTAAGTATAAAGATACTGTGTCGTTCCCTAGTTTTGCAGGAAATAGATGTAAGTGCACTTCCACCCCAAAACCTCCGAAACCGCGTCGACAGGGAAGGGAGAATCTGGGGTTTAAAGAGCCTCGTGGATCCCGCTGATCGCTCCGTCAGGATTACCTATCAAGATAGCGGATGCATATCTTGACCCTCAAGGTGCATGATCTTTGGCTGGATGGCAGACCCGTTATCTGAATAAGGTATCACTTGAGTAACAGAAATTCGGCCAAAGTCCGCGACTCCGCTCGTAGAGGAAGCCCGTTCGGGCCGAAGGGTCAAGATAAGTGGTGGAGAGGAGTTTATCAGTCGGTGACCCCTACTGATATCATTCGCTCATTGGGTGGTCTGACTGATAAATCCCCAGATATCGGGGAGTGGGCCCCGAAGGTGGATATGGGGAAAACAAGTGAATTGTTGTATGCCCTACTATGTTACAACCCTTGCTGGTCGTTGACACTCCGTCACGGCGGAAAATAACCATTCCATTCCGCGGGGAAAGGGATATAACGCATATGTAGAATACAAGTACTCACTCAATCGACAACCAATATACGACTGTAGAGATGGACCCCACGCAAGGTCAAACAGCCCACCAAGTCCGCCTTCTCGGCCGCCAAAACCACATAACCAACACCTCGGGCCTAGCTCCAGGGTATCTACAAGCCAACCTTCTCATCCTTCCCTCCAAGCATGCCGAGGATTTCCACAATCTGTGTCTCCGCAACCCAGTCTCCTGTCCCTTACTTGGACTCACCCAGAAGGGCAATCCCCACATCATCTACCCGTCATCGTGTATCAAAGACAAGGACTTCGACCTTCGCACGGACTGTCCCAAATACCGCGTTTATAAAAATGGCAAATATCTTGAAAGCCGTACCGATCTCGTGAACCTTTGGACAGACGACTACGTCGGCTTTCTAATCGGATGCTCGTTTTCCTTTGAAGATGCCCTGTCTGACGCGGGCCTGAAACCAAGACACCAAGACACGGGAACGATTGTTGCCATGTACAAAACACGCATTCCATTGTTGGCTTCGGGGATCTTTAAGAACGGAACTTGCATTGTCTCGATGAGACCCTATCGCGTGGAAGATGTAGAGAGAGTTCGGGAGATCACAAGACCGTTCCTGGCCACGCATGGGGAGCCTGTTGACTGGGGATGGGATGCGCTCGAGCGGTTGGGAATCAGTGATATTGAGAAGCCGGACTTCGGAGAGAGGCAGATTTTTGAGGAAGGGGAAATTCCAGTCTTCTGGGTAGGTTTCTGTTTTCCTTTTTCAAAATCAGTTTTGTTGATTGTCTGCTAGGCGTGTGGTGTCACACCTCAGATGGCAGTAGAGTCGGCAGGAGACCGAATCGAAGGACTTGTGTTCGCGCATGAGCCGGCCCATATGTTGGTTACGGACTTTACCGTCAAAGACTTGAAGACATTGGGAAAGCCCCTTTATAATTGATCCGATAAACGTTTCATGCCCTTGTCCCTTCGCCTCCCTGTGTGACGAGTATTCGGTATTCTTCTAAGCACATGTTCTTCTGGAAGGTTTCGTGGAATAAAGCTAGAAAACGTATGCGGCTACCGATATCGCAGGGTGTTTCAATAAAGGATAGATGAAAGATTGATCAATAAAGGTACCTTCAGACACAATGCGCTGTAGTTCTGATGTTCTGCCAAACCAATGACGGAATACTTCAGTTGGTCTTGGGTATATCCAGCACAGAGGCTGGCTGGAGACATATAAAAGCTCTGTTGATCTAAACCATGAGAAATCCTTTTCTTCTTGTCCAGCGATCAAGATTTGGCTATCGCATGCTGTATTTCAATCTCCCCATCTCAATTCTTTGAATACTGTACCTCGTCATTCTCACCCTACAATAATCCGCCATCTCACGCCGGTACCTAGCCATCAGTCATTCTGGAACGAGTTACAGTGGCCTTCTCACTTTTCTATTCGTACATCATGTCCGTACCTTCTTCCCAGGTGCCACGGATTTCTTGGGCCGATTCCATTACCGTCGAGAATACCATAGATGAAATTCGAAGGGGCGATGCCCTGGCTGGTCATTTCTTTATGTATCCCGGAGCAAAAGAGCCGAGCACTGCAGTCCAATATCTGTCCTGGGAAACTTGGAATATATATCTGTCCAGCAATGCGCGTTTTCCACCACGGAGCATCTGCTGAAATGCACCATCAATGAGAAGCCCATTTACATTTTTCAAGAGATACAATGGAAATCTACTATATCACGACTGATAACAGATGGGAAGAAAATTGTCTTTGAGATAGTCTCCAAGAAAGGTAAGCATATTTATATACCAGTTAATTCAAGCCTTTGGCTATGGTGGATTGAGCTAATTGCATTTGTAGATACGTACACCAAGACCAGACATAAACCTCTTGAGCCTGAACCAGCTGTGCCTAAACCAGCTGTCGTCGGACCTCGCTCGCCTGTCTTCGGTGACCCTTATCGCTCACTATTTAGGGGAGGGGTATCTAGTTCCACGTTTAGTGCAGAGTCGACTTAAATTCAAGCTGGATATCTGGTGGGGATGTTGCAGGCTAAGGTGGTATGTTGGAAGTATCGACGCCTTGGTCATTGTTAGTACCTCAATGCATATTCGCTATGATCTGAATTTGAATGTAGCTTGTATTTGAACCCTTTCAGTTATCCCCCTTCAATGTAGTGCTGAAGGTCAGTCCAGAGCATTACATCTCTATCAGCTCTAGTACTTCATATCCTGCCATTCATTAGCTTCTCTTCTTTCTTCTTTACGAGTATGTCAATCAACACTATCAACCCATAAAGAACACATACTAAACGCAAAAAGACCAAGACAATAAATCAATAGACTGATAAATCACTCAACAAAGCGCCTGGACATTTGAATAGATATCTCACCTTCCCTCGTGGTCTATCCAACCAAGGCCATCATTCCGCTGATTGCTCAACGGCGCACCTGTAACTCATTTATCGTTTGGACTATATGTACGAACGGCTCGTATATGTTCTACAGCATCATCTTAGGGTTCCTACTCGACAATGTACACTTCCGTCGCCATGTAAAGTGTTCTATTGGTTTTGAGCAGATCGTATAATAAACAGAGACATGGATATTGCGTAGCCTTATTACTTTAAGCAACTTTACCCCTATTTTAAGTCCAGGTATAACATCCTTAATTATATACATTAGGGAACTTCCACAGTACTACTAAACATATATTGACCATCTATACATTCACTCATTAATGTATTACCAGGGACCTATTTGTAAAATCATGTAGCTCTTGGTTGAGGCTCGTCTGTATAGCATCCACACTTGCGTTTTTCATTATACACACGTCTTCTACCAAGCCACTTCTAACATCAAACAATTTTGAACTTCATGAAATGAGACCAACAATTATGCTCATCATCCGTCTAGTGACACACGCTACCAGAAGGCTGCACAAATCACGATTAATCCTTTTCGCATTAGTCAAGGTCTTCTACGCGTTGTCTGAAAGGCACGATGGCTAGATTAATTGCTGGGAGAGCAGTATTTCATCAATTGTATGGGTCAGGGTTAGAGCTATACTCTTTTAATAGGTGTGGTTGATTGATTAGTATACTAGTAACGAAAGTCTAACACAATTCAATTGAGAGGGTGCATTGGTTGTTTGATTTAGGTGGTCCTTTGGGCCTTTTCTGAGGCGGTGATATTTCTAGGAAGAAGTGTGTGATCTCGGCTACAGCGTACTGCTAAGGAGAAAGGCTATGGGGCTTAGAGGGACCACGTAGCTCCACCCTGGAGCTACTCTCTGTCTCTAAATGTATATAAGAACCGTAACTACGCCCCAGACCTACAGAAGGTCGGCAACCCTCTACCTCTCATAGCATACCGCTACTTGCAATCTAAAGTGGTCTTTTAATTATTCTTTGTCGGTTTTCCTACACTAAACTACTCAAATTTCCTACCATTGTACCTCAAGACAGTGGAAGGTATTAAGGGTAAATAAACCTCGTGCCATTTGTTATAGTACCATCAGAAGCAATCCTTCATCAGGCTCGACAACTCGCCTCCAAAGTCAAACGTGTAGCCATTCCCCATGCGAGCCCCATACTGCCATGGCTCCTCATATGTCTGCACACCTGTCCCCACTGACATGATCTGGTCTTCAATATTACCCACTGCTTCGAACCATTCCATCAGCTCCCGTGTCATCTGAGCTCCGTCTGGTGTCGTATGGCTCTGCGTACTGGGTGCCGGTACCTGCTCCATTGAGTCTACTGCTGCAGTACCAGCGGCTGGCTCGAGCACGTGCCGAACTGTCTCTTCGGGCTGGTGGTGGGTTTGCAGCCCAAGTTGAGGTCCCAGCTTTCGAAGCCCCTTGATTGACCTCCACAGTCGTCGGGATACATATGATCGCGGCGAGAAGCCTTTGACTAACTCCAGGGCCATGTAGAACTCCACTTTAGAGTGAGCGCTGAATTGGGCGGGTGTCTGCGATACGGCGAGAAATATAACGGCAAGGGCTGACACGAGAAACCAGTTGAATGTAACCTGCTGAAGACGATATATGTCTGATGTTTCGTTGAGTTTCGTGATGAACTGGATGGTGTCTTTGGCAAGGTCAACGACTATTTGCGATTCTGCTGGATAACGCATTATATGAGCCGCTGAATGTAATACTGGCCGATAGATTAGCATCCGCAGCTGATTGGCGCGTAGGTAAAGTAAAGATCGTAGCCGGCGGATACTCCGTGGATCCTGTTGCGCCTGATCAAATGGCTGATCAAGACGCAAGGAATCAGGTATTGCAGCAGCCCACCGTAGGACCTGCCAGTCTAAATAGTTCATTTCGTCCTTCTTGATCTCGTTCGTGTTGTTGAAAGCTGATATGAACTTCCACACCTTCGCCGCAATGCGACTATACCGGATCATCACCCGCAAGTAGGGGGTCTTTTCCTCGGGCTCTGGAAGCCACGGGTCAATATCTGTGTCTTCCAAGGCAAAGGGCATGCCTGTCCCGAAACTCCAGCGCATATCCAGCACATATATGGACCAAAATAATCGTAAAATACGCTCCTTCCCTTCAGCCAAAATAGCCGGTTGTTGCAATGTTTCCCGTCGGTGAAGACCTTTCTCCAGACACATACGTTCCACAATGCCGATCGTCCTCCACGCAAGCGCTTCTTCATCCATTTGAAAATAGAAAATCGACTATGACTATGTCAGATCCTGCGAGGAACAATACTACAGCAGGACTTACCACCAACGTCAGGAACATGATACCTCTAATGTCCGGAGGCCCCCATACGCAGTTATCTGCTACCTTCTGTACATCTTCAAACAGCCTCATAGCCAAATCGCTGTTTCCGCTTGCCTCAGCCGTAATTGCACACGCAAGAACCAACCTGAGAATATGGACGTCGTAATCATCCACCTTCATATGACCATTATGCTGTACAGAAGCCTCCGACCAGCCTTCTGTTTCCACTTGACCATATAGGATCTCGACCTGGTTGAGGAGCTCCTGCAAGTCCAACACAGGGTACATGATCCCCATCTCCTCCTCATACACCCTACACAATCGAAGAGCTTCATCCTTTCCAATAGTCCACAGCGGATCACCCTGTCGTGTATGCAACACCTGAGTGGGTGAGGGCGATGGCATAGGCGACGGCTCCTGGGTCAAATCCCCATCCTCACCAGCATCATTGCGCTCGACAATCCCACGCCGCTGAAGACTCGATTTCGCAAGATCAAAACTAAACGCAGAGGTCGTGGGACCCTGAAAAGTCAACTCCTTCGCCGATGAAACACGCCGAAACGGTCTCTGTGAGGAAATAGAAAAGCAGGTCTGGTCCGGTCGCGATAATGACGTCGGAACAGCAGCACCTTGAGTCAGAGTATGAACGGCAGCCGTCAAAGCAGTGATCTGCTCCTGCATGGCTTTCATCTGCTCGCACAATTGATCCAACCCGCTAGTTTCCGTCAGCATCACTTCTCTCCACCCCACGAACCGGCTCTTACTGTTCATTCCCGCTAATTTCTTGTCGCTGTCCTTCCGCGTACACACATCCAATCCGCTGTCTTCCGCATCTTTGACATGGTGTCTCTCCATTACATTTGATTTTCCGCCGCTTGCACTCGTTACTGTTGTTTCGGGGTTTCAGTGAGACCTTCAGCTGTTGACAATACCGGAAAGGATGAACATGACCCACCATGCCTTTGCGATGTATTTCCGTCTTTTCCGCGGACGGGGGTCGTGTGATTCCGTGTCATTCTCTATCGTACGGTTGTCACCGTTGTCTGCGACATGGCTTGTGTCATGATCCGCCGGGGCAGACATTTTGGGCAAGTCCCGGTAAAACGGTGAGAGGAGAAAAAAGCCGACGGTTGTTCTGTTGTTGGGTTGATTCGCTAATGCGGGGGCTCGGCAGCCGAGGTTGCACTATAGCCCAAGGCGGTTAGGCGGCGACGATCCACTCGGCAGTTATCCACTTCTATGAATGGTACGCGGTCCCGCTAAAATCTTAGCTCGGTTTATGAAGTTCATGGATATGTGATTTATTTGAACAAATCTTTTCATTCATACTAGTATGTACATTTTCATTCTAAGCATGCAAGTATCGTAGCCAACGCAATGCTAATTCTAGACTTTAAAAATAGGAAAATAGAAGACTACAGATCCTTCGTCCGCTCATCGCTCTCCATGATCCATTGCTGAAGCTTCGGAGCATCCCGCGGCTTGAAACCGACCTTAAATGGTTTTGGCTCCGTGGTCAGAGCCGTAGGGATTGCATTGCACTCGATCGCATCCAGGATGGGGCGATCCGCCGGGTTCTGTGCCGGATGCATTGTGAAAGCAGTGATCAGTCGGATGTAGGCCGTGTAAAGCTCGCGATTGGCAAGGTGGGATCCCGCACACATCCGTGAGCCGGCTCCATATCCGTAGTGGGGGGTGCCAGAGCCTTCGGAGACTTCGAGATACCGCTCAGGGAGGAACTTTTCGGGCATCTTGAAATGGTCCTCGTCGTAGTCGGCAGCCCAGGCGTTCTGTACATCAATTAGTATGGTTACTGGAGCACAGGCCAGGGAGAAGGAAGTATCTTACCATGAAGAAGGTAGTCCCAGCAGGGATTTTGGCCCCGTTGAACTCTATTTCCTTGATGTTTACCCGTGGCAGACAAATCGGAATGACAGTCCAGAATCGCAGAGTTTCCTTGACCAAAGCCGATACGTATGGAACCTTCTCCTCGACCAAGCACTTTTCCCATGCATCACCATCCGGATATACTTTCATGATCTCGTCATAGGCCTTCTGTTGGATACGTTGACCGTCCTCGGAAGCCAGATACGCGATACCCATGATCAAGTTACCTGGAACAGTATCCAGACCAGCGGAAACCATCGTCAAGCAAATAGACTTCACCTCAGCTGTGACGCCATTCCGTCAGTGGCGAACTCTAACGATTAGACTAGGAGCACTCTTACCTTCATTAAGCTTCGCTTCCGGATCCTTCAAGATATTTCCAGTAATGCACGGCGTGTCTGTTCCCTTGGCAATTCTGTCCTTGAGGATATCCAACAGATACGTCAAGTACTTATCCCGACGGACACGGAATTCCTCAGCCTCGCGATTCATTTTAGGAATAATCCGGAGCAAGGGAATATAATCCTGCCAGTTATTGCTTGTACTGCGGAAGTTCGACACTCCACGCTCGACATCAACGATTTCCTTGAGCAGCTCATCATCAACATTTCCCTCGATCCGGAACCCGTAGTTCAGCGTAAGACTGGTATTAAGCGCAAAGCGCTGGAAATAAGCAGTAGGATTCACATCCACCGTTCCATTTTGGCTATCCTTGAGTAATTCCTTAATACTGGCGGTAGCTTCCAAATCAATGATCGGCATATACGACTGCACCGCCGGGCGATTGAGCGCCGTTGCAGCTGCCTTGCGCCGTCTCTTGCATGATTCATCCCAAGGGGATGTACCAATTGTAAATCCCTGCGAGCTGGAAACCACGCTATGGAAAGTGTGGAAAGTCGGGCGAGAGATGAGCGCGGATTGGTCCTTGATCCAGAGCTGACGCACGGAGTCGAAACTGTTGGCAAATACCACACGCTAAACAGCGGTCAGGTTAGCTTCGCCCCCCTCACATCAGCCACCGAAAGAATGTCAAAGCTCACCTTATTCCCCATGCGCACCTGGAAAACTGGTCCGAACTTCTTCGCCCATTTTCCCGCGACCGTCGCGTGCTGGTCACCTAGTTGTAATAGATTTCCGAAGAGAGGAACTCCGGGAATCTCTGGAATGCCTTTGATCTTCGGGACATCCGTGCGGTTCAAATAGCGGATGATGAAGTATGCCACCGCGATAGCGGCGATCGCAATTGTTTGTAACGACATCTCTGAACGTCTAAGGAGAAGGGGAGAAGATGGTCGTTATCGAAGGGAAAATCTCATTGCAGCTAAAGTGGCATGCGACGCGGGTTTTATACCAAACATCTTTGGTTTAAGCATCAAGTTTCCGCAGGGGTTATTACGTCTGTTGCACGGGACCTTTCCGACCGTGGTTCAACGTCACGGTACTTGGTGGTAGAATATGAGCCTGTCGCCAACCATGCAGCTGAAGAGGGCAGCCATCATTACTGGTACAACCTTGCGAATCGGACGCACCTCATTGGTTGTAACGTTGTGGCCGAGGAAGCTGTAGTATGTTCCTCAGGCTTCGTATCGGACACTGCGGTATTTAGTTCCGCGCCCGACGGCTAGACACGGACGCGGAACATCGCGGCTTCAACTTCCGCTCGTCGCACCGGTACAATCAAACCCTACAGCTATGAACGCTATGAGCACTTATGAAATGAAGAAGATTGGATGACAGGATTCATGGAGACTTCGGGGAAAGCTACAAACTACAGCTTCGAAGCTTTGCCAAGGCGGCCCCAGATTTACCCAAGTTAGTGAATAGAATCTTTCCGCTATATTTCCGCACTGTGTCTTATTTACTAATATTTGTTGCAGGTAATTGCCGGTTAAACACAAATTGTAGCAATTAAGAATTTGACAACCTTGGCTTAGAGTATAGGCTTACCACTAGGAAAACCCGAATCTATACATTCTATATTGATGTCGGAAATGAATTCCTGATCAACGTGCGAAATGCCGTTCTGCCGATCGATTAATGCAAGTCATTCAGGAACAATCTATAGTTTCTCTGTTATAGTCCACTCCGAGTCTTTATATCGCCTCAGGAGAATTGCGAAGCCCTAATTCTGCGGGCTAAGCTCGTGCGCCAAAAAACTATTTGAAATTAGCTCAAATTGAACCAACTACATTAAGAGGACTAAAGCTAGACTGAAAAAAATCGAAAGTTGACTGATGGTTGTACGATATTTCTATATGTTGTGTAGTACTATATCTATACTAGAAGCGTTATTTGGTGCTGTTTGTTTGAGAATTCAACATGCTGTATCGCTCGATCAGGAAGATATATATGTCGTGACTTATATATACCCATGAAAACAGAAACCGGCTATTAACTGGACAAAGTCTCGAGCACATATTATTCTACTCAGTGTGGAGAACAAATATCACCCGTTTAATGTACAGTTAGAGAACCTTAGTTTATGATTTCATATTATACGAGAAATGATTGTTCTTCAGAAATGCTCTAACATAGTCACAAAGTAGGAAGTATGCCGACCACAGCGGTTTAAATACCCAAATGCTTGCTTGCAACCGCTAAGAGGAAACACCGACACAGACGCCATATCCTAGCCAAAGAGTTCTGCAATCGCTCCCTACTTGTGGATTCCATTTATAGAATGTCTCCAATGAAATCCCGTTTGCCTCTGCAATAGTGGCACATTCATCTCCGCTCTTTACCACATGGTATGCATTGCACGTTTTGATTGCCCCCGGCTGGGGTGTGACGGTCGCTGAAGGGGCAAGGGACGTGGATGTACCAATGGTTGGGGTGACAGGACTAGTTGCTCGGGTTGGTGAAGTCGTCGTGCTTGATGACAGTGGGCCAGTACCCAGGCAAACTGCGCGCTGCTCTTCACCTTCGAGTCCCGCGAACAGCCCAGTACTACAGTCACCCGTCCCTATCCACGGGTTCAACTCCACTAGCTTAGCTTCGGAAAGGTCAGAGCCTTCGGTTATAGAAGAGCATTCAAAGCCTGAAAGTGTTGGTCAGCTTCGCCTAGCTACTGGGGGAACCACGGCAGGAATCATGTACCCTCGGCCTCTTTGCCACGTATCACGTAGTAGCAATTGCAATCAGACGCAGTACCCTTCATGATCCACGCTTTATCGACGGTATCGCATTTTGTCTCGACAGGCATGTCGTCTGGAGGATCGCTCGAAGTATCTGATTTAGTTTGTTAGCATAGTTCGCGCGGTCCGCCTGCCGCAATTCGATGTAAATAGCAGTGAGACTCTTTGACTTGATAGATTATACGTACGATTGTATGAGATCAGAACGCAGTAACTATAGCCCTTGTGAACCACACAATCTGATACATCTAGACTGGGGTTCCACTGTACGAAGTCATCAACAGTGACCGAATAAGGGTGGGAATAGAATGAACAAGCTGTGTAGTTGATGCCGAGCCCGTCCAGGAAATCAGTACCGAGACCCCACTCCTTCGTTGGATTATTGTTTGCATCAATAGCATCTCTATAAACTGCACAGTCTTGCAATGTTCCCGGAGCATGCGGCAGTATATAGGCTGGTCCTGGAGTCCATGTCTCCGTTGTACTTGCAGGTCTGGTGAAGCTAGTGGTGGGTGCTGCAGTGACAGTCCATCCTGAGTAGGTAGCAACGTTGCCGACGGCTCCAACGCAGTAGGCATATCCGTCCCACAGGTTGGTACAGTTGGCAAAGACGTCTGGATTCAGAAACAGCCACTCCTCGTATGGAATCCCAGAATTAGCGGCAATATCGGTGCATGAGTCGTTATATTTTGTCTAGAAAAGAATTTACGAACGGCTAGAGGCAAGGCCCACTGACAAAGCTCGTAAAACAGGTTGATTTCTTACCGTATACCATTTACCGCAGCGGTGATTGTAACCTGCCATTGCATTTGTCGGAACTGGCGCAGGTGTGCTGTAGACTACACCAGTGGCAGTAGGGCCAGATGTAGTCGTTGGAGCGCCTGTGGGCACTTCTATAGCACCACCTGGGGGTCTGTCGTGTAAAAATGAGTAATTAGCACAATGAAGCCATAAAGAACAACTTGATCTGCTCGCTCCGTACCCCCTACAGATTTCCCATCCGTAAAAGAGATGGAAATTATCGCACAAACTGCTGATGATCGAATTCCAAGCTAGGATTTGTGCCATGCTGACGTTCCAGTCACACATCATTTGAGCGCAAGAATTCCCGGCCAACAGGGTTGTCGAGTTGCAGCTTTCCGGAATGCAAATACTTTCTCCTGGTGCAGCCAAGTTTGAACAGAAAATTGTGATTCCATTGGCAACCATGAGGTTGTATGTAGAAACACTGTGCTTTTTAGCAATCGAATGACATGTATCGTTAGCCTGTACTGTGTACGTGGTCGCACAGGTGTGCGTAGAGGTTGGAGTGGCAGCATCACTCCCAGTGCCGGTGCTCGTGGCCGTGCCAGACGATGTAATAGAGGAATTCAAGGCGTATCCTGTAGGCGCTACATAGGTGTACCCAGTAGCTCCACAGCTAGAGGTCAATGAGATAAAGTCTTCTGCCCACTCATCATCATAGCCTATCGGCGATTCTAGTTGTATTTTGAACGGCCCAAGAATGCAATCAGAACAGTCATGCGCTGAGCTGTCGTCGTTCGTTGCATTTGTTTGGTTTCGCCATTCCCCCAAGATCAAGTCACAGTACTTTCCTGGCGATCTGAAGTTCATATGTTAGATCATCGTACCTACCACGGCACGGGTTCTGGTGGGATCTTACGAGTCTTTGTAGCAGCTCACATCGTACGTGTATAGAGGGTTGTCGATCATGAATGTTGCTTAAATAGAACCTGTCTTAGCAATACGTTTCCACAGCACTTCAAGTTTGAACGTACCGGGATATGCAATATTATCGTAGACCATTACGTCTCCCTGCCCCGTACATGCTGCTTGAACGAAAGAGACTGAAGGGCATCCTCACCCAGTATGTCTACCGTTCCGGTGCTACGTGTGATCAGTTGGTCATATATCCTCAATGCTTGCGGTGAGTAGTCAGAACAAACCCAGTTGTATGAGTTGCTAATAGAGAAGGGCATGAAGGAACACTCGAGTTAATGGCGGTAAAGCATGCTTGCGTCAGATTGAGAGTGTACCATGGGTAGGAGTACCACTTAAACTGTTGACCAATGATAAGTGTAGCACTGGCAAGGCCTAGAATGGTAATCAAAGAATACGACTGCATGTTGGGCCGATAACCCAGAGACATACAGATGGGTAAAGAACAGAGTGATGGATACTCGAGAGACTCCATAAGAATGACCTCGACTCAGGGTTTGACCTCCTTGTTCTCGCTTCATTCATTCATGTTATGATCCGCATATGCTTGTGAAGCTATCATGATTCGGTCTAGGCTTTTCATATATTGGAGTGAGCTATATAATTTGCGGGCCTGCAATTTCAGCTGTTGACCGGAAGATAAAGTCTGCGCAATTTTTCGATACCTTTCTAGTAATAACAAGGATAATGCAGCACTAGAGCTCTCTACGGAACTCTGAGCAGGGGTTGATGTTACATAGTGTGCTGTACATGGTTTAAGGAAGCTAACCCGTTAGCGCTAGTATATGCCTTTTACCTCCTTCTAACGTCTATTGTCGTATGACACTTGAAACTGTTTTGAGGGACAGATTGTGCTCCATAGCTCTGGCTAGCAGGGCCTGGTGCTGTCGTAGATCTTTCGACCCACATCAAATTTAATCTTACTCTAGTAGCCAAGCCTGCCTAGATCCCATCAACGCTCCCGACATTGATGAACTATACACGCTAAACTACCTGGTAGCTAAGCTATTGGACACTACTTTAGTGTTGCAGGGATCCGATGCCAGCTAGGAATCCTACGGGTACACATAAAACAGCTCAAATTTGCGATGCTACATTGCAGCTTGCGGCTAGTCCTATAACGGGGTAGCTCAATTACTCCTGCATCCAGACCTCACCTCAATCTAGACATATATGAATATGAGGCCGTTCCCGGTGAGTACTACATATCCCAGCTAAAGTATCTGGCGTGCTCTAAGCCGATATACGCCGCGGACGTAGCTAATGTCATGTAGGGAATCGCCAGCTTTTAATTTCCGATGTGCAGCGGCTGATGTACTCCTGTCTAGGAAACTCACTGTCTCAAGGTGACTAAATGGTGTAAATACACATACAAGCATAGAGAAAGGGTCGAATCAAAAGGTAGCCTGTATGCCCTTGCGAAATGTCCACCTATCTCCATCACAAAGCAGTCGCATGAAAATGTGTTTTCCCTGACATCGTCAGAGCAAGAAGATTCAAGGCATGTCACCATTCTCCCTGCTGGGGCCCGGGGGGGCGGCTTTGTTTCTGGGGTTTAGTGATAGCTGTCTTGGTACTATTAAGCGCCAGGGGATCAGCCTCACGTGTTCTTTCGGACAATACTTCCCAACCTTCCCCTGACAAGGACGTTGACCATTAATTATTTTATTATTCTTCACCTCATCATTCACATGGCCACCGTCATTCACATACGCATTCCTCTCTTCTAAAAAGAGAAGATGACCACACCTGTAGTGCATCAAGGCCCTGTACAAACGGTGCATGCTGTGGTGCTAGTGGATTCTGTGGCTATGGGCCTACTTATTGCGGCGATGGATGCATGTCTAACTGCGATGCCCGCGCCGAATGTGGAAAGTATGCAAGCACGCCTAACACAAAGTGTCCGTTGAACAATTGGTAAGTTATACCTTGCTCTATCCGATGACGTCAAGGGAGAAGAACTAAGGATCAGTGGACAGCTGCTCAGAATTTGGTTTCTGTGGCACCACGTCTGAGTTTTGCACAGCAGAATGCCAAAGCAATGCGTCCTCCACCCGTCAGTTCCCTCGAGCCACAATGGCGGGGATCCTTTTGCCAAAGGTATCATGCTATAAGAGAATGCACGTTTGAAAGTGCTTTGGGATAGGTAGCTGACTTCTCATGATTGCAGTAATCGGGTACTATGAGGGATGGATGTCCGATTCCAAATGCCATCCAACCCTGCCCGGGGAACTCCCTTGTAAGTCTTATGCCTGCGGATATTATCCTTCGTTCATACCGGTTCTGGCAGTTGACTTGGTGCAGTGGGCATCCTAACTCATCTATATTTCGCCTTTGCCTATATTGATCCCAAGAGCTATACCATTACTACAATGAGCTCAGATATGTCAGAGGAACTGTTCACGCAGGTAGCCGCGGTCAAAGACTTGAAGCCATCACTCAAGATCTACGTTAGCGTGGGTGGTTGGACCTTCTCCGATAACGACACGGTAACTCAGCCGTTATTTGGCGAGATTGCGGCGGATGCAACGAAGCGTAGGACATTTGCAAATAATACGCTAAAGATTCTAAATACCTATGGATTTGATGGAATCGACATTGATTGGTGAGTAGTAGTTGCGAAGTCCATGAGAAACAGCAATCTAACTTGGGTATATAGGGAGTATCCTGGGGCGGGTGACCGACGTGGCAAGCCCAGAGATACAGATAACTATGTCAAATTGTTGGCCAAGTTAAGAAGCACATTCAATGCATCGGGCCGAAAGCTTGGCATAAGTTTTACAGCGCCTTCTTCGTACTGGTATCTGAAATGGTTCGACCTTCCAGGGTTGCTGAAGTACGCAGACTAGATGAACTTTGTCAGTCTCCCTGTCTAGCCCAAAAAGGAGACACAATGCTAAACAGACTGAGTAGATGACATATGACCTACATGGCGAGTGGGACAGACGAAATGCTATGTAAGTCACATCTTGCTCTTGATATCATTGGAATTGTTCTTAACATGGGGCCTATAGTGGAAGTATTGTTCAGGCCCACACCAACTTGACTAATATCAAGGAATCTACAGACCTTCACTGGCGCGTTGGAACCGATCCAAGTAAAGTCGTTATGGGCTTTGGGTTTTACGGTCGAACTTTTACGCTTGAGAACAGTGGCTATACAGCTCCGGACTGTCCCTTTACCACAGGAGATACCTCTGGACCTTGTACTCATACCAGTGGTTACCTAGCATACTACGAGATACAGGATCTGCTGGATAAAAATCCTCAGATTACTCCTGTTCATGACAAGGTGGCCGCATTTCTGCATTTCACATATGACAAGGACCAATGGATCTCATACGACGACAAAACAACATTTAAGCAAAAGCTTGACTGGGCTAGAAGCGTCGGCCTTGGTGGTTCCTTGATCTGGGCATCTGACCAAGGTTAATATATGCCCCATTGCTGTCAAGGCTAGAGGTTCTTGGAGTATTTGCAGCTCACTCGCTCGTTGAACAGATACATATGACTTTGCAGCCCATGCAGCTCTCCTCGGCAAGGCCAACGTCACCTCAGTGCAAGAGAAGGTGAAGGCGAGGTCTCTCTCCGTGACACAAGACGTACTAGCCCAAACCGTTGCAAGGTCTCTGAATGAAGGGTGATATCGAGGTTCCGAATGCGTCAATCTTGATATCGCTCAGGTCACCTGTGACAGAGGGTATACTTTAGTGGGATACGACAAAGATAAATGTCAAAAGTCCAAGGTATGCACTGTCGATCTTAAATTGAGACTGCGGTCGGTATATAACAGTATCAAACATTGACACATCTACCACCAGAAAAACTACGGTCAACCGATATGTTGTGACACAGATTCAGCTCCCTCTACCTGTCAGTGGCGCGGGGGTGGGAGAGATTGCAATGGTCAGTACACGGTAGTTCCCTATAGAACCGCAGCTAACTCTGCCTAAACAGGGCAATGCCATGCAGGAGAGATCAAGCTTTTTACATCCAGCACTGGTGGAGGTGACTACAATGGGTTCCAGGTCAGTCTGGCACAAAGAAATGCAAGCGTGGGACGAAAGCATTTGTTGCGAGGATAGCACTTTCGATAATCTTACCTTGGACTGCTATTGGACTGGTTGGTATGCTGGCTTTGATCGAATTCACCTCTATACGAGCACTACTGACTGGCCATTATAGCGATGGATCCTGCAAGGACGGCGAGGTGAGCGTGGCAGAAGCGTCTAACATGAACGGTATCATATACGGATTTTAAACCCGATGAACCTGATTCCAAGCTAACCTGCTCTAAAGCAAATGTACCGTTTTCCATCATACCATGCACTATTGCTGCAAGACAACCCTGTTCCACTGAAAGGTTGCCACTGGGCAGGGAAAGGCGACTGTGGAGATAATACATGCAGCTCCACTGAAGTCACCATCGCTACCGATAACCAAGGGGATTCGGTCACTGGTTGCAATTGTATGTACATCCAGTTAATATGGTTTATCATTGATTTGTTTACTGACAACAACGTTCAATTGTAGGGTGGAGAAAGAAGGCATTATGCTGCACGCCTCAAGGAACACTAGCATCATCCTGTGATGGTGTGGACCTGTGTAAGATCGACTCGGATTACTGTGACACCACCAACCTTGGTACAAACTACAAAAGGCGAGATCTAGAGGACCCATATGACAACGATGACTATGATACACATAGCATTGAGCGACGGGCACCCCCAGCATTTAAGGCATTCCAAATCAGGCAATGGAAAATAATGATTAGGGCGTTTCCCTGGCCTGCTAGTGGGGAGCTGTTCAAGGGCAATGCTGGTAAAGTGGTATTTAAGAAATCATTCATGTATGCCGCCCATTTGATGAGTTCTGGCACTTAGTTGAATACCCCCTTTACTAATGCACAGCATCGGCTAGGTTGGGAGCTTCTTCGTGTGCTAGAACAAGTGTTGAAGCAGTGGACCTCGACAAAGTGGCCAAGGGTGTGTTTTTTAATACAGAACATGTCGTAGAGGTGCGTGAAGGACCTTGAATAATGGCTCTTATACAGGCGAGATGGCAAGGCTAATATATCACAGAAAGCATACATCCAAATACTCCTAAGAAGTGCTGTCACTGGGGTGCTGCCCTCGGGCTCACTTATGAAAAGTGCGATTATAGATGGGGCAAGTTTTGTCTAATACTGGGATAAGCCTCTTTCAGCCCTGAGTCGTGCGCCATCAATTGCTGACGGAGACGCCCTAATTCCTAATGATCGTTTGTTCAGCGCTCTGGGCACAAGGAACAACCGTGGAACATTTCTTCTGACCGAGAAGTCCTTGAATATTGTAAAGGGCAAAATTTTCGACATTGAAGATAAGGACGATATTTTTAATGGCGTGATTCATAATCCGACAGATCCGAGAAAATTTGACAAAGCATTGGACCTAGTTGCTAAAAGCGGTACCAAGGAGGAAGAGCTTTTTGATTTCATTCGGAGGGTACGTAAGACTTTGAGCAAAGATCGAATGAGCAAATTCCTTTATTTCATATGTGACTGAGCATATGTATAGGCAATAGGGGTATGGAATTACCTTAACCACCCAGAATTGCTGAGCCGAGTTGACACCGTACGGGAAAAGTTGTTCGCTGAGGCAATAGTTCTGGCCCAGACGGTACCTGGTTTCAAGAGTCTACCTGCGATTCTCAAAGAAGTGGACGCGGACTGGTACAGAGTGGCAGCATCAGGAACGAGAGACTGGGTATCAGCTCAACTGATGTTGATATCATTGCGATACATGGGGTCTAGGGCTGCCAACGCTGAGGTTGTGCAAACAACTGCTCATCTTTTGAAGAACCAGCTCGATGATATTGTGGTCCCTGCGTTGAAGGCACTTAAAGATTGAGTGAAAAGTTGGAATTATTACCCTTCCCCTAGTATTAAACCTAGGCTCCGAGAGAATTTCACCTGCAGATCTTTCCTTTGGTCTTAGATACATGCGTTCCAATAATATGCAAGTGTTGAGTTGGATGTCGGTTGACAATATAGTTATGGGTGGTTTTTAAGCTTACTAGCTATCGGGTATTTACGGCCCAACTATTTAGTATTTGCAGCCCTAGTTGTAAAATGAACCATTGGATTTAGATGAATGGTGTTCTACCTCTATGAGGAACATAATTCTCGCATCCATATGTCAGACTTATAGAATCAAGTTGAATATATATCATCGTACAGATATTGGTCAGGTGACATAGCAGCCCCTGGTAGTTACGTTACGTACGTAGTTAACTGGCCTGACCTAGCCAAGGAGCATATAAAAGCAGGGTGGTTCCCACCCCAGGGGAATCTAACCAATTCCTCATCATCACTTTGTTTCCACCCCGTTGCTACCCCACCGTTCTTTCCCACTTGATTCACTATTTGTCTTCCAACATCATTTGGCATGCTGTCCTGCAGAGGGCTCGTCCGGCGACATATATTTCACACCTCTGGCTCTCACTCGAAGGCACTTGCCCTGATGGTAGTCTCAAATTCGGTTCAGCTTCCAGCAAGACGTGGTATTTGTCAACTGCAGAGCAATGACAACTTTCACAAAGTGCGCCTGCGATCCCCAGCTGAGATAAAGAGGGGATTGCAGATCTTGTTCTCCATTCTTAGAGAGCCGTCCCTCGCGGGACAGCTACGCGAACTCAAGCTAGATCGTACACCGCTCTTATCACATAGGGGTGACCCTTATGAGATCCGGCCAACACAGATCTTTCTGCTACCAGAAGACCTTCAGAGGCTCCAGCTCGCAGTCAGAAACGCAGGGTTCGAAGGGCAAGGAGAACATGAACGGGTAATTAATATGCTTCTGCAAAATGCTAGTAAGTACCGAAGGTACGCCAGTTACTCCTCGATAGAGCGTTGATCTTTCTAGGCGCTTACAGTACTTCAGTCCATTTGACAAATACCTATATTTTCAAGCGCAGGCCCTAGCTGTCATGCTTGTCTTCCTGTCACCTCAATTGGAATCCCTAGCCTTCTGCCCACTAGGGTTGCAACAACCCTCCGAGATCTATCTATTCGAAAACTTTCTCCGACGATCCATCAATGACAAGCGCGATGTGGCTGGCCTGAAAAATCTCCGCTCAGTGAGATTTCTCTCCGATATAGATAATACTGCGGATGATTGCACGCTCTACTGGGATTATGATGTTCACGACTGCCTTAACCTCATCCGGGAACTCCCCGCCATTGAATCCGCTCGTTTCGAGGCTATCCAGCCAAACCGCAATGTAGGAATGTGGCCTCCACCACGTTCAGCCAACTACACGGATATCATGCTCTACCATTGTATTATGCATTCGCCCGAGGAATTGGATATCATTATCCAGTCAGCCAAGCGACTAAGGAAGTTCGCATTTACGGTTGGTGGACGCTTCGAGCTGGACTATGATGTATCACCAGTCAGTGCAATACATCTCTTGAAGTCGTTGCTCACCCACCAGCACACGTTGGAAGAGCTGGATCTTGACATCCAGGCGCATGTGACCTTCCGTGAAATGTTCGATGAGGATCGCGGCGCGTCTTGGGGCGGCCTATATGAGGAGGTAGACGAAGGGCTCCAGGATTGGGTAGCTCAAAGGGAAAAAGTCCTTATTGTGGAATCATTGGCTCCGGAGTGTGCGCTGAGGAGCTTTCCTAATCTCAAGCATCTTAGTATCGGCACCCATGTTCTCTACTGCTACGCTCGCGGTTTTGGTGCCGGTCGTCTGAAGGAACCTTTCTCACTCGTTGACAACCTCCCCCCACATCTAGAATCGCTACGCATCTACGGCTATGGCTTGCCGGGTGAATACCCACACAAGTATAAGGAATCACTGGATCTAGATGTAGAGGCCCAGATAGCAAACTTGTTGGAGCAAAAGGATGCAAAATTACCGTCTTTGAAAGTTATTGAGGGTATCGATACACCTATACCTCATGGGCACACCGTGGAAGATTGTGACGACGAGCACCTGTTATGGCAGCGTGAGGACTACGATTGGGGAGCCGGTTTTGATAGCTAAGCATCATCATCTGGGATTACTTGGTCAATTGCTCATAAATCCCTTCCCCAGTCTGGGTTTTGGTACATAGCATGACACCTTGTAATCTGAGGTGGTGTTTTTAAAATATGTATACTCGCATCACCAATACTCTTTCTTTTTCATTGGTCGGGCTGCATAGCTTGTTCAGTTTCGATTTCTCTTCTCTTGTCTTCTCTTATTCTTTACTTTTCTATTCCTGCCCCCTATCTCTTTTATTTCCTTTCGTTTTTTCCGGGGATATTTGTACTTTAGTGCTAGTGAAACTGAAGAAGTAGGATGTGAATCTGTGGCCCCTAGTAAACTTAAGCTACTTATCTCTCTCTCTACTTAATTCATACTTAGTAACCAGCTTCTGTCACCCAGTCTGTGCTTAGTTCTGATAGTAGTAAAAGAGAATCTGAGTACCAGTCCCTTTTATACACACCATATCCTTCAAGGATATCAAATCACTACACTCACCGAGCACAGCCCTATTTATCGTCTCGAAACGCACCGCCTGTCATTTCCACCTGTTTTTCTACAATATCGTAGATTCCTGTTCTAGACCCCGCCGCTTTAGTGAGGGTACTACGGAGTACCGCGGACTAAATCTAGATTACGGACAAGACTTCGGATTTTCGGATTTCTTACCGGAATCCACTTCATTATATTCGGTTGACTGTCACGCATCTCTAGTTTTAAATTCTAGTATAGCCTCACAATATAACTTTTTATTGTATCTTCTGACTAAATAAATTAACCTTATAGTCTAATACTTATTATTAATCATTATATTAGTGGTAGTGGTAGTGGTAGATACGTAATAGTGGTGTAGATATCTATTATCTAGACGAGACTAGGCCCACATTAAAAAAAGTAAAGCACTCCGTACTATATGTAGGCTTAATTTTAAAAGTAGTACGGAGTAAATATTCTCGGGTTCGTACTTGTTGCTAGTCCGAATAAATATACTCCGTACTCCAGTCTACCATTATTAGCAGATAATCCAGTGGGGCTTAAAAATAGATTTAACTGGCTAATATAGAATGCGTTGACGTTAATAAAGTTGGTAATCTTTTAATTTGTCCGTGCGGAGTAAGGTAGATTTAGTCCGCCGTACTCCGTTTTATCCATGGAGATGTTATTTAAGATACCATCTCCCTTTCCCGGATTAGCAACCTTCTCGGCAATTTTGCAAAGATCCCAAAATCGAATTAGATACGCTTCTGGAGACTATTTGGCAGCTATCTCTCTCCATACCGCTTGGATAAATGGCATCAAAGTAAGTCTTATTGTTCGAAGCACCAACCTACCCAAGAAGAGGTAGAACCAGAAGAGCGACAATATCAAATGAAGAACAAAAACATAAGGCCATTCACAGACACTAACTGAAATTTCCCAAAGCACGATTAACAACGACATCACTATCATACGGGGAACAGTAGACGCCATCCCAGCAGTCCTCCACCTTCTAGATACCGCCGTGCAATGGCTAGTATCGCACGACAGAACTGGGCAGTGGGGAACCGCACCGTTTTCAGAGAATCCACAACGCGCCGAGCAACTCCGAGAATTTGCAACAACCGGCCATGGTCTTTGGCTCGCTGTCAAGGTTGCGAATAATATGCGAATTGTACAGCCCCAAACTAC
Organism: Aspergillus flavus; assembly: GCF_009017415.1. Taxonomy (NCBI): domain Eukaryota; kingdom Fungi; phylum Ascomycota; class Eurotiomycetes; order Eurotiales; family Aspergillaceae; genus Aspergillus; species Aspergillus flavus. The sequence continues at coordinate 5,827,023 of NC_092409.1, read as the reverse complement.
GAATGGAGAAGCTCCGGGGGTCATCGTAGGTGCGCTTGCTGTTGGAGAGAAGATGCCCTACGTGGCACCTGTATCTGAGCCTGAGCTCTACGTGCGATTGCTAGTTTCGGATCGACAATATGCTGGCAATCAGATTGGTAAACGCCTTTTGGATCATGCGCGTGATCTTGCCAGCAAGGATGGAGTCTCGTTACTACGGGTAGATTGCTATGCTGGTGGCGATGGTAAATTGATCCGGTACTATGAGTCTCAGGGGTTTAAGAGGTTCGAAAGGTTGGATGTTAAAGGCGAATGGCCTTGTCAAGTGCTTGCTCAACGGTTAGATGAGATGAAAGGGGAAGAGAGATGTTGATTCTTTCTTTATCGGAGTATATTTCGTGGCTCCGAAATGGACTTTGACATCTTTCAGATACGGTAGCTTCACAGTGTAAGCACGCTATCTTACATTGGCTAGTGAAGTCTAAGGGGTACTTTGATATAAAGGGTAAAGGTAACTCTGATATAGAATTCATCAAATACACAGGAGGCGAGAGTATGTTTTGTAAGTAATCGAAGGATAGTATCATAATTGGGTATCTAAACTGTTGTAGTCAAGTATTTTGACAGTCATGGAGACCACCCCTCGGTCAACACGCACACCACCTTTGAAGTCTTATACAACATCGTTGAAGAACGAACTAAGTAGGAACAAATATGTAGCAAGACAAAGTAGAAATAAAATCATATCTCACAAATACAACTTTAAACGTGGAGATACTCGACAATTCGGAAGTAAAGTATGTAAGACTTCAGGCCATGTATGGCTTCTCCTCCGCGCTGAGGCGACTGGCCCGGCGTCCTGCATGCTGTGCGCGGTCAGCCTCCAGGGTCTGAGCAAATTTACTACTCGCCCGGATCTCTGGACCCTTCCAATAGAATATGTAGATGGGAATGGTCACGAGAATGGCCAGACAGGCAAGAATGGTACTCGCCCACTGCAGGTGGAACTTGCCACCGATGTTGCTGTACATTGGAGTCGCGTACATGGCCGACAGCCCTGCGAGAAGATCACGAGCAAAGCCGTTGCCTCCAGTGGCGGACGCAGAGTACGGTCCGTATGCGGCAACCATATAGTCGATGGTTGCCATGTAGATCCCGTAATTCGCAATGGCAATCAAGAAAACAAAAACAAGTGGCACGATCCAATGGGTGTAGTCCGGACCCATTGATGTCCAGGCAAACCCAAACAGCCCAATCGTCTCCAGGGGTGCAATGAAGAGAAGGAGTAGCAGGCGACGTTCAGGCAACCGAGCTGTATTTCCATCACTCTTTCTAATTTGGCGCTGGCGCCAAATATCGGGGAGAAAGATACCATATGCGACGACATAGCCTACGACGATGGAAATGAAGCAGAGCCCAATCTGGAGAGGATTGAATCCCCATTGTTTGAACACGAGGTTGAAAGACTCAATGCAGGTGAAAATCAGAGCATCGGAAAATCCAGACAGTAGAGAAAGGAAGAGCACGATAGGTTCCCTCAGGAACATCTCAAAGGGTCGGCACCACACACGTAAAACATCTTTAGCTTCAAATCGGGGCTTCTTCAGCTCGTTCGGTCCATAAATATTCGGATCCTCGCCCGTCTTGCGACGGCGCTTCGCCTCCCGGTCGATCAGAATCGTTGCGCGAGTCTCAGAGACAAAAAAGAAGTGAACTAATTGCGTAACTCCGCCAAAGATAAGCTGAATCCAGAAGTTCCACTCCCATTTCAGCCATTGCTGGATCATTCCACCAAAGATAGGGCCGATCGTGGTACCACCGACAGAAGACAATACCACATAGGCAACGGCAAAACCTTGGTCATCAGGTTCCCACATGTCTGCAGTCATACCCAGGGTGACTGAACCGCCCGCTGAGCTCAAGCCACCAAGGAAGCGGCAGACAATAATGGTGCCGAAGTTGGGTGCCAGGGCACAGGGGATCTGCCAAATGTTGACCAAGAACAGACTGAGCTGCATGATAGGCCATCGACCGAGCTCTTCACTCCAGGGTGCCCACAGCTCACATCCAAAAGCATAGGCCACCAAGAAGATCATCTGGCCTACTCGAGCAGCTTGCTCACTGACATGAAAATGTTCCGACAGGGGCGTGACCGCATTGGGATACACACTGCTGTTGAAGTTCATTGACATTTGTACAGTGAAGATGACCGTAAGTATAGCCCACTTCTTATACCATGGAAAGCTAAATCCCAGTTTATCGTAGCAGTCGTCCTCGGTCAGTTCCCTCTTCCCATCCCCACTAAGCTTTCCATGGTCTTCACTACTGTTGTCTGACTGAGAGACATGTTCCGCATGGAAAGGCGCAGGAGGTTGTCGAGACGGACTTGGGCCTGTGCCCTCCAAAGCTAACCCATCTTTCTTATCCGAGTACTTTTCAGAACTTGGACCAAAATCCTTCTTTGAAAAGTCATTAGAGGACATGACTAGGGGGTGGGCGTCTTCAAGATTAAATATATGCCACAAATCAGGTATGTGGGTGTGGTGGGGAGAGATACCTTAGAGAAAGGTTCGCGAATATAGTAAAAGAGAAAGGCAGGACGGCTGATGTATTGCCATTGATTCTGTAAATAAAAGAGAGAGATAACTCCAGGAACAAGGAAGTTACCAGACCTTTATATCAATGGCTGGCGAGTAATCCCGAATGAGTGGAATGATACGATGCATTGGGAAAACATATTCCTCAACGTCATGGCACAATCCTCCGATAATCTCAGCGGCTACTCCATCGGGCATCCCCACACATACCCCCTACGATCGGTTGGATCCATCTGGCAGAGAACCACAATCTCCTCATACTCCACCACATCCACCCTTCGGTCCCTTGCAATTCGTGCATGAGCAATTTACTAGACAACGTGCAGCCTTTCCATACCACGGCAATCCCATGTGTTCTGTAAGGCTAAAATCCTCCCTACATTGCTGGAAACATAGCATGGAAAGGCCGGCATTTGCCACCATGGGGATAACATCATGTCCAGACAAGACAGTCAATACACACGCCCATTGATTCGCTTTCGCGCCAAATGGCGGCTCAGCGCTTAACGGAACTTCCTAAAGCAGAATTCCGTGCGATTACAGAGCACTGAGCCACGACTGATGATTGGGCTACTGAACTGACCGCCTTAGGTTATGACGCAAGCACGAGGGCAAAGCCTGTTTGCATCTTTCGATCGCCTGCATGCAATTAATTCCATTCATCTTCTCACCCAAGCTGAAGGTCTCCCCGGGCGTTCCGACATGCTCAGGCAGAAGAATATTCGATGAATGCTTCCATGACATCACCTGGTCGTCCAATGCAAAATGTTTGACCGATATCTCCATGCGAAGAGAACAGTACCTCGAATTATGTACAGCTTGTACATAGAAGGCATAGGACAACGCACGACACAAATCTCATGGTTGAAATTGCTTAGATCTTTGTTTACAACGCCAGCCCCTTGCTTGCTACGGTAACTTCTTGGGTCTGGTCACAAGCTTGTCTTGTCTTGAGACTATTTGTTTATTTTCGTATTCCAAAAACCAATGTATTCATATGATGACTCTTCCGGTCCGAAGGTGGTATCGTCCCATGCGACTCGACATGCACTTCGGGTACTACATGAACTCCTCTTCTCCGTCTGGAGACTCCAGAAACGTGGGGACAGTGCCGAGAAAACCTATGCAACTGGACCCATCGCCGAGCCGAAGTTACTCGGACCGGCAAGATAAGTTCCGTGTAACTATTATGCCGGTTGCGGTAGTCATGTAATATTCAGTTTATGCTACAGGTCAGCATATAGATTGTTACTTATGTTTAGGGGTGCGATATTGTGTACCGTACACAGTCTGAGGCATGTGTTCAATACTGCCTGTCGGCACAGAGCAGTGCAAAGGTGAATCATGGAGACAAGTCATGGCAAGTCGTGATAGCCGGTTCCACAAGTCCAACCAGTTAAAGGGAGGTCCGAATAAGAGACACAGCAGACCCACACGCCGATACATCCCCACCCGACCCGGATCATGTCTTTCGGGGAAGAGGTTATACTTTCCGTCATACTGTGGCTCGAGAGGCAGATAACAACCAGGCTAGTATAGAAGTGCATTATGAGGCGGCAAGGGCATCGGTAAAGAACATAAGATGAGGCAGTGTTCCGAGCCGGTGTATCGGCTGTTAAGGCGAAAGAGACCAGTCACCGAGTGTTGCCTGATGGCAATCATTACACTAATGTTCCTTGTGCGCTCAGAGCATGCTGCTAATTGGACCGATACCAATAGAAGATCATAGTGGAGAATGAACCATCCATCATTCATCTGACCGAGCGGCTATTTCGCTTTTCCGAGCCAATTGAATACTCTAAGGGCTGGCCACTATTTGTGAGCAAGTCGTTCGGAAGAGTCAGTAAGGGAACCCACCATTGCCGATACTACCCAATGATAACTACATATTCACCCGTGGCCAATAATATGTTCTTCACTGGACCACTGATCGTCCCAACTCCCAACGCCCGAGGAGAAGAAGACCATGTGCAATGCGATAGAATGCTATGGGAAGTCCCTTGTTTGAAACACTTAACCCTCATGCCAGCCATGGCATGAGGATGTGCTACTCTGATGTGACTGTTGATTTGGAAGCAAGGCGCCTCGGTTGGAATGTTACATTTCCCGGCAACACCGGGTACCCGAAGTAACCTTGTTGTGGCCATTGATAAGGTCGGCATTTCGAGCACTACAGATGTCTACACAATTGATAAGACATATTGCGTGCCGACCTTTTACTTAGCCATCTGACTGGAATGCCAAGATCCAGCTGGCCTACAGTTGTTTAGCTTGTATCCTATCTTTCTCTAATGGTCATTTCCACATCCGGAATTCCAGGTGTTTCATTCCCTCAAGCCACAACAGACACAGCCAACTCGAAGGTAAATAGTGAACAATCTTCTATTGCCTATATGATTCCTACTGGAGGCGCCGCTCCTCGTCAGCCACATACTTCAGTGAGGGCGCAGTACTTCGTCCATTGCATGGGCCTGGATCTTAAAAACCCCTGCATACTGTACTTTTCGTTATCGGCTGTTGAATGAGCAGATGCTTACCCACTCTTGGGCTTTCTTTCTATCCTTGCGGAGTGCTCATATACACATTAATTGTTAATAATCTCTTTGGTAAGGTAATGTTGTGAGAATGGTTTCGGCCGAGATCGCTTTCCGTCTGGGAACCATGTATCCCTAGTTAGGGATGGGATTAATTGCAATAGACAATCATGGACGAATTTGGTTATCCGGTCTAAAACATTCTCTTAGTTCATTAAACTTCTAATGAAACCCTTGTGGATCACAACCATAGATCGACGCGGGAGATGTGCTCTAGAGCACGGTAAACCTAAAGCTTATATAGTATGCCCGTCATTTAATGCTCATGCACCGCACATTCGTCGTTGAGCTCTTTACGTTCGATATTCTTCGAGGCCCTTGTATTCGATGGTTTTCGTGTCTAATGTATCAATATTCTGTTTATATGTTTTACTTTTGTTTATATCTCTTTCCCCTTTTTCTAATGCCCCCTTTTTTTTTCCTTGCCTTCCCTTCTACCTAACTAATTAGTTTATCTTGAAAATAGCCCTATTTACTATGACTCTAAAATTTCCACTTTCAGTTCATACTTGGCATCCGATGCACAGCTGCCTAATCCACGCCTGACATCTTTGTGAAGCCATTGAACCATCTGAAAAGAAGTTTCGTTGGCACTATCCATCGAAAACTGCAGACTTCAAGCCAATAGATTCAAGACCTTTCACTGACTCTTGCCAGCTAAAGCCTTCAATTGTCTCCTTTCTCACAGTATAGATAGATTTATGTGATGAACTTCATTGCAAAGGACTCTACGAGATATCACCAGAAAACCAATCAATTGTAACAATTGTGTTTACTACGATAATTTGAGCCCTCACAGTCAACTATCGAAAGAGGATATTTTAGTCGCTACTTTAAATATACTGCGGGATTCAACTTTTAAGGCTTCAAATTACTGTTAGCAAGCTCTCCAGACTCCAAGGCAATCATACAAACTGGGGTAAATAAAGCCCTTATTGCACATCATATTAATAACGAAGTAACGAATATAACTGCCTATCCTAATCATTCAAATCACACCCAAACTGCACCAGATCCGAAACCTAATATGCGAGGTTCACATTCAAAGAAGCCAGAACACCATTAAAGTAATCCCTTGCGTCTCATTACTCTGAGTACACACAAACTACATCTGACAACTCAAAGTACTAGTACCCAACCCCAAGAAAGCTACCTGTGCATATTATTACATTAATGAAGTAGCTCGTTCCATTGCCTATAAGCAGTGGCTGGCTAACAAATATGCAAGCCATGAGCCAGCTTATACATCACTAGCTCCAAGCACGAGCAACCTCGATCCACCTAATACGAGATCTCAAACTCCACAGGACATACTAGGATTGTCCGCAAGTCTGCCCAATTTACTGACCATCAAAGCTTACATCCGAGCTACTAATACATTTCTTTGACAAATATATTGCAATTGAGATTCCTACTTAGGTTACTCTTACCACCATAACACCATATACCCAATCTCTCATGAATGAATACTCCATACATGCATAAACAAATTTTCATACTTGATCGTGACTCGTCAATTCCAATCCAACTCGCATAAACACCAAGAACATAAAAGAATACACCGCTCACTCATAACATCATGTCAAACACACTTGTTAAACCCAATATCACGGCCCCAAACCCATTCCCATCATCGCTCAAGAATCAAGCCCCAACACTGGAACTCGAACTAGCCTCAGATCCTACACTCCCCCGCCCAGAACTCCTCCCACCAGAAGAAGTCTTCCTCTTCCTCACTAAATCCCTCCTCTTATACGCTCGTCTCAAGAAGCTATCGTCCAGTACCCTAGGCTGACCATACCCGATACCACCCATCACCGTACCCCCAGGAACGACATATACATTTCTATACACAGACTGATAACTATAACTATAGTTGTGGGTATAGTTGTGGGTATAGGTATAGTTATAGTGCTGTCTATAGTCGCATTCGACTTTGCATTCAAACCCTCCACCCCCAGTCCCAGAAACAGAAGCCAATACCCCCGGAATAGAACTGTATGGTACACGTGACCGGAGAGCAGATAACAGGACAGCGTGTTCCAGGCGTCGTTTGTGGAGTTTTGCGGCTTCGAGGGCTGTTTTGTGGGTTTCTGGTTCTGGTTCCAGGAGTAGTATTGGTTGTTTGTTTGGTTGGGGGGTTGGTGTTGTATATTGTTGTTTTGGGGGTGTTTGAGGGTTCATTTTTGTGGTATTTTTGTTGGTGTGTATGGTTCTTTGGATCTTGAGATATTGATGTATAGATATTTGGTGGGGGTAAAGACAGGGATTAGGGGATTGGGTTGCATTTATATGTGTTTCTTTGTGGGGGGTTACATTTATATTTTGTCTTCCTTCTTTTCTTTTTCAATGATAATGTGTGTCAGAACAATATTGTGTTGTGTTAGAATAATATAGAGTAAATGAACACCTCATTGGTTGCGTCAGTGCTGTCGTTTGCTATATATTAGTCTGGTCCAATGGACATCTCGGGCTGTTTCAGATTGTTTCAGGTTGGCGTGTCCCCACTTTTTCTATGGTCTCTACATGCTTATCAGGTAGTCAACGCTGGCCTTGGGTCGTATGTGGAGGGGCAATTGAGGGGTTTCTTAGATTGCGTTACATTGGGTTTGTAGTTACGTGCTGGTGAACGATTGTGAGTTCAATATATTTCATCAATTGAATCGTCTACTATACATACATGAATCATAGACAGGCTTTCCTCCCGCGCGGCAAGAACCAATATTAACGAGTGTGAGAGAAGTCAAAGAAGGAGAAGGTTTAAATAGGAGTAGAGTACATCGACAACCCTGCCTGCCGCTGCCCACATGTTAAATACATATGTGAAAAATGCAAAAAAAAAAAAAAAAAAAAAAAAATGCAAAGGGAGATTAGAGTACACTGCGACTCTATCGAGGAGGATGCTGTGGCGTAAGTTGCCCCGGGTGTGGCCCAGCATTTGACCCTTGACTGTAAACCCGATGGTGTCCTGGCGCCCCGTGAGGGCCTGGGACAGCCTCGCTCAAGGTCCCAGATACAGGACCTCGTGCTTGGAGGGGATGGACGGCACCAATCGCCTGAGGAGGCCCACCAGGAGCATAGCTCAATCCGCCTGCTGAGTTTGATTGGAGAATCGCCGGGGGTGTATAAGAACGACCCATAGACATTGCTTGATGCGGTGGCCCAGGTAGACCTGCTGCCCGAGACACTTGAGCTTGCGGAGGTGGTGTGTTATGACCGTAATGTGCACCAGCGAGACCGAGCGCAGATCTATGTGGTGGCTGTTGGTGTGCTCCACTAACCATTGTTTGCACATGTTGCTGGTAGGTCTGATGACCGCTATGATGTTGCTGGGCGGACATATGCGTCGGCGCCGGTGTTGCTGATGCTGGTGTAGCGTATGCCGCGCTTGCTGGAGGGCGCGACATCCCAAGCAGATTGGCAGGAGCTTGAATAGGAGTGGGAGGGCCTTGGCGGGAACCATAGGCGATTGTATTGGTACGGGGCGTGGGAGACCCAATTGGGGGGCGGAACACTTGGTTCTGTGCACCTAGGTCACGCGAGCCAACAGCTGCAGCCTGTGCATGTGCCGCGGGCGACGGTGCATAGACAGTCGTTTGATAGGAAGCGCGCTGAGAAGGAGCCGGTGAGGGGGTCGGAACGGGTGATGGGGCACTGAGGTTTGGCAAAGAGGGTCCTGATCCTGACAATGATTGACTCGAAGCGTAAGGTGAGTATGGAGGTTGCGGTGCCAGTGTTCCACTTGAGCGACTGCTCTGCTGGTGAGGTGGAGGCGGCTGTTGTTGCTGCTGTTGGCCTCGAGGATCAAAACGTGCCATCCAATCGTTATTAGCGGAAGCACCTGAGCTTCCTGGGACGGGTGTATAAGACTGATAATCAACGTAACCTCGGGATGGCGGTAGGTACTGGGCCTGCTGAATATAAACAGGAGTTTTCTGTGTCGCCATTGCGGAATGTGTCTCCTCTTGACGGGGCGCTGCTTGGGAATACGAATGCGACCCAGTGTAGACTGGCCGCGACGGAGAAGCCGCAGTTCCTGCAGGATTCGAGGCCTGGTCACTTGCGAACCGTTTACGTGGTTGAGGCTCTTCAGGCTCATCATTCAGGATGCTTAAGATATTTGACCGCTTAGCTGGCACTTGCCGAGGAGCCTCGGGTTCAGGCGGAGTTGGCGCAGGCTGCAGGGCCTCCTTGGGTGGTGATAAAACTGGCGGTGGTTGTGACAAGCCCACATGCTGGCCAGGTAGCGGATAATATGGCCTTTGGCTGATATGGTCGTGTCGGATAGGAGAAATATCTTGCTCCTGCTTCTGCAGTGTTTGTGCTGGTGAGCTGGGAGGCTTTGTGAGACTGGGTTGGCGGGAATGGGACCCTGTGGGCATAAGCGAAGGCTGGGGCTGATGCTGTATGTAGGACTGCTGCGTCGGTGGCAATGTGCCCTGTGTTGGGAGAAGTGGTGACCCATGTACATCAACACCCGATGTCCGGTATCCTTGAGAATGGAGAGGCTCTATACGTGCCATCTCAGGTGCGGGCATGGGCGTTTGGCGAGCCGAAATCGATGTTTCCTGAGGTCGAGTGGTCGTATGAGGCGGCACAGTAGTTGGAATCTCACGTCTTTCGTCCGGGAAATAACCAAGGCGTGGGCCTGGAGCGCGTGGTGGCAAGCTCGCTTGATGGGCGCGAGCCCTGGAAAAGTCATCGCTAAAGACAGGCCCGGGAGTCATAGGGGTACTGGCTTGTGCGAGCGGTGGATACCTTGAACCATTACGCTCCTTTTCCTGCGGAGGCCGAGCATGGAGGGGTACTGTCTGCGGAGATGGCGCCGTATGCTTGCTCTTCGACACAACTCGGGTCTCATCTGGCTCGGGCGCTGCAGCTTCTGTATGTGGAGCAAGGGGACGAGGCATGATGATGGATGAAGGTGTTGCTTCGTAGCGCCGTCTCGAGGCAATGTTGGGGGCAGCAGGTAAAGGACCCGTACGTTCTCCCCTAGCTTTTTTGTGCTCCGCATCTGCAACGATGTCTTCAAAGTCTTTCTGGCCCGAGTCTATGCGGCGCTGGAAGTAATTTTTGACCTTTATAGTATTAGCCACTTGAATAGGACTGACATTAAAAAGAAAAAGGGCATACCATCACAGTTGTCTTCGTCTTCATGAAGTTCGAGATGCCTTCGAAATCGCGACCAAAGTGTGCCAGTAGTTGAGGGAAGTCGCGCTGCTCTGGTACAGACCAGTAGCTAGTAGGTTGCAGTGACCCATACCCTACCTCTGACTGTCTGGTAGTCGTCGGAGTCTCTTGTTCCGCCGACTCAAACACCAACACTCCTTCTTTCTGGCGACCACGTCCGGACCTCGCTCGTGGGGGCAACTCTGCCACCGGTTTTTCAGTCGGCTCTCTGGCCGGCACCATTGCCGCTTCGTTCGCACCATCCATGGATGGTTCCGGCACCTCCAGTTTTGGGATAGCCCCAACAGAAGGTGCGATCGGCGCCATTGTCACAGTCTGGATCGGCTGCTCTTGTTGGATCGGTTGTGCCAATTGCTGTGGCTGGGGCTGGGGCTGGGGCTGGGGCTGTGACTGCTGCGGTTGTAGTTGTTGTTGTTGCTGCTGCTGCTGCTGTTGCTGAGCTACTTTGCCCCGTCGACCTCCACGAGAACCTGCACCGGTACGGCCTCGTCGGCTAGCGGGTTTCTCTGGTTGATCACCATCCTTGGCTCCCCGACGACCATTGCTAGTATGCTCCGTATCAGCAGAAGAGTCACCAAAGGTGGGCGCTGCAGCACGCCGTGGTCGGCCAGTATCTGTGACGGGAGCAGGCTCCTCCTCGCCTTCATAATCCGGCTTGACAACCCCCAAATCAGCCATGAGAGCATTAGACTTTGGTCGGGCAGACCTTCTGGCACGACCACGTCGACTCCAGCGCTTGTTGAGCTTGGCCTTATACTTGATCTCTTCTTTGGTAAGATAATAATGGATGATACATTGCCTGAAATCTCGTCCAGGCAGAGACTCGGCAATCTTACCCCATTTCTTCGGATGAGCCATGAACGCATCAGTAAAGATCTCATGCTCTTCGGGGGAGAAGTCGTTAGGCGGTGGGATAAATCCAAAGACATCCATAGCCTTATCAGGATCGATTATGTTGTTGGTGTCCTTATAAACACGTGCCTTTGCTTCGTCCAGCTCGAGCATATCTGGAATCACAGCCTCACGAGAAAGATCTGGTTGCGCAGTAGCCTTATTCCCACGTCGCCGTTCAAGTTCCTCCTGGGCGGAAATTTCTGAAGCTCGGAGAGCATTCTGAAAATCTAGCTCACTGTTTCCCTTGTATCTCCTTCCTTCAGCGGTGGTAGGTGTTGCTATTGCAGTGCCTGGAGGGGACACGGGGCCTGGCGTCAGCGAATTTTTCTCTTTCGAACGATCCAGTTCATGCACGCGCAGTCGCCATTCCTTGTACAAGTCTACGTAATCATGTTGTAGAGCAAGATTCTTCCTGGCAATCTCTTTCCGGCGCTTCATCATCTCTCCACGAAAGACTTCCTTGATTGACTGGTGAGCTGCGGCGTTTTCTTGGTAAATGTCAAGGTCGGAAAGAGGAGTGGGGGGACCGGAATTCAGGAATGGCAGGCTTTCGATGGTGACAGCATCAGCAGGAGGGAGTGAATCTAGGACCATCTTGGCTGATGATTCCTGGTCTTCGGCGTCCTTATCCAGCTTGACCTCGGGAGGAATAACTACTTCCTCTCGATCTTCGGCTTCCATTTTATTAGCCGGCAGTGGTGGATTCGGAGCCCTCTCCGGAGTCACATCGTTGGCAATCGCTCCCAACAATTGAATGCGCATAAGCAGTGCAACAATATTCGGATCTTCTAGTGGCGGAGGGGGTAATTCCGCACGCAAGGCTCGCATGTCCTTCTCGAAAGTCCGCTTTCGCTCCTCTAGATACTCTTGCGTAAAAACAACATTCTCATCTTCATCTTCGTCGCTGGTCCGACTAAAGTCTGGGATGAGAACATCGGTTTTATCTCCAGTGATTTTCTCTTTAGGTCCGACATCTTCCGTAGGAGGTAAGCTGGGAGTAGGGGCACGGGGATTTAAAGGCCTGGAGCGTTCGGGCGATACAGGAGACGCCTCCCTCTTGGATTCTTGTTTCTCCTTTCCAGGGATGATCTCCCCAGCTTCGGGACCCGACGTGCTGTCATCGATCGACATGCGCTGTTCTCGCTTAGGTTCCTCGCTAATAGATAACGCCCGCTCCTTTCCATCTATGGAATCACGCTTTGGAGTAACAATGGCATTAGGCGCGGGAAGAGGGCCCCTGTAGCCAGGGCGAACCCATTGTTTGTTGCTTTTAGGTGGCCCACGGGATACCGATGGTCGCTGTTGAAGAGCACGCGGGCCCGTAGGGATGCTTGACGAATGCATAAGAGGCGATGTATGTGGACCAGGTGATGATCCGCGATTGGCTGAAGGCGGGCCTCTTGCCGAAAGCTCTGGGGAGCTGACGATAGGCCCGGACTTGTTGGCCAAAGGCGTCTCAACTTGCGGTGCTGGAGGCTCTTTGCCTGTCATAGCCGCAGGGGCAGTGGGTGGGGAAAGGTCTGGTTGTCTCTGTGCACTAACAGGTGCCACAGAATGGGGTTTGGACGTGCGTGCCACTGGTTCATGTTTACTCGAAGTATCCAGAGTCTCATCACGTCGAATCCGTTGCTCCAGCGGTTGTTGGGGAGAAGTTCGGGAAGCCTTAGGACCCGTAGGAGGCTGTATAGGCCCGCGTGATAAAGGTTCATGGTGCTCTTTCTCTACCTTTGGGGCTAATGGGGGCGCGCCACCTGCATCGGACAGCCTCTTCTCTGCAGACAGGTCGGGGATAGGTGCGGTAACAGAGCCAAAAGCCGGGACCTGCGGAGCCGCAGGGGGCGGTGACCGCTTGATAGGAGTATGAAATTCTTTGGGGGGCTCTGGGCGAGGCACAGTAGTATCAGGCCGTTCAGATCGTTCGAGGTCACGCCTAGGCTCGGCTATGGACGGTTTGCGAGTCTGTTCAACGTTAGGGTGGTCGGGAACTCGATCGGATGTTGCAGGGCCAGTGTGTAGAGCCGGTGGGACAGGAGGTGCTGCCGAAATGCTAGGAATACGGTTTTCATTTCGATTCGGAGGCTGATCTCTCTTCCAAACATCGGCCGGTCTGTCTCGATCGTCGCGTTCCATACGTCGATCAAGTTCATCGCGACGTTCAAATCTTTCACGACGATCCAAATCCCGGTCTCTTTCGCGATCACGGCGATCAATCTCTCGGTCGCGGTCCATTATACGTTCTCTCTCACGATCCCGATCGCGATCTCGATCTCGTTCGCGGTCTCGATCACGCTCGCGGTCGCGGTCCCTATCTCGGTCCATAATACGATCCCTTTCTCGATCCCGGTCCCACCGGCCATCGCGTGAACGACTTCGACGTCGAAAGGAATCACGGTCGTCCAGATAAGGAATGCGGCCGCGCCCACGTCCGATATCCCAATCTCCCCGCCCACGACCACGCATAGGTCCGCCGCGGGGGTGATGACCGGGTCCTGAGGATGGGATGTCGGCTGTAGTCGATGATACTGAAATGAGGCTGTCTCTGGAGCCGCGCCGCATCCGCACCAGATCTGGGTCTCTGCCAATAGGCTCCCTCATGTCGCGAAAGTCGCGAGGAGGCGGCGGGGAACGGGAGCGACCGCGACCAAAGCCGATCCGTGAATCCCTGGGGTCAAAGTCCCGGTCGCGGCGACCCCAATCGCGGTCAAGATCACGGCGGAATGGGGGAGGTCCATCTCGAACATCTCGAAAATCGCGATCGCGGTCTCTGTCCCTATCTCGAAGATCCCGATCCCGATCCCGAAAATCGCCACGGCCCGGATATCCTCGACCTCGACCACCAAAGGGAGCTCCCCTCGGTGGATCGATTAACGCCTTTGGACCTCGAGGCGGCTCTCGGCCCAGCGGGGGCAGATTCGCATCATCAGAGCCTCGAGGGCCGGCAGGAGGTCGACGGTCACCGAAGCGCTGTGGAGATCTGTCGCGGGAATTAAACCCAGATAATGGGGGGTATCGTGAAGACATCACCAGGTCATGCTAGAAAGTGTATTATCGAACAACCCGGCAGAGAGCCTGCTACAGGTCAGTTAACTGAATGAATTAAAAAAAAAATCGAAAAACGCAGTAAGAATCCAGGTTCGAGACTGAGGGACCAAGGGCAGAGCGCGAGGCAACGGGTGTGGAGAGCACGTGATCTTTAAAAGCGTGGAAGCACGGGCCAGAATAAAAGTATTATCTAATCGATCTAACCAAATCTAGGCAAGGCCCAGCAGTCGAGGAACTCGAAGATTTGATTGATGATTGACTGGTTCTTGATTTAGCGGCAGCCACTTGGCGTGGCTTGTTTCAAATGTGACGGAGGACGTGTGAGGGCGTGTGGATCAGCAGACAAAGAGGGGAGGTGAACGAGGAGTCAGGACGCCATGAGTATCCAAATTTTTTCCTGGGAACTGGAATCGCTGGATTGGATGCGTGCAAATGCCCTTGGTACTGCGATCCACCACCAAATCATCGCAGCCGCGTGGCTATTTACGTGCACATATGGTGATCTCCATCCCAAAATTCGAGAAACCAACGAGGAGAGGAAAAAATGATACGAAGGGGAAAAGATCAAAATAGAATAAAGAAATTAAAAACCATAACAGTGCGCACCTCTTGACAAAATGCAGCGGGTCAAGCAGCCAACTGTACAATAGCTGCAAGGAGTGTGTATAACCAGACAACAGGGCTAGATGACTGTTGGAACTTGGAGCTAATTAACCAGGATAATCGAAATTCGGCCAAAAATAACTGGGAATAATAGCCGACGACAGATCACGGACCGGCCTGAAAGTGAGGACAAGCTATACCACCAGGTACGAGAAATGAGAGTGAGAATGAAAAGAAAGACAATATTGACAGAAATCGATCGGAGGAGGAGAATGTGGACAATGATGAAGAAAAAGAGACGAGGAGAAAAGAAACGGGCCCAGAGGTGGATGAACGGATGGATGGGTTAGCTAGATGGGGTGGAGGGCCGTCTGCCGCCGGCTGTATGGTTGGGTTTAATTTTAGTTGGTCAGGGATTCTTCTTAAGGGGAACTCAAAAATAACTGCCCACTACTGGCCTTACAGTGACCGTGACCCTGGATTCACTTTCTTGCCTGAGGCCAGAGAGCTCGTCCGCCCTTCCACCCTAAGCTCATGATGTTGATGCCCCAGGCATTAAAGGGGCACCACCGCTGCATAGACGGATCAAAACTAACCAAATCCGGTTAGTTATCGACTGGCGCGCTACTTACCCCGATCCTCTTGTCACACCTGAGGCACTCCTCAGCGTTTTTTCTGCCCGGCCAATCACCCCACCATATTGTTACAAGCAGAAAAAGCCACAGAAAAACCTAAGAAAAACTTAACGCTGTCCGGATCTTGTGTAAAACGATTGCTTGCTTTAGAATCCAACAAAGAGCTACATTGCTTCGGCTTCGTTTTATTTCCTTTTCTTCAATATTTTCCTTTTTTTTTTTTTTAAGAAGACAATGTCCTCTCAACCAGCGGAGGCTGCCCCTCCTACCTCTGCTACTAATGCCGTCCTAGTTGCTTCGGAGCCCGTTCCTGAGGGCACTCATCAGGTTCAGGGTGTGGACTTTGAGCGTTTTCAAGGTCGCGACATTACTGTCGCTGAGATGGTGGATAATATGAGATATATGGGTTTCCAAGGTACTGCAGTCGCCGAGGCTACACGCATTATGAATGATATGGTAGGACAAACCCCCCTACATTGATATTTTTTTTATTTTTTTTGCAACCCGCTATTGGCATCCTCGCTGATATGGATTACTTATGTAGCGAGCCTACCGCCATCCAGAATCGGGAGAGAAAACGACCATCTTTCTTGGATACACTTCCAATCTAATCTCATCGGGCCTCCGGGACACCATTCGCTACCTCGTTCGCCATCGTCACGTTTCTGCAATTGTCACCACGGCCGGCGGAGTGGAGGAAGATTTGATCAAGTGTTTGGCCCCTACGTACATGGGTTCCTTTACGGCTCCTGGGGCTGGGCTTC
Source organism: Aspergillus flavus (assembly GCF_009017415.1). Lineage (NCBI taxonomy): Eukaryota > Fungi > Ascomycota > Eurotiomycetes > Eurotiales > Aspergillaceae > Aspergillus > Aspergillus flavus. The sequence continues at coordinate 5,810,725 of NC_092409.1, read as the reverse complement.
GTGCGAAAGGACTAAACCGCATTGGCAATCTACTTGTTCCGAATAGCAATTACTGTGCCTTTGAAGATTGGTTAATCCCCATTCTGGATAAAATGTTGGAGGAGCAAGAGGCCGCCAAAAAGAAGGCTCAACAGACCGGTGATGAGGAGGATGAGCTTCACTGGACGCCCAGCCGTATTATCGAGCGGTTGGGCCGCGAGATCAACCATGAGGATTCCGTGCTTTACTGGGCCGCGCGCAACAACATACCCATCTTTTGCCCGGCGCTCACCGATGGCTCCCTAGGAGACATGCTGTATTTCCACACTTTCCGATCCTCTCCACAACGCCTGCGGGTGGATATCGTGGATGATGTGCGTCGCATTAACACGATGGCCGTCCGGGCCGCCCGGGCAGGAATAATCATCCTCGGCGGCGGTGTGGTCAAGCACCATATTGCCAACGCGTGTCTCATGCGGAATGGGGCGGAGCATGCGGTGTATGTAAATACGGCCCAGGAGTTCGACGGAAGCGATGCTGGAGCTCGTCCCGACGAGGCTGTCAGCTGGGGAAAGATCAAGGCGGACGCCAAGGCAGTCAAGGTGTATGCGGAGGCCACCGTAGTTTTCCCAATGATGGTTGCAGCCTCATTTGCTCGGGCCGACCAGTCTTCTGCAAATGCAGCTGACCAGGCCCAGAACTAAGGAAAGAGTCTTTTTTTTACGGTAGCAGGCGGGGTAAGCTACGGACACAGGACCGTGCGATGATTAGACGAAGATCACGCCAGAAGCCTGGTCGGAGACGGATTCCCTCGATCCTCTAATTCTATGCAGTGTCTAGAGGTGTGTTGAGCCCCTTGCGGGTACGCTGCCTGCTTCTCGAATCAGACACTCCATTAGGGCTCCAGAGGTGGCGGCGACAGAACCCCACCAGATGTGTCTTCTCGGTGGTGTCGGAAGAGGTAAGATATTCATTCTAGAAGGGAGGCGAACCGGATGATAAGCTCCGATGACAGAATCTGCCAGGGAACCGAGGAAGGGAAAAAAGGAAAATAGAGAAGAAAAGAAAAACTTTTGCTTTTCTGTTTTTAAGACTGGTTCTTACCACGAGAGAGAAAGTTCCATGTCCTGCGATTCCGGGGCGGGACAGGAACTAAGGCCATTAATTTGTCTTGCAGAGGCAAAGTGCCTGAGGCGGAAAGAATGGATCTCGAATCAGAAGGGAAGTTCGTTGTGGAACCAATGGAGCGCGTTCCACAGGTCGATCATTCCTGACCCGTGACAGTTGACTAGGTGGACAACTAAGGTTCCAAAGAAAAACGGATGGCCGAGTTAATTCCCTTAGTTCTGTATGGGATTTTGCCACAACGGAAAAGGGGGATGGCTACTAGTCGAATAGTATTGTCTCGAGCTTCACAGGGAAACGAGAGAAATTGAACATCCATCAGATAAAACGGAAATGATCCGACAGATTTTGGGACTTTTTGACTGGTAGATCGTAGTGTGCTTACCTTGCCCCTAATTAAGAATGATAATAGCCCAAGCCGAAGATCAAATAGAACTGGGAGAAATCAGATCTCCACCCCATCGGGAACAAGAAGGGGGTCGAGGTGGCAATCGGAGACTGGAGCGTCTTGTACTTACTAAGTCAAACAGAATGAATTGTTCCCCAACGAGGGCAACTGAAATAAATTCGCCCATGAATCCATTGGACCGGCGGTGAGTGCAGGTGATTTGGCTCTCGGCTGCATTGCCGCCTCATCTTTGTCTTTGGTTCCTAATTCCCCCCTCTCATTTTTCTGCCTCGTACTCATCCATTTTCCATTTCTTTGCTTTTTTTTTCCTTATTTCCCTCTTTGTCCCTGTGGCCTTTCCTCACTTTCTTTCTTTTTGCCCTTCTTTGCCTCGTGGTGAACATCCTTCTATTAGCACTCCTTCAGCAATCCATTGCTGTCATTTCCTTCCCGGGCTTAGACTGCCCCGTACTACTGATAAGCCATCCTTATCGGGGGGAATTCTAGACTCTCGCTTTCTGCTTCGTCGTTTGCTCTGTCAATTCTCCTTGTGCGCCTATTCTTGTTGAACCGCTAAATCTCTTCTTCTTTACGGACTCTTATGTCCTAAGGTAGAAGAGACGAGGACAGTGTCGCTTGCGAAGCTGTTTTATGCCTAGATGTTTGGTTTTTGAGTTTTGCTTACACCTTTAACACATCCTATCTTGGTCTCTTACTACTGTATCACTCAACATTAACCAGCTCTTGTGTTTGAGTCATCCTCCTCCTGTATTCCTCGTATACTGCCCTTGGGTTATTTTTTTACTTTTTTATTATATTTTCTCTTAGGTGACTCTTATAATTCCTGAGATCATCTTTGTTGATTTCCTACGAGCACTTCAAAAGCTCAGTAGGGTGTTACCACTCTCCGTTATTCACCATGGACACCACCGAGACATCGGTGACAGTCGAGCAACTTCCTCCTGTCACACCAGATATTGAACCACCTTCAACAACAGACACAGGTGCAACGACAGTCGCTCTGGACGCGCCGACCAACGACGCTCCAGAGTCTTCGACAGACCAATCGAACAACACTGTAGAATCACCTCTGCTAGTACCAGAAAACAATATCTCATCTCAAGATACTAGTGTTGAGGAGCATGAGCCTCCCGTCCGATCTGATATCTCTGCCCCTCCACGACCCCCACCTCCAGAGGCCGAACATGCTTACTGGGCGGAGATGGAGGAGGATACCTCGGTCCCGGACGAGGCTGAGATGAAGGAAATCGAGTCTGCTGCTGATGGGGACTACAGTGCCTACGAATGTAAGTCCCGTCAAATCACAGTCGGTAACATCGAAAAGCATTGCTAATAACAGTAGATCCTTACTGGGAGAAGAACTTCCACCCGGACCTGGACGATCCCGAGTATCGTCCCATTGAAAAGGCTCGCCTTACTTGGAAAATTCATGGGGTTAGAGGCACGAAAGAGCATCCCAATCGTGCCAAGGTCATGCGCTCTCCACCAGCCTACATTGGCGGCTACTGGTGGTCCATTAAGTTTTTTCCCCGCGGGAATAATGTTGGTTCCCTGAGTATCTATATTGAATGCTCCCCCACTATGCCCCTTCCTGACAAGACTTTACCCGATTCCGAGTTTAAAGTGCTCCGGGGTCCAGCTGATGTAGATATTAATGACCGTGCTCCCGACCTGAACCTCAACTTTGCCCACACAGATGACTCCGCAGCTTGGCTGGAGAACTACAAGTCACAGTATCCACCGGCTGCCAACGAAGAAAAAGCGACGTCCAATACTTGGAGAGTTTCGGCACAGATCGGTGTCATCTTATACAACCCAGATGAACCAAGGACTGGATGGATGCAGTCATCTTGCCATCAATTCAATCCACACAATCTTGACTGGGGCTGGACTAGTTTCCATGGTCCGTGGGACCAGATCCACCGCCGGCAGCGGGGCCAGCGTCAGGCACTACTCCGCAATGATACCTTAGCGTTTGATGCCTATATCCGTATCATTGACGACCCTACACGCTCATTATGGTGGCATGCTAGTGATTCGGAACCTACCTGGGATAGTCTAGGGCTCACTGGCTACCGCCCGCTTGGAGATTCCGTCATCAACCACAGTGCCGAGGTCGCGGGATTAGCCACATGGTTACACATTGCACCTTTCTGCAAGATCATTCAAAATGCCAATATCGTGGAACATCACGGCAACTGTGACGTCAAACCTAAGCCGCTCTGTGATGCATTGCAGAGGTTCCTCTGGCAGCTACGTTCCCGTAAAAATTCTCTCCAGTATGTGGACACCGACATTATTACATCTACGCTGCGCAATCTGCACGAGTACTCCGGAGATGTATGTGAGTTCTGGGAACGCTTGCGACGTACCCTGGAGTTGGAACTTGCAGGTACGAGTGCAGTGAAAGACTTAGCAGCGCTGTTCGACAGCCCAACTCCTGATCTGCTTCTACAGGAGACTCAAGGATCGGATGTGGTCAACACTATCCCAAAGGATTACAATTCCCGTATCTGCGTGCCTGCCGACCAGGTAAAGACAATGCGTGAAGCCCTCAGCAATTATTTGGATTCCAAACCAGGCCGTTGGGCATTGCCGCCTATACTCCATGTGGAGCTAAGTCGCCAGAAGCTCGATAAAGCAGCTCGGCAATGGCGGTTAATCTATAACCGGGTGGACCTGGACGAAGAACTGGACCTTTCGCCATGGCTACTAAATGGTCAACGCGGGAAGTATGTCCTGTACGGTTACATCGTCCACCGAGGTCGACGCACTTCGGGTAAATTCTTCAGCATTCTTCGCCCCGGTGGTCCTGGAACGAAGTGGCTGGCGTTTGATGACGGAAGCGACAACCGTGTCGAGTGTTTAACCCGTAAGACAGCCTTGGGCCCTCATCTAGGTCTAGATGCAAGTCAGAAGGTCGACCACAAAACTGGCCACGATGTTGCCATTGCTGTGATGTATATCCGCAGTGACCTCGCGCCACAGTATCTACCGGGTCCTCAAGGGCCATGGGATGCGCCTCCAGCTATGAAAGAATATTACGAACGTGGCATTCATCCCTACGCGGAATCATCTGACGGGAAGGTGGCAGGGGATATTCAGGTCGAAGTTTACTCTGCTCCACAGTATGATAAGCTGGACAGCTTGTTCGACACTTATGACCTGATGTCGCAGGCGAAGGCAGCCAACAAGGTCATGTATCTGACAGTGCCTCGGTCAACGAACCTCATTGAGCTGCGCAAGAAAATTGCTTTATGGGCTTCTGCAGGTGCCCAAGATCAGACAGGTCCAGAGCATATTCGCCTCTGGCAGATTGGACATACTCGCGACCGGTTCGGTCCTACACTCGCGTTTTCTCGTGTATCGGACCTGAGAACCACACTGAATTTGCCCCTGAAGACAGCTCGTTTCTGGATACAGGTTGTTTCAGATGGTGAGTTATCATGTACACGCTCTTAGAACAAGACGATACTAATTTTGGTGATAGTGGACGCAAAGTATTTCGCCATGGCGGATCCGCGGGAAGTGGACGTCGCACAGAACAAGCCTGAAGAGGCTGTTTTCGAACGTGAAGACTCCGATTCCTCTGATGATCAGCAATCTGTTGCTGAAGTCGAAGCTGGACGGGCGGGTCCATCTGGCACCGCGTCTCGCGTGGATGACACTGCGCAAGTTGTGACTACAGAAACCTCCTCCGAACACTTTGATAATAATGTTACCGAGAACTCGGGCGAGGGTGCTGCAGCATCACTGGAGACGAGTCACCCTGAAAATGACATCCCTAATGGGGCTGAAAATGATGCTGTCATTGCTGCAATTATTGCCGAGGATATCCAACAGATGGAAACGGAGCAATCAACTGACATTCCTCAAATCAACGAGGTCATGAACATGCCTCGAGCTATTGAAGTCAGCACTGAGTCTCTTACAACTGATGATGTTTCTGCTCCTTCAATGGAGCCAGAACCCGCGTTACCGGTGGACCATGTGTATTATTTCATCCAAATCTTCGATGTGGATGCACAGGCCTTGCGGACCGTCGGGTCATTTTTCTCTCAGAAGGAGGAGACTATCAAGGCTGCAATACGGAAGCACTTGCAATGGCCCGTGACCAAGGATTTCCAGGTCTGGCAGCGTGTCGATGGCACTACGGTGACAACTATGTCCTCTGCCGAGACCTTTGAGGTGTTCGTGCCCGATGGCACTTGCTTCATTGTCGGAGACAAGCTGAACAAGGACAAGTAAGTCAAGTCTTTCCTATTAATGTCATACCAAACAGTGTATTAATATGGCCACCTCTTAGACGTTTAAAACTCAACCAGCAAGGTTTACTTGCCAACCCTGATCAGCTGGTGCGGTATCTGTGGGCTAAATCCCGCAACCACCCCACCAAGGCATTCACCGGGTTCAAGACCATCGAAGCGTCATTCACCAATGAATTTTATAGCGGTGATTTAAACAAGGGTTACTACCATGGTAAAGGAAAGCACGTCTCTGATTCAGCCGCTACCTACGATGGAGATTTCGTCCTCGGAAAGCGTCATGGTAAGGGATTCTTGGAGTATCCTATTGGCGACACCTATGACGGAGATTGGTTCGAAAATCAGTGCCATGGCCAGGGCACCTTCGTCGAGAAGAAGACAGGCAACAAGTATGTGGGCGGTTACAAAGATGGTAAACGTCATGGGAAAGGTATCAGCTACTGGGAAGTAGCCGATGAAGAAATGGATCTCTGTCAGATCTGTTACTGCGAAGAGCAAGATGCCTTGTTCTATGACTGTGGCCACGTCTGTGCCTGTGTCACCTGCGCACGCCAGGTGGAAATCTGTCCAATCTGTCGGAAGAACATTGTCAGCGTCGTCAAGATCTACAGGACGTAGCGGGGCCTTGTCGATGAATATAATTATATCGTTTCCTTTTTGTTGCACCGGAGAATACGGCATACCCGGGGGGTTCGTGGATATGTTCCGCATTCATATCTATAGCTACTATCATTTTTGGTTCATTCGTTCGATTTTTGCGAAGGCGATATACGAGATATACGAGATTATAGATCAGACATTTTGAATGTACCGATTGACTTTTGTTGCTACACGTTTCCCATATCCAGAATGTGTATAAACTTTAAGCCAATGCCCATTGAAGTCCGCATATCAACTACTAGTATTCACTACACAAGATGTTCCGAAGACGATCACAAGGATATGTCATGGTATCTATTGGATTCACCACCTATCTAGTATAATAATAAAACGCATATCATATAGAATCAACACTCAAAGCACACATACGCCACCCACACCGACAATGAGAGAAAGCAGAAAAGAAAAACAGATGCTTTTATATTTCTTTCATTCATTCAACAAGCCATCTTGATAGAAACCAGGGATCAGAAGAAGAAAATATACACAGGTATTAGATAGTAAATGAAGATGCATCATAACTATTTGGTCGACTTCTTAGCCTTTTTCTTATCTGTCGTTGAGGCTTGAGATTTGGACTTTTTCTTTTCAGAGGTGGAGCCTTCAGATTTCTTCTCGGGGGTGGTGGATTCTTGGCTCTTGGGCTTGGTGTTCTTCTGAGCTTTCTTTGCTTTCTCGGGAGTAGTGGTGGCGGTCTTCTTCTTCGGTTCGGGGGCAGAGGATTCGGAGTCCTTGGATTCTTCTGTGGATTCGGGCTCGGACTTCGACTTCTTGCTGGGCTTGTTGAGGACGGCCTTGGGGTTGATACCCTTTCTGCGGAGACGGTTGCGCTCAGCGCGGGCGATGCGATCAGCGTCATCGTCTTCCTCGAAGGGACCGAAAGAGCCACCCTCGGTTTCCATGACGTTGCCGTCATCATCGGTGATTGGGGTCTTGTCGATGACATCTTCGTCGTCGGACTTGGGGGTAGCGCGAGCCTCAGAGGACTTAGGCTCGGAGGCGGCTTCGCCCTCGGGCTTCTTGTCTGTGGGGCTGGGTCCGGTCTTCTTCAACTTGCAGACGTAGAAACCGTCGACGTTCTCGCGGTGGGGGAAGTAGCGGCGGGTCATGGTCATCTTAGCATCGAAGTGCTTGCCCATGTATTCCTTGAAACCGGGGCTGCCGAAGTCACCCAGACCGGTGTCGACGATCTTCACGTTGGGACGCTTGCGCAGGACGTACTGGACGACGGCCTCGTTCTCCTCGACAGTTACACTACAGGTAGAGTAGACGATGTAACCGCCTGTTTTCGAGGAGTGGTCGACGGAGTCGATGGCAGCGAGGAGCAGCTGACGCTGCATGTGGGGGATAGCGAGGAAGTCGCGTTCGGTCTTGGAGGTCTTGACGGCAGGATCCTTGGAGATAACACCAGTACCGGTACAGGGAGCATCGAGCAAGACGCGATCGAAACCACCCATGGCCTTGGGGAAGGCTGTGCGGGCATCGAGGTGGGTCACGAGGGTGTTCTTGCAGCCGAGACGGTGAATGTTACCGATCAAACCCTTGGCACGGGGCTTGCTGGCATCGTTGGCGATCACACAGCCGGTGTTACGCATCAATGCGGAGATGTATGTGGTCTTACCACCGGGGGCAGAGGCCATATCGAGAACTCGCTCGTTAGGTTGAGGGGCCAATGCCATGACGGGGAGGAAGGAAGAGGCAGCTTGCAGAATGTAGTGACCAGCCAGATACTCTGGTGTGGCACCAAGAGGAACGGCAGACTCGAATACTTGGAGACCGACCTTGGACCACTTTCCGACAGGCTCGAGCACAACACCACGGTTGATAAGTGCTTGAGCCAGAGAGCGACGGTTAGTGCGCAGTGTGTTGGTACGGATGACAACAGGACGAGGGGTTTCGTTCGCTTCGAAAAAGGCGAAAGCCTCCATAGGTGTGAAAAGGTTGAACAGCTTCTCTGCGAGGAATGGCGTATATCCGTAGTAAGTGCAGATGTCGTCCAGAAGCAGCGATACGTAATCGGCGCGAGACTTTCCAGCCTGTCCCAATGTCTTCAAATCACCCAGAATACGGATAGTGTCTGTAATTCTTGTACGGAGGAGCTGCAGGTCAGGAGCCAGGCCTGGACCAGATCCTTCACCATCCCCAAACACATCAGGACGGTCCCCGGCGATGTTTGTCTGCATGGCGGACTCCTGCAATTCGCGCTCTGCCTCTTCCTCTTCGGCCTCCTTCTCCAGATCCAATTTCCGGGACAATCCCTCGATGTTTGCTGCCGTCAATTTTTCTTCCGCATCGGAAAGATCCTCGTCATCGGAGAACATCGCTTGGCGGGGATGGTCTTCCTCGTCCGAATCCATAACCGAGTCATCGTTCTCTGAATCGTCTTCATCCTGGCTATCCATTGAACCATCGCTGACGCCATCCAGATCACCGAACTCATCATCCAGCATTTCCTCGTTGTCAAGATCCGACATCTCTTCGTCTTCCTCATCGCTCGAGTCCATAAACGAGGGCTTCTTCTGTTCCACGGCCTTCTTCTTGCCCTTAGTCTCCGGCACAGCAACCTCCTTTTTGCTCTTGCCATTGACAGCCGCATTGACCTTCTTCTTCGGCGCTTCCTTCAAAGGCTCCTCCTCAACTTCGGCTCTTCTCCGCTTCTTGCCCGCTTCCGTCTTCGATACAGTCTCGCCAGCCTTGCGCTTCTTAAGCATAGTGATCTTAGACTCATCAAGCGGGGCCGGAGGGCCCTGCTTCTTCATACGACGACCCCTACCCATTGCGACAAGTGGTGTATTGTGGATGAATAAAACAGAAAAAAAAAAAAAAAGAGGGTATAGCTGTATGTTCTCCAAAAGGATCTAAACTTTTTTTTACCCTTTCACTTTTTTTTTCTCCGGGCGGTCAACATCGGCAGATAGTTCCTGGCAGGCGGTGGAAGCCGGAGCCCAGCATTGTTTCTTAATGCCTGAGGCAGAAACCCGATAGCGCAAGTCAGCTTCACCAACAACCCAATCGGGCAAAATGCGGGATGTCTAACTGAATGTGACACAGCATCCAATCGCTCGTTTGCTTTCCCTCACCTCTATACAATCACTTTACAATGTACACCTCCGGACCCGCGGCCGCCATGGCAGAAGTCAACTTTATCAAATCATTCATCTCTTCCCTGGACTCCCGCCCTATCAAGCTCCCCGCCGACTATGTCATCGATCCAGAACGAGTCGGGCGAGTCCCTGTACGTATAAATATCTCAGACATCTAAAACCAGCTGCCCCAAGGAATGATGTTCATACTAAACATGTCTCACATCAGTACCTCCTCCCCCGCATGCCAGCCCCCCACCCCGAAATGCCCAAGAAAGTGAAACAGGCTCAAGCCCCCGGCTCCGCCAAATCAATCACCGTGAACTTAAAATCCGCGCGGAATCCTGTCCTTGAAATCAAGCTTTCCAACAAGCCTATCTCTACGACTTCCGTTCAGGACCTCAAGGATGCAGTGCGGGACCGTGTGGTAGACGCTCAATCGAACAAGATTCCTCTGGACAAGATCAAGATCCTGTATAAGCGCAAGCCGGTTACGGGGAAGACTATCTCGGAGATATTGGCTGATGAGCCGGAGATGCTGGCTGGTGGGAAGGAAGTTGAGTTTGGGGTTATGATTATGGGTGGCGCGAAGGTTGTTGATGAGGATCAGGAGATGGTTGATCGTGGTGCGTCGCCCAAGGCTGCTCTTGGACCTAGTGGGGAGAGTGTTCTGGAGACAGACGACTTCTGGGAGGATCTGGAGGGATTCCTGGCGCAGAGGATTAAGGATAATGAGGAGGCGACGAAGTTGAGGAGCTTGTTTAAGGAGGCTTGGAGTTCGAGTCGGTGATTTGGTTTGTATGGCTTGGGTGTTGTGTTATGATACCTCTTCTTATGAGAACATAAGGTCCGGATACGAAGTCGAATATTCCTACTCATGAGTAAATAAACGTACTGTGGTATTTCTTGTAATAATGACATAAATTGTGGTATTCTATGGCTAGCTGAGTAGATCGGAATCGAATCCCGGTTGCCCTGTTGCTGTAGTGTCTAGCATCCTTCCCAACGGTATATCGGCGAGAGTGAAAGGGGTCCATGTTCGGATCGGCGGAAGGTCCGCAAAACGGAAAAGAAAAAGAGACTATATTACAGGGCATGGGTGTAGAGGCCAAACTGCGGATCACCATGGTTTAAGGCTGCTAATAAGGGTTAGAAGAGTGGCGGCTTAAGGTATGCCGGTGTAGCCATCACACACGATGCCAAAGCACCTCAAAAGAACGGGTCACAGGGGTACATGAATCGCAAATGTAACCAGTTGGTGTGAACAAGAAGACAATGAAAACTCTAAAGCACAGAAGACACCCTTCGTCATTTCATATAAGCCGGGGTAGTAATAGTAACAGTAATGCAGGGTGGATATGTTTAGGGGAATTGAAAAGGGATACCGGATTATGAAGATAAAAAGAAACTATAACCACACATGTAGAAAGGAACATATGCCAGGTAAGAGATCACTGGAAATGCTCAAGAATTCGCCAAGCGCTCATCCATTCATGCGTCCAAGAAATACAGCGTAAGAAGAATATCAGCTCGAATATAAGAGTAAAATCATACATCGACAGTAGAAGCCCTCGTTATCTCGAAGATTACCTCGAGAAGACCTTAACCAGACCATCGCCGCCACCGCTAACGACCCATCGGCCATCGCGGCTCCAAACGGCGGAACACACGCCTTCACCACGCATCAACCGGTGACTGGTGATTTCTTGGGTGCAGCTGCGTTTCTCGAGGTTCCAGAACCGTAGACTGGCATCATGGCCGGCCGACACCAGTTCGCGTCCATCTGGAGATAGGGAAAGTGACGCAATCGCAGACGGGTGCGCCAGCATAGTATAAGTGCATTGTCCTATTCCATTTGTTAGTAATCAGGCTTTACTTTCTCCACTCGAAATGTATAATACGTACCACTATTAGCATCGAAAAGACGGATGTATCGGTCTTCATAGCCACTTATGATGACACCCTCGACACCACTCGAGCCAGTGGCGCCGTGAACCACCTCTTCTTCACCCGAGATGCGGCTGGGATCAAGGCCAGCAGACCCGTCGAATCCAACTGTGGTGGCTACAACAGAGTTGACACCTGTGGAAGGAGTGCCATCGTACGTCTCCAGGCTCGCCATTCCGACAATTTCCTCCCCAGTCCTCGTATCATAGACAATAATCGAAGCGTCCGAAAAGGACACCACAAAGTTTACACCGGCAAGTGACAACGGACTAATACAGGTCGGTGAGGGGGAATCCTTTCGTGTGATCTTGTGAATTAGGGTGTAGTGGAACGGCGTTGAAGTAGCCATACTAGGTTGCGGTGAGGATGGGAAGTTTGAGCCGGACGAAATCGAGTTTGCCCTCCGGCTTCCTCCAGCTCGTCTATTCCCTGCTTGCGGCGAGGAGAGTTGAGGGGGGGCACTAACTGCCCATATCAGTATTTGACCGTCCGCAGCCCCCGAGGCCAACAGGATCCGGTCAGGGCCCCCGTAATGACCACAAGAGTCTCCAAACACAGACCCAGTAGTTCCAGGAAGGACACAAAGGCCCCATACAGCATCTGTATGTCCATCGAGCGTGGCCTTAGGGTCAATCCTTCCTCGTTCCCAGACACGCACACTGGCGTCTTGGCCACCAGAGAATACCCAGCCGTCACCCAAAGCGCGGCCACCATTGGAGAAATCTCGAGAAGGAGAGCAAGCAGCCAACGCTGTGACTGCACCAACGTGCCCTCTGTGTGTGAAATAACTAGTTATATCCAGATCATTGCTCGAATTGGCATTGTGAGAGCCAAAATTACCGTATGTTGCCGGAATAATCCATCGCTTGATCGTGCCGTCATCGCTACAAGTACAGATTTCTGGCTCCGAAGGACTACCACCACCGGTGAATATCACAGAGCGGACGACATCCAGGTGCCCGCGCAGAGCAAATCTAACTTTGAAGTTAGTATCCTGTTTTTGGGCTGCTCCTCCGATGCTGTCGCTCGATCCCTCGCTCTTACTCCTGGCTCCCGAGCTTTTCCGTCTGTGGGAGAGCGATCCAGAGCGTGAAGGAGATTTCGGTCGAACAAAGTTGGCGTTAGGAAAAGCATCCACGTCTGGCCGGTGAGGTGGCATCGGTTCAGTTGGGGGCTCTTTCTCGGACGGCTCGTCAAAGTTCCAACCATCTGAGTCCTCTTGTTGTTGCTGTTCTGCTTGCTGTGGCTGTATCTCCTCTTTGACCCCTCCTTGTGCACCATACACCTCATATGCTTGCTTCTCGGCACCAGTGCGCTCATCCACAATTGTATGTTCAGGAGCCTTCTTTCTACTATCAACCGCAGTGGCTGGGGTCTGCCGCGGTTCCAAAGGTTTCCTTTCCAGGGCTTCTCTAGAACCGGGAGGCAGGCCAAACTGATTTGGCTGGCGAGCTATCCCTGAACTCTCAGAGTATTGAGCCACAATGGGCTGGTGGTTCTGAAGAGATACCTCCCGGGCCATCATATGATTTGCCTGCTGCTGTTGTTGCTGTTGCTTTTGCCGTTGCTGCTGAATGTGGTATGCTTCCTCCAGGGCCTGCTGAGACAGCTGTTGGTTTCCGTAGATATGGTTCGGGAGTTCCGGATCGCTAAGCTCGGGGGGAGGATGCGATGCGGGGATAACGTGGTAAGTCACTTCTTGGGAGCATTTAGACAAATAAAGACGTGATTTTTCCCGTTCGTTTTCTTGCCGGAAATCAGGCTGACTGTCGTTCAATTCGGCTTCGTTGAGTTCCATGGGCAGCTTAGGACGTTGGGCTAGGAACTCCGTCAGTACATAGCGCGTCATCAAAAAATAGCCATCGTCATACATTTCAAGGCATTTATACTCTCTCGAGCGATATCCTTGGGATCCCTGGTGTCTTCGACCTTCTCATTATTGCTGAGCTTCTTGACCTTTTCGCGCTCCTTCTTCAGCGCGGCTTCGAGCAACCTAACGTGTTTACCCAGAGACTCATGTAGACGCTTGCTTGTGCGCACATCGCCTTCCAGCTTGCCTATACGAGACTTCATTTCTGCGCGCTCGATTTCCCATGCATTGCGGTCTCGCTCGTGTCGATGCCATTCTGTCTGCAGGAAGCGCATAACGCCTGAAGAGGCACCAAAGTGATTAGTCTCATTATCATGACGAGGTAATGTCTCTAAGAAGGTTCAAGAAAAAGACACACCTTGTAATGTATATTCCGTCCCCTGAGGTTGCCCGCCGTTGGAGGACCCGTCCCCGGGTCCGCCATAGCCTCCAGCCCCGACCATGGCCGAGGGCGATTGCCAAGCCATGCGAAATCAACGATCAGGGTTACGGAGGCCGTGAATTATCAATCAAAAGTAGTTTTCCGGTCGGAGGGTTGAGTTTGTAGTGTGGATAGCTCGGTGAAGTTATGCCCACAGCGACAAACTTTCTTGGTGTAATGCCAACAAAAGTCGGGACGGGCGACAACGGCAGGAAACAGCGTTCCCCGGGCCGTGTCAACACCGGTGGGAACGAAAACAACGGATGAAATCGAAAGGCGGAGGAATCCGTTCGACGGAATTCGAGTAGACGTCAAAAGAAGTTGAGCCGAGAGGTGGCCTTGGACTGGTGCGCGTTCTCCTGCGCTGCTGAGGTCGGGGAAATGCTGCAGTGTTCCCGTTGGCTCCTTAGACGCCCACACGGCTTAACCGCCTTTAGCGCTGGGGGGTTGTTTATTTTCCCAGCCTCATCAAGTGGTGGTCAGGGGTTGAGAAAAGGATGAGCTGGCCATAAACATCCCGAAGTCGAATTCTCCTAATTAATGCACGTTTAAACCAAAGTATTCTCCTCAGGGGGTGTGGACTGACAGGACATGATCTGAAGTACAGCTGGAACTGGATCTGACCTGTTCAGACCGCCAATCATCGCCCCCAACTGACCCTTAGCACCGTTGCTTTTTGACCTGTTCAACAAATCTCCCAATAAACTATCGCGAACATAACGTGTCACTATTTTTAATTTGCAACGTTATCAATGAACCAAATGTATCCACTCATTTTATTTTCATGAAGTCGTGACGCATTAGATACTATTACACTACACATTATACAGGACAATTGACATCTGCTAGAACTCTAACTCTTCCACTTCCATCCCACAATCCACACACTTCTTGACTCCGATTCCAGTCTCTGGATTTTCAATGGACCGACCCCATTGGTGCACATGTCTCCCACCATTGCCCAGGTCATCACCGAAGTTCCCCCCCGCTGCTCCCTGACGGCTACGGCGGTATGCATCGACTCGGGTGCGCTTCTTCAGATCTTGTAGCTTTGACTTGAATTTGGCCTCTCGGCGTCGCTTCTTCTCATTCTCGCGTCGCTCAAACTCGGCATCTAGTGCTTCAGCAGAGCCCCACTTCTTCGCCGAAAAGGCATATTCCTCAACCTGATAGCGAAGGTAAAGCATCATGTTGTTCCACGTCGACTTATGAGGGTTGGGTTTTTCAAGATGGGGCAGAAGCTCTTCGTCTTTCAGTTCGGCTGCAGGCATAAAATCAATATCCAGCACTCATCCACACATGGAAGCCGGCGATGAACTCACGATCTGTCAAAAGATAATCCTCTTTTGCTTCCGTCTTCGTGAGAAGACTGTACTTCTCGGGGAACTTCTCCTTGCAGGGGTGGCAGACGCAACACCGAAGATCCTGCTCCCACTTCCAATCAATCTCCAGACTCCCACATTCACGACATTTCTTCTGCTTGTTTTTGTCATCCAACACGCTAAGAGCTGGTTCGTAGGGACCGGTCCGATTTCGGCGAAGAGAATCGAGTAACTGTTTTCTTTCCCATTCCCTTTGCGTCATATTCGCCGGTTTCTGTTCCTCCTTTCCATCCTTCACATGCAGCGCCTTATTGAAGGGATCATCCTCCTGCGTCAAAAACCCTCCCTTCGTATCCGTCATCTTACTGAAATCATATTCAACGTATTTCGTGAAGTTCCGCGCAGGCTTGATCGAATCAAGCGGACGGGCTGCCGAAGTCGCATCTCGAACCGTAGCAGGCGTCTCAGCCGTCATAGAAGAATAGGACCGTTTAACTCCTCCTTTCGTAGATTGCGCGGCGCTGCTAACATCAACCGATGCCCGAGCCTCCGCCTCCCGTTGCTCCCGTATCGCTTTTGCTTTCATGCGGTTTATTTCCTATGCATCAACCGATGTCAGCCATATTTTCATAGGCCGCGTCTGGGGCGCATACAATTTTCCGCAACTGCTCCGGCGTAAGCGGTGCTCGCGGAAGCTCACCGGGCTTTGAACTGCCCGTTTGCGGCGGCGGGGTGGAACGGTCTGCCATCTTGGACGATCTTTCTAGAGCTCTTGCGGCGCCTCGAGAATGCAACTAGTGATGATTGAAAAGGTGAGTCTTCAAGGGCGCGTTATCGATATCTCGTATCGCCACTTCACGTGATGATAACAAGATCTGGACGAAGCGTTGATTGGTGGGATATAGTATGCCGTCTGATTGAAGAGAAGAGTAAGGCCCAAGGGATTATCCATGATAGAGCGACAGCAGGTGCATTGGTTGTATGACAGCATATGTCAAGTAAGCTGGGGTGCGTAATCACTTATACAATCTGTTTGTCGGCATCATATCGTAACGTGATTAAGTTGCTATCTATGATGGTCTGTCGAGGCTAAATATGCCGATATATATATTTCGGAAGGTATAAACTTGTCGGACATGATCAATATAGCCACTGTAAAAGTAAAAATATACAGTCAGCCGTCTGGCTATCAAGGCGTTACACTAGGTTAACTTTATAGACACTATACCGTCTAATGTCTCCAATAGTGCATAGTGTGAAGAAACTGCGAATGAAGGCTCTTCTACGTCTCACAAGCAAGATGGAACAATAAGAATCTTCAATCACAGACACACAAACGAAAGGGGTATCAAAATTAGTGCGCTATGCTAAATTGCTCTATATTCTAGTCAAGACTGTCTTGGTCAATCAACCAACAAAGTCATATTCCTCGCATACCTCATCATCATCATCCCGTCCTTGGCCGTATAGCACTTCGCACACCCCTCCTACAGGGACATCCAGGACGGCATCAGTGCCCTCACTCCAGATTTCCTTCCAATTGACTTTCTTATTCTGCGGTCCCATGATTTGATATGAAGTTGCACCCGGTTTCATCTTGGCCGCACCACCAGGTCGTCTCCTGGCCTTGCCATCTATCACAGCAACATTCGCCACCTCATCCACGATGTTCTCAACGCTGTTCATTGGTAGCGTCATATACCCAGTATTATACGAGGCGAGCGCAATGTAAATGTAGACGATGGTCATGACAAGCCACGCGGGGATCGCTAGTGACCACCATCGAGTCGGGTAGTAAGTTATTCCAAGCTGGTGTAGAAACGGCTTGGGAAGATAGGACCACAGGATGTACAATACTGTGAGAAGAGTGTTAGAACCGTTCACATGAACCCCGGGTACAGTAGCCACCGTCTGCACTTACAAAATGCCAACGAGGAGGCGAGATATAGAACGAAACCGTAATACTCATATGTTGGCACCTTCGGACTTGCTCGAGGAACGGTTGTGGCGCGACGCGCTGACTTCGCAACCGCTGCTTCTGTATCGTTCGGCGTTTCGACATCAGAACTGTCAGGGGTAGTTGGTCGGGAAGTAGTTGTCGAGAAAGGAGGTCGCAGAAGAGATGTCAAAGAAGGAGAGGGAGGCAGAGGCGTCGGGGGTCTATTGTAAAAAGGGGGAGCGAATGCATTGGGACCATGAAGTGAGCTTGTAGAATGGCGAAATGGATGTATCTCGATGCCATCGTCTTCCGGCGATTGTCCGTCCGATTCGTCTGTGGATGCATCGGAGAACAATTGATCGTCTAATGAGTACTGTGACTGGAAGTTCGTGTCGTAATCCTCCTCCTCAGCTATGTCTGGATCGTCTTCCGTAAAGCTGGTATCTGGCGCATCTTGAGAAGGGATTGCTAGATCATCTGCCAAGAGAGGAGGGAATGGTTGTTTTGATTCAAATTGGGGCAGCACAGAGTGGGAAGCAGAATCGTCAGTTACACTGTCTGTGCTCATCCGTTGCTCTTTGCTAATAAAAGCCATTTCTTCGGACGAGGTTGCGTCAAATTGAGCAATGATCGTGAACATCAAAAGGTCGCAGTCGCTATCGGTCATTGTATACTGCCATTATCCACCGCCTATCATCCCTCGGCGTTCTGAGGACTTAGATCTAGATTATGAGTTGCCAAGCATCTCAGAAAGGCTGGGAAATTACTAGCTATACAAGAGCTAAAAAAAAAAAAAAATGAAGGGAATACAAATACATCTGCATATGGATATCAACGTCAGACAGTCTCTACGCAATATCGTACAAAGTGGTTATGACAAACCTCTCAAGGCCAATGTCAAGTAGTCAATATCTTCAGAACAATTGTCAAACGAACAAGCACCCGAGAAGAATGTACATAATACGGTGAGCCTATCGCATCTATATCGCAAGCAAAGGTAGCATGCTATGGCGTATGCTAGGGATTCCCCACGTCGCGTAGAAGTCGGTTTACGTGAAACATCTCGAACGTTCGTTTCAGGGAATGCATGAACCCATCAAAGATTCCAAATTGAGAGGCTTTAGGCACCGAAATTCTTAAGCTCTATATGTAAGGATCAGGGTCCATACGAATACCTGATATTGGATGCATCCAAGAAACTATATAAACTTTATCGGGCTGATATGTCTGATATAGATGGCCCAGTTCGGAGGCATGGATTCGGACTTGTCTTGCTTCTCAACTCCGTTCGTCTTTCTTGGGCCTTACCGCAACATGCAAGACAACCCTATTTGAATCTACCTCGCAAATCATATTTCGAATAAAATGATGGATGCCTAGGAGGAATGTCACTCGCTTCGACTGCAGGGTGAGGCTACCAGTTACCGACATTCGAAATGAGGTGCTCCATTCTAAGCGATACTTAGGAATGCCATTCACCGCACATATGTACAGCGTTGTCTTCCTGTATGGTTGCCTACCAACTTATAAACTACTTCGTACTAGTTATTCATATATGATGTGAGTGGGGATTGTATGTAATGAGAAATTCTGCATGTCACGTCGCTAGAGAGTCTAGGTGGAAAAGGGAAATCGTCCAAGGCCGGCTCTTCAGGCCTCACTTTGCTTTTTTTTAATTTAATTTTTTTTCCCTCTTTCCAATTTCTCGGGACCTTGTCCCCTCCTTTGATCTTTCCAACATGTCTCAGGTGTTAATTTAATAGCCGACCGGAATATGGTTCCAGCCATGCGAGGTTCTGAGCACAACCACGGTTTCCCGTTTTACTTTCCTACTTTCATGCAAGACCAGGCCTGCATCGTTCGCCGTTACCATCTAAGCGAGCGACCACGAGTCAAGAGGATTTGTATTTCGCTCATTGTTCGGATGCCAAAAAAAGTACGCATCCCTTGCGTACGTGTCCACCAAACGGTTCACGTCTGGATTTGTTGACACCAGTGGTGCTCAACTGATTGGATCGGTTCCGTTGTCGCTCGACCCATGGAACGGATCTTCTTTCGTTTACATGCCTTTTTAGTGCTCGAGCCCACTTGGTACATGTCACGGCCAATGATGGGCGCCAGGCACAGGCAATTATCGCGATGGATAGAGATTACGCTAATTGGACTCGCGTTCCTTCTTTACCCCTGTGGCGATTTGCATCTGATTAGCGCATACAACCCACAATTAAGCGACGTGGAGAACTCTTGTGGCCGGCAAAAAGAAATTTTCAAGAATCAGGACGACGCAAGGTGAAAAGAGAGAGGCTCACGTCGATGCCTCAAAAGATATCCAAACAATGCGAGTTGCTGTGCTGTGTGGCAGGGAATTACAGAAGCTCGGCCAAAGCCCGGTGGCAGACATTCCTTACTTCCCAAGTTCGCGATACTCCGTACTTTTAGCAAAGTTTGTGGGATCGGCGATCACTACAATTCCCTATGGCGATTGGATAAACCACCCTCAAGCTTATGGGACACTATCGACTACTAAATCACGACGGCCTTCTCTGGGTCCGTGTTCCCACCCCTCATGCATGTTCCACCGAAATTTTAAATCTTTCCAGTTAGTCCAGCCCGGTTCTTTACCACGCGGAGCGAGCTGCAGCCCACACGAACATGTCACTGTGGGTTTGCTGCCCTCTCGTCGTTTATGAGCCACCAATCAGAAGGGCTGTGCCTGGAGATAATCAACATTTTTACCCTTTCACACACATTCCCATTGATGTTTGGGTTGGACCGGTCCGCCAATAGCACTCCTGTCAACCTGCAAGTCTACATACTTCAGCCTCGGGTGCCTTCCCCCCATTTTGACTGACAGTTTCGACAAGCTGGGTTGCATATTTTAGTCATGAGGGTGGGCCGGTCCGTCCGAGCATATATGTTGACGCGATTAGCTCCATCTTGTTCCTGAACCGACGCCTGTGCAATGTTGTTGTAGAATCCAGACCCCAGTTTTCTACCAAGAATCGATCTAGCTGGCCATGAGCTAGCCTTCTGACGGCCATTATGGTTGAAACGACACTATTTGACTTGCTCGTCAAGCGGTCGGACCTCCTTGTACGTGATGAGCACAAAGAGCAGAACTGTAGCCCTCGTGAGATACGAATGAGACTAATCCGGCTACTGACAGAACCCTGAGAATGACCCTAACATAGGGTCTTCCCGGGGAAATGCCTCCTCAACGACTTCCGAGGCTATGGAAAATCTTGGTGTCAAAGATTCAACGTCTCTTTCCGCACTTGTCACCACATTAGTTCCTGCCTTGATAATCGCAGTCTTTTGGTTCGGTCTGTTCCTGATCTGTCGACGAACTCAACTTCGGTGGTACGCGCCTAGGACACATTTACCTAATTGGCATAAGCAGTAAGTTAACTTAAACCACACTTCCTCTGCACCGATACTAACGGATCTTCCAGTGAACGGAGTCCTCAGCTACCCTCAGGTTTCCTTAATTGGTTTGGGCACTTTCTCAAGATATCCGATGCGCACGTCCTTCATTCCTCTTCCATGGACGGTTATCTTTTCCTTCGATTCCTGAGAGTGCTGTGTGCTACATGCTTCACGGGATGCTTGATTACTTGGCCCATCTTGCTTCCTATTAATGCAACTGGTGGTGCAGGTAATACTCAGCTGGATGCATTGAGTTTCAGCAACGTGAAAAACCCGAAGCGCTATTATGCTCATACCGTGATGGCGATTGTCTTTTTCAGTAAGTGAACGCTAATGTCATGAGAGCGAGGGTTATTGACAGTCTCAACAGCGTTCGTATTCTACGTGGTAACGCGGGAGAGCATATTTTATGCCAATCTCCGTCAAGCATATCTCAACTCCTCCGCATATGTAAATCGGATTTCCTCGCGGACAGTATTATTCATGTCAGTCCCTGATGAATATAAGAATGAGAAAAAGCTGCGCCAAGTGTTTGGTGACTCTATTCACCGGATATGGATCACTACCGACTGTAAAGAGTTGGATAAGTTGGTCCGCAGAAGGGATAAGTTGGCCTTCTGGTTGGAGAGCGCAGAGACAAGATTGATTCGATCTGCCAATTCATCGCACCTGAAGGGTCGCATTCCATCAGATACCTCTCTTGACAGCGAAGCAGGCACTTCGCCGATGTTTCATGGTATCCGGCGACCAACTCATCGTCTTACATGGTTTGGAGAAAAAGTCGATACGATTAAGTGGCTGCGGGAGCAGCTTGTGGAAATTTCGCAGGAGGTTAATCATCTACAACAAAAGTATAAAGATGGGGAGATGAAAACTCTTTCTGCAATCTTCATTGAATTCGACACCCAGTCCGCCGCCCAGATTGCCTTGCAGACTTTGTCTCATCACCAACCACTCCATATGACTCCCCGCTTCATCGGTATTTCCCCCACGGAGGTTGTCTGGTCTGCATTGAATCTCAGTTGGTGGCAACGCATTGTGCGAAAGTTCGCGGTTAAGGGTGGTATTGCTGCGCTTGTCATTTTCTGGTCCATCCCATCTGCCCTTGTGGGTACTATTTCAAATATCACATACCTTACCGACATGGTTCCATTTCTGCATTGGATCGACTTGCTTCCAGAGACGATAAAGGGTGTAATTGCTGGACTGTTACCATCGGCGGCACTTGTTATGCTGATGTCCTTGGTGCCAATCATCTGCCGAAGTATGTCCCTGATAATCTATATCCCCTTCGGCTACTTGAGCTCTAACCTTTGCCCCATATAGTTTGTGCCCGACGTTCCGGTGTGCCATCCTCTTCTCGCGTGGAACTATTCACGCAGAGTGCCCATTTTTGTTTTCAGGTCGTCCAGGTCTTCCTGGTCACGACGTTGACTTCAGCAGCGTCTGCTGCAGTCACACAAATCATCAAAGACCCCTTGTCCGCCAAGGATCTTCTTTCCGAGAACCTCCCCAAGGCAACCAATTTCTATATTTCTTACTTCCTGCTCCAAGGATTGACCATGAGCTCCATGGCTGTAGTCCAGGTGGCTGGTGCCTTATTCTTCAAATTCATCACTACCTTTTTCGATCGCTCTCCCCGACGTCTGTATGAAAGATGGTCCGCTCTCAGCGGTATCAGCTGGGGTAACATCTTTCCCGTGTTCACAAACATGGGCGTTATCGGTTCGTTCTCACACTGCAGCTATTCCATCATTTAGTAAAGCAACGCATAGACTGACAAGCCCCCGCAGCCCTGACATACTCCTGTATCGCACCGCTCATTCTCGGCTTCGCCTTTGTCGGCCTCTACCTCGTTTACCAAGCCTACCGCTACAACTTCCTCTTCGTCTACGACCCCCGCATCGACACCAAGGGTCTCGTCTACCCCCGAGCCCTCCAACACCTCCTAACAGGCATCTACCTCGCAGACATCTGCATGATCGGCCTCTTCGCCATCAAAGGCGCAGTCGGCCCCCTAGTCATAATGGTCCTCTTCGGCATCCTCTTCGTCCTAGCCCACATGTCCCTCAACGAAGCTCTTGCTCCCTTCAACAACTTCCTCCCCCGCACCCTCGACGCCGAAGAAGAAGCCCAGCAATGCAAAGAAGAAGAAGAAGTACACTTCCTCAGCCCGCGCAGCAAATGGGAAGCCGCCTGGAAATGGTTCCACCCGAACCTCTACCGCGACTACGCGGCTCTCCGTCGGAAGGTCCGCCGCAACGACGTCGAGATCAAATACTCTGAAGAAGAACGCTATAACGCTTACTACGAGCCATGTATTAAGTCGCCTACGCCCACGATCTGGATCCCGAGGGATAAGTGGGGATTCAGTCAGCAGGAGGTGTTGGCGACGGATCCGATTATTCCGATTACGGATGAGGGTGCGCATTTGGATGAGAAGAATAAGATCGTTTGGGATAAATATGATCCTAACTTGCCGTTGTCGGTGTTGAAGACTTTGTATTAAGCGAGTTTGCTTAGTCTTGTATATAGCGCGTTTTTGATTTGGACGTTGGATCTGGTTGGTAATGATAATATGACTACTAATAGCGGAATGGACTTTGGGTTATGTGATTAGGTTAATTTAATCAACATATTAATCAATATTGATTGCAGCTTTCTATACAATCGTACTATGTCACTACCCGGCTGGCCCTAACAATTAGCAGTTATAGAGCCTACATACTACGCTTAACTTACGTCAATAGAGCGCTTCGGAAATCTTTACCATTGTTCAAATTAACATAAAAAGCCAATTCGAAAAAACCAAAGATCAATAATATAACACAAAGAGCGAAATCAAGTAATAGGTTATGAGAAGAGAAAAATAACAATATCCATACGAATAAAAAGAACTTCCTACATCTCAAACAGTCAAAGTAAAGTTGACCGTATTTGTGGTTGTGTCAACGCGTGGAAAGAACTCGAACGTAAAGACCGTATCCTGTCCCGCAGCAACAACAGCCTCAACCGTAGCCTGTGTGAGAATCACATTCTTGTCATCCCAGTTCCATTGGTTGCTGTATGTCTATAAATTGGGAATAAGGGTGTTAATACTCTCTGGGATATATCGCGAGTGGGCAAAGTGAAGGGAGACTTACTGTTCTGGCTTCGCCAAAAGGTCCGAACCATTGGGTGAAGTCATCAACTAAGTATGTGCCGTTGTTGAGGAGGGCCTTTACGGTGGCGAGTTTAGGAAGTCCTTTCCATGTGATGGGGATGGAAAGGTCGGATCCGGAGATAGATGAGGCAGCAGCGGAGGTCTTTGAGAGTGTCGGGGTGTCCCATTGGACGAGTTGGACGACGGGGGATGCGCCTGATGAGAATTTGAGGGTGAAGTTGGGGAGGAGGCCTGGCTCGCTGGTTTCCGAGTAGTAAGTTGAGAGGAACGAGGCAGGGAATGTGATGTTGGAACCGGAGACGGTATAATCTGTGTCTGCCTTTAGGGTGGTGCCCTTTGAGTCTTGGATAGAGACGAGGGTGTTGTCGTTTAATATGAAGGGGAGAGTCTGATCAGTGACTTCTGTTCCCACTTTGTGGTAAATGTATGCCGAAGACGACTGGCTTGGCGCAGAGGTGTCTACGGTGCTGTCGGGAAGACTGTTGGTCTCATTCCCATTGGTGATGATCTCGATTGACACTGGGTCGCGCCAAATGCCTGATGAGCGGTCCAGGTGATCAAGTCCGTTGTCCCAGATGATAGGGCTCATGTTGTACTTCTTCGTGGAGCGAATGAGGTAGTCGTGATACTTCCAGCGTGCTGCAGGTTCAGTGTTGGTCGGAGAGGCATCGAATTCTCCAAGGACTATAGGAACATCGGTGAAGTTGCCTCGAAGAAGGCCGAGAGTGCTGTCAAGCTCACTCTTATCTGAGTCCGAGCCCCATATAGTCTTGCCCCTAGGAGATTTAAGCATGAAGATCGTATTAGTAGAGGATAAAATGCTACTTACCATGCGCTGAAGATAAAGTCGTCTGTTCGAGAGCATTAGCACAAAAATGTGAGAAGACGAATTTTGTCTACTTACAAGGACTATAGAAATGGAACTGAAGAGCCCATGGGTTTGTGATATTGGCGGGGGTCTTGAACCACTGTGAAGTTTTCACACTGTCCATTCCTCCACCTACCAGGTTGACGACTCGCTTTGCATTGAAGCCCCCGGCACGATTGATTGCTCTGAGGAAAATTTCATTGAATTTATTGATCTTGGCACCATCTTCAGCAGTATTGCAAGGTGGTTCATTGATGGTTTCGAAAGCGACCATGCTTGACTTGCAAGCCAACTTAGTACCAATCTGATACCAAAGTTTCTCAAATTTCTGTTCAATTTGGGTGATGTTTGCATCAGATTTAGTGACATCCGCCCATTCCCAGGAATCTTAATGGTTAGCCACTGACTAGGCCATGTTTATAGGCGTACTTGGATGGCTTACCGTGATGGACATTGACAATAGTGTACAGACCACGAGACGTGATCATGTCAATAACATCAGAAACTCTCTGCAGCCATTTAGGATCAACGGTCCAGTCAGGAGATTCACTAGTGAAGTGATGTGTCCAAGTAACTAGTGGTATTGTCAGCATATAAGTGAATAGTCTCTCAGAAGAGGAGGGGCTATGTATGGACGCACCTGGAAGGCGAACACTTTTAAAACCAGCTGCCTTGACATAGTCAAAGGTCGATTCTTGAACAGTGGGGTTATTCCAAGAATCTTCATTGGGAGTAGCATCGAGACTGTTTCCCAAATTCCACCCTGGATTGATATTTGCGACGAAATCAGAGGCCGAGATGGCGTCAAAGGACCCTGTACAATTGGCACTGAGGGCCCAGGCGCCCTTAAGAATGGCTGTGAGAGCCAAAAGCCGTAATGGTTGCATTATGACAATCAGAGGTGACCCAAAGCCTGTGCGGTTAGAGCATGGAGGGAAAACTGATTGTTTATATACTAAAGTCAAGTCGGGAACCCCGATGAAAAGTAGAACCTGGCCAACAGGTGTTGGTGAACATGACACCAGTCACCGTGCATTAGGGGCATTTGGATTTGATTAACAGTGGTTCTTAACAGATTAGCTGATTCGAGCGCCCCCCAAAGGATGAAACCTAGAAGTCTCTTGCTATAGATGCTGTCTGGAGGCGCCTTGCATCTCGCCAGATGTGATAGGACTGCGTGGGACGATGTCCAGACAAATGTCCTCAAAAATAGCTGGTCAATTACTAGCACACCATCGCAATCAAGTAATACACTCCAATATGGTATGGAAAAAGCCCGTTGGTGTTCTCGTCCGTTTTCCCGACGGCTCAAAAAGTCCGGATAATAAGTCTATACTCCATACGCTCAGACTTCGGAATCCCCACGGAATAAATACCCGCTGAATAATTTCCGATACCTGACCATTCATCGACGCGGACGACAAGCCAGGAACCAGGGTCTAAGAGTATTAATGAAACATGAAGAAATTCAAGAAAAGGAGGCAATGTATCTTCCTCCAATTAGGTGACCCATGGCAGCTTATGTCGGTGGGCCCACCGCAGCCTTTTATTAAACAAACGTGCCGGGAACTTGTCTCAGATATCAGAGATGGATGCGTCGGTGCCGAGACGCTGCAGGCGCAGGGGGGTTCTGCAATGCCAGAATGCGGGAATAAGAGAACTCTCTTGCGTCATTCGAACATTTGCCGATATCGAGCCCTATGGTGGATGGTTCTGTCCGGAACAGAATGGGGAGATGGGAGGATTTTGGATGAACCAGTCCAGCATACGTGCTATGTCACATGCTAGGCCAAAGTTCCTCCGTGTAATCATAACAGATGAGAGAAATTCTCCCCCGTCGGAAATGACCTATATTCCGGAATGTTATAGAAACAGCCTAAATGCATAGACACTATCGTCGCTATATAAACCCTCCTAACAATTGTAGTAGGGATCTACAACAAAAGATAAATCCATATACGATTAGCCGGTAAACCCGCTCCATCAAAAAGGAAAAGCGCCCTGTTGCCCTAACACGACCAGGCGAGTCATATCTCGCCTTCTTGAACAATGCAGAAAAAGATACGGCTGCCCTTCCCGATTCGTGTCTATATAAAGTACATAGGTTCATACACCAGTATCGTTTCGTTTCGTCATCAAACATATCGTCAAACTAGCACCGGTAGCGGTAGAACTCCTGGTGGGTTCACATGACAATACAATCTTTATTTCGATCTTTAGGGCGATCCGATGGTCCGATTGCTATAGGCACACCTGGCGGTCGTCTTCCGAACTGGGCTCTCTGATAAGGAGCCACATAAGGCGCAGCTCTGTTGTTGGAACTTCGTGGAGGTGACTGATAGGCCGCATTATTGGCTACCTGCTCATAAGAAGGTGGCGGAACGTCATCAGCGTCCCGAGACGGCGAGTGTCGTCTAGGTTGATGTGAAGGACGATGGCCTGTAGAGCGGTGGCGAGCAGGAGCTGGTCCCTCGGAGGACCCTTGAGGATAGTACGGAACGGAAGCTCGCTGATTACGGTCACGGGGAGTCCTGCCACTGGCTTGCTGCTCTTCCTCCTGTAGTTGAAGGGACAAGGCGTAAGCATAATCTGCATCAGCCTGCTCCTGTGGAGACAATGCTCTGCCCTGCTGCTCATGTGAGACTGCCGAGGAGACTCCAGAATGTCTAGTATTGCTGGACGTCCTTGGACCGGATGGATCGGAGGCTCCGGTCGAGGTATGGCTGACAGGGCGGAAATCACCCGCAAAGAAGCCGGACTGAGATCCATTGACATCAACGAGAGATTCCCATACGATTTCCGCCCGATGGGAGTATCCAGCGTCAGTGACTAGTGTGAAAAGCTGATGGTTCTGAGGGTGTTTATAGAGGGTGGAGAAGTGGTCATTACGGAATAGAATCGATAGTGACCCTGGCGGCAGCTTTTCTGTCAAGTGTTGAATCCCGAATGTGCTGAGCTGGGTGGCATTCTCGATCTCCGTAAAATGCTGAATGATTTGAATATCTTTCATGCTTTGCTCTTCCTCTGGGGTGAGTGACCCGCCTCGAAATACCCGATCCTCAAGTTCTTGTTTGCGAAAGGGAAGAAGTTGGATGTCTTCATAAAATTGTGCCACACGTGTCAACGCCCCATCCGCTTCTGTAGACGGCTCAGCGACCCAACCGTGTAGCAGCGGGACACCGAAAGTGCCATAAAACTTAATATCACTAGTTTCTAAAAACGTGCCCACCGAATCGCTAGATCCCTACTTCCTTGTCAGTATTGGAAAATATGCTGATTGCAACAGAATTCCTACCAGTGTGAGTCGTGGATTGACATTCATGCCCGTATGGAGCATAGTCAAGAATCTACTCAGGGCTTCGATGTCTGGAAGCTCGTCGTCTGGCCCCAAGCATGTTGTTAACTCGTCGAATAAAGCTTCGATCAACAAACCAAGAGATATCTGTTCTCGTGTTTGTAGCGCTCTGACTATAGGAGGCTGAGAATCGGGGCTTGAGCGCAGCACGAGAGCATTAACAAGCGCTAGCAATGGGCATGGTCCATTTTTATTTTGAGCGAGAATCGGGCAGTCGCGCAGCTTTCCTGTGGCGTCAGTCCAATTGACATGCCTGATCGAATAAGTTTCAGATCTCTGTTCATGCTGATTCTGTGCTTCAGCTTCGGAGACTGGAGTACCAGAAATCGGTTGACCAGGCTGTGAAATATTTGAGCGTTCAGGAAGAGGTGGAGCAGGGCCTAGCTGGCTGTTCTCTGATGGCATTGGATGTGGCTGACCCCCGTTCATATCGGAATACACAGATGATGCCGCCGTACGCTGGTTCGTTTGTATATGTGCATCCGATGCCTCATTGAGGTCAATGAGAGCATGTGAAGACCCAGTATTTGCAGTAGAAACAGTAGCAGGAGTACCTATTTCATTCCATGGTGATAGGTTTGCTTGTTTCCCTTGCTGATGCAGTTGTGGAGGATATGCATTTGGATTATCACAAGGTGTCGTCTGAGGCGGTTGGAAAGGAGACTGAGCGTTCGTAAGCCCAGCTGCTGACTGAGGAGGGTGTGACGGATCTTGCGCAGGGTACTGGCTTTCGTGCAGGGTCGGTGGGGGCACTGCAGAGCGTTCTCCAGCCCATGGAGACTCTGATGGCGGGTCAAAAAGCGATAAGCGTGCTGTCATTGGAATATAACCTTCATCTGTCGTGCGTTAGCGTTGCGCTCGCGGAAATTGTGCATCAGATAAATGGAGAGACCAATCGGACCTTGTCCCAAACGTGCATTTGCACTATCATGTGATGCAGATGTTGCTTCTGAGAAGGGGCGAGGGCTTCTATCGTCCCATGGATTTTGTTCGGGTTGTCGTGCCTTCAAGAATGGATTGTTGGACTGCAGCGGAGCCGGGGAGTTTCCTACGTGTTCCCAGTCAGGAGCGTCGTTGACGTCTCCGTTCTGCTGCCATTCGTTTGCGGCCATCCTCCTTTGGGTGCCAGCAACAAGAATAGACGGCACACGATCTCCCCTTCGATTCTCCGCACTCTCGGCTGGTGGAGCACTATCAGCGACCGATTGCCCCGAACCGTTATATCCCTGATGTTTCTGGCCGGGTCGCTCCACCAGTTCATCCGCCCATGGGTTCATGCTTTCGCTCGGTGAGGATCGAACTGGAGACCTCTGAGCTTGCTCCAAGGGCATTAAATCAAATGCAGGTGACGTATTAAGATCTGGAGAATATACTGATTCTTGAGAGGGAAGCCGATGGGGTTGTGGAGAGCTTTGAGCTCGTCTCGGTCGGGTCAAGCGTTTCGGGGAGGAAGACGACACGGATTTGGAGGTAGGGGAGATCTGTGAAATTGCGGAACGAGGTTCAGCACGAGCATTACCCTTGTTGAGACTGTACAGGTGTGGCGGAGCCCGTTTGCGCAAGACCATGAAGGCAGACGTATATTAACTCAAGGCAGCGCCTTTAAATGAATGCAAGGTGAGCACGTTAAGAGCGACCAATCAAAGGTGTATGACAAAGGGTACGAGTTAGTGAATCTCGCTTCCCTCATGCGCGAATGATTGATCGGACAGTGAGACGTGGCTCAAAGCTATTTCGTGAGCATACGTAACGGTGGCTCAAGATAAGGCTGGGGTCCAATAGACACTTTTGCTTTGGAAGATGTCCGTCAGACAATAAATGCCATGACTTTGTCCCATACAGCCTCTTCAAAGCGTTCCTGACAGGGTCCGAGGAGGGCAATTCACAATAGATAGATGTTGATAACAGGCACCCAGATTTCCGGATAAACTACTCCGTAGTAGTCGTCAACTTAATTATGGGGCATTGAGTGGATAAGAAGGCGAATTTCCGGTGGCCAGTCTTTGGGTCGGAACGTCCCTCCATACTTACACTAATTACCGATCAGCAAGCCTTCTCACTGCCTAAAATCAAGGAATCCCTTGTTTTCGACCGTATTAGTATCGTCAACCCCACATTACGTATTAGCTCAGCCACAACCACCACATGATCCACCCGCCTCTTTAGCCACTGGTCGATCCTACATGCTTTTTTTCTCTTGAATTAGTAATGGACACAGAGAGCAATATGAATTTTTTATGTTTAATCTTATCGCCACACAGCGTTTGTTATGCTGTATAATGAGTGATCGAGTCGAGATCCAAAGCTGAAAATTTTGCGTTGCCCCTCACCAGGAATTAAATAAAGAAACCTAAAACATACTACCCTTGCTAGGTTATTGAAGGATACAGGACGAGCTTTGCTTAGAGTTACAGCTTAGATAAAGGTTGACCGGTACTCAAAATCTTCTGGCGATATCTGCATAGCCGTTTTGTATCAGATCTTTCTGCTCTGGTGCAAATTACCTAGCAGATAACTGTCGCTGCAATTGCAGATGCTCTCAGCACGCATGTTATCCCACCAAAGAGTTGCAGCCCGGAGAAGTCGGTGTTCCCTTGACGGTTTAACATGGCGCCCATGATAGACAACCCCGTGAGACAGCTGATATGCCGTTAGTCTAAGCGACATATATGAACGAGAGGAGGAACTTGATCTAACGCCAATTATCATTTGGAAGCTACCAAACCGCAAGCCTAATGTCTCGAGACTGTTTTGCTCATAGTACATTTGAAAGACACCGATTCTGCTGATGTTATATCAATATTGGGATAGTAGAGTGTAATATACGCATTCAAAAAGCCAACTGTACAAAATAAAGCAAGAAACGAGCCCCCAACGACTAACCAACCTCGAAGGCCACCTTCCGGTCGTATATCAGACTTATTTTGCTCCGTATACATATTGTATCAATATCGAATGCTGGATATGTGGTGCCCCGAAATTGAAACATGGTGATAAGTAGATAGATTTTGGTATAGTATCCTACTCAAACTCTTATCGACCTGAAAGAAATGATCAAGTAGTTATACTTATGGGCCGAGAGTGTCTAGCCATTTATTGGTCGATGTTCAGCATAAGGTCCGATCTAAAACGATAGAAACCCACATAAAAGCTGTGTATGGTTTAGCGGCGACCGACTGTCAGCTGTTGGCCGCCACTAGGCCTTTTCTGTCGCTTTGAGGAGAAAGCTGAATAATATTGGCATCGATTTCTTTGCATAGTCTGACATAAGATGGTGGACATGCTTGTCGAAGAATCCCTTTGCCCTGCAGCTCAAAACAGCGCAGCTGTAGAGAGCAGACGGTCTATAACCTGGGCAGTCCGAGATGGTGACAAAAGAACATGCACCACTCGTGTGAGTGACTTGTAAGAAGCGTAAAAAAACGGTGTGATAAGGTACAGGTTTCATCCTGCAGTTAATGTACTAGGTAAGTCATATGGGTACATAAGATACCATGGCAATTCAAGCCAATGATCAAAATCAGAAAGGCCTGGATTGCCAATATGTTTCACAGCTGCCCAAAGAACCGTCTCCTAGGTAACAACACAGTTCCCCTGAGGAAAAATGCGGAGCTAAAATACATCAACCCAACAATACGTTCTATGGACACTGTCTCCAATGACACGCCATTGGATGTCATCTCTCTGGGGCCCCTGATGAATCCGACAGCAATAGACACAACCTTATATCTGCAGACCCGTCGAAGTATTCAAATGACAAATCAGTTTGTCGACGATATCAGTGCGCATTATTCTCAGGGCATCCATCGTTATCTCCCTATTATATGTCGCAAACGCTTTCATGACTATCTCATCCATGTCGGCGCCTCCCCCTCCAGCAAGCTTCTCAGTTCTTCTGCTCAGTATATGCCTAGTGACATAACATCCTGAGATACTACCACAAAAACAGCAACGTATTAGCCGCGAGTCCCTTTACATTACCGCCAAGTTATTCTTCACCCAGGTCCAAGCAGTGCTTCCTTCTACTGTTCAATTAATTTAAGCTGGCGCTCTTTTAGCGCTATATGAGTATGCACACGGGAAGCCAGATGATGCATTCCTATCTGTCAATGGCTGTGCGCGGATGGGGTATGTGGCGGGTCTCTATTATGAGTGGCTGATATATTTACATAATTATACGAAGGAAGACGAAACGATTAATATATGGTCAGGGATCATTGTCATGGAACGGTACTGACCCTTCTTTCATAACGTTTTTCTTGCTAACCAGCTAAAGGTTGTTCTTGTGCAAGCTATCAGCATGAGATCAGCCTTTTGCGATTGATATCTTAAGCCATTCCCAACTAGCAACATCAGAGGACATTGACAAGATGACAACATGTCGCAGTCTCAAGCAGCCGTAGCATCGATAGAAATGAAAGGCCTTGGGTACTCTGCCCCAGCAATATGGCTCTTGGACCAAGTTTTAAATGCTACCGAAGACCCGAATATGAATACACAATCAAATCAACTTGATAACTTGATACTTCGTTGTAAGTCGTGCTAGGGCTTCTATTGGAACAATGTCAGGATGTCTAGGGCGTTTTCTGTGGGACTATTGCAATTGCTATTAGGTGAGCAAGCTCTTCATCTTCTACGTTGTTAGATATTGATATTATAGGGCCATTTTCACACTGCATTGGCACAATTTGAGTCTATCTGCCCAGTCCTCATCTTCAGGGTTGGAGGAGTGGAGGCGGAAGTCTTACGATACCTTGGACACAGCCGCTAAGATGGTGATTGATATCAACAATACACATGAGAAGATAGCTCCGCACCTGATTGACCTGTTGCCCCCCGAGCTGTGTCTATATAACTCGGGCAGCATTGAAGCATATCCATGACAATGCGGGTTGGAAGTATAAAATCTGGCTGTGGGAGACGGGTAGGCAACTGAATGCTTCGTTGGATCAGTTCAGTCGCCGATGGGGCCTTTAAACGGCTGCCATAAAGTTAGCGACGTATCGAATATGACCTGACTCATTATTATACACTATTTATAACGCAGAGGTTTAGCGGTCTCGGCTTCGCTCCTAGTAACAGTTGACAGTCTTGACGAATGACGAATCCGATATGAAGACTTCATAGATTTTCCCTCGTCTCAAGGAATGAAGTCTCCAACTTGGTGAGTACATCACCATTATAAGAGAACAAAGAGGTACTTTCCACGACTATGGCACTCCTAGTGAATGATTCAACGATCCACCTGGTATAGCCCAAGAAAACAGTATGCTGTATGCTTATGTTGCATGCCAAGCCACCGGGGATCAACCGCCACGCACGAACACCGTTAGCCATCGGACGGAATAACCTCTGATCCGAATAAAGAGTAGATAATATCATATGGTCCGTGCGCTATCGCAAAAAAAGTAAAAAGAGCATTGGGACACCCGCGCATGTCGTACGCGGTTTCTTAACTTTGCGGAGAATTTTTATGGTCCATTCTAGTATAATTTTGTGCTACTGGAGATCATGATCTAATACCCTTCCTTGCTTATTTTTTATAATTCCTACTGCGTGTCCGACACGATGCACTCTTACGTCCGACCCAACCAATTCGTCGCATTGCGGCTTCCCTCCGAGTTCACGAAGATTCAGAAGATTGAGCCTGACTCGTATGTGTACAATGCTTACCCAATTCTATGGGTGTCCTTTATTTTTGTTATACAGAAAATGGTGGCGTACTGACCGAATGAATTAGAACAGTCTTCCTGGGAAAATTCGGAAGCTTCCCCGCAAACCAGATCATCGGTCGACCGTTCTATCTGACCTTCGAGATTCTTGATGACGCAGACGAAAAAGATGGCAGCTGTCTACGTATTATTCCCGCAGCCGAGCTGCATGCCGAAACATTGATCGCAGAGGGAGAGGGAGATGGCGAAGAGCTCGACACAAACGAAGATGGAACTCCGATGCGCACAAATCGCGAGATCGTCGACGACGCATCAACTCAAAAACTGACATGGGAGGAGATTGAGGCGTTAAAGAAGGAGTCTGGCGGTGCTGGAAGGGAGATTATCTCGAAGCTTCTAGAGTCTCATCAGACTCTGGATCAGAAGACAAGTTTCTCGCTCGCTAAATACATGCTACGGAAGCGCAGAAAATATATGAAGCGGTTCACGGTTCTTCCGTTGGATGTTAGCATTCTTACGAATCATATGATGGAGGACCAGGGCGCAGCGAGGATTATGGAGTTGCGCGATGAAATGGTCGGGCTCTTGGGCTGCTGGGGAAATGTACACCATGGTGGAGACGCTTCTCTCGATGAGGCTATTGCGGCCAAGCCTAATGGTCGCTACCTTGTTGTCGATGATACGGGAGGCTTGGTAGTCGCAGCGATGGCCGAGAGGATGGGAATCTTGTACCCACATGACGGTGATGAGTATGAGGAGCAGGGGTCATCCGACGAACCCAAGAAGAACGAAGCAGAACAGGCGCATGATGATGAACAACCACCCACCGAGTCTTCCACTCATCGCCCAGCTCGCCCAGCTCATATGTCCGCGTCCGGCAATAGCATAACTGTCCTTCATCCGAACAAGCAACCGAACCTCTCTCTCCTGAAATACTTCGGTTATAGCCAAGATAATCCAGATGAGACACACCCTCTTCACAAACACCTAAAGACCATCTCCTGGCTGCAACTGTTGGACCCTAATGCGGATCCGATCTACTCCGAAGAGCCCGAGATAATTCCCGAGTCCGAGCTATATACCATGAAATCCAACAAGCGGGGCGCTTATTACCGAAAGCGCAACAGGTGGACGCGAGTCCAGAGCGTCGTTAACGAAGCCCGGGCTGGAGAATTCGACGGACTCATCGTCGCAACCGTCATGGATCCCTCCAGTGTGCTGAAATATGCAGTTCCATTATTAGCGGGCTCGGCCCATGTCGCAGTCTACTCTCCATCAATCGAGCCCTTGACCGAATTATCGGATCTCTACTCGACAGCGAGGAAAACAGCATTTATAAACCGAAGACAACAATTAAGAGAACAAAAGCTACAGCAGTCAAGCGACCAACCCGACGCAAATGAAACCGAGCTCCAAGATTCTGATCTTTCGGAACTGATGGCTGAATTCTACCTTGATCCCACCCTGTTGCTGGCGCCCACACTCCAGAACTCCCGGGTACGTCCCTGGCAGGTGCTTCCCGGACGTACGCACCCCCTAATGTCTATGCGCGGTGGCGCTGAGGGCTATATATTCCACGCTGTCCGAGTAATCCCCACCCAACAAACTATCCAGGCCGCGGGCAACCCAAGCCGGAAAAAGAGAAAGGTCGTGACTCAGGAGACACCTACCACCGCAGTCGATAGCGGCAGTGGTGTAGATGTTGAGATGAAGTCATAGGATTTTGCATTGTTACCATGTAGACTAGAATGTTTCTGGACAGCCATGATTATAAAAGTACGCCATAGCATGCGGCATACCGCATAAAGATATACCAATACAAGTACACCATACACAAGGCTCATCTACTACGCAGTGCACTTGAATATGACAACCTTAACAAGAATAAGCAATCCATATCTAGATATATCATATTTCGGATACACTATAGTTTTCAGAAAATGAAATCGGAAATTCTTGAAAGGTTGCTTTCATACGCTTTGTACGCTGAATAGTGACCAAACAAAAGAAAACGCATCACCCTAGAAGCTCTTTCCCATGAACTTTCTCTTCGCAAAACTCAACCACCACTGGAGCACACATATTAGCAACCGACCTTACGACCTCATGCCAAATACAGGATATCCCTTACCTTCGAAGGACCAACACCACCGGGGTATAATCTGGCATGTAGACGGATAGCAATCTCCTGTCGTACCTGGGAGAGGTATCTATAGCGCAACATATTAGTCTCCGATCCACCTGAGCAAAAGAGCAAGGTAACTATACGCTCTCAGTGTCTCAGCATCCTGACGATCGCGGGGCGGCTCGAAAGCTTGGTTAAGGGGGAAGGACGCATCGCCGGGGATGGCAAAGTTATCGAGCGCAACGTTGTTAAGGGCCTAGCAATGCATATCGCAGTCAGTGTTTCCGTCGCAAAATCTCAATAACCACAAGTGTGTAGCGCATCCGGCTGTGTACCTTGCCAGCTTCAAGAGCGGTCATGTTCGGCCTGACCTTCCCGAGACACTCGCTGATAAACAAGGTGCCGTAGATGAGCATACGGTCGGCGGGGCCGTTGATCTCGAAGTTCCGGAACAAGACATTGGCGCGGAAGAGGGACAGGATCTCGTCTACACAGTCGTACGACTCGCTGTCGACGGCGATTTCGGTGTCGGGGACATTGGGCGGTAGTGGGGGGAGAGTGTATGCGGGGCCGCGAGTGCGGGTGCGGAGGGGAAGGACAGGAAAGTTGCCTATCGGAGAGGAGAATATGGAGTCAGTTCGAGAGATATTGTAGCTGTGTATGCCTGGTATGGTGTCGCAGTTTGCTGAAAGGCGTATCAGGAGGGGTGTAGCGGCGTACCTATTACGGGGATACCCTGATCCTGGAGGAAGACGGAGTGGTATGCCTAGACTGTGTTAGATAAGGGAACGTCGGGGTGTCGTCGAATTAATTGCTGCAAACCACTCACCGGCATTGTGAATAATATAATGATATAATCAATCCCCTTTAGCGCCTGTCTATCGAGGATTGTTGGAGTAAGAAGTAGCGTCGAAGGTCGTTGATGGCGGTGCTGCCAGACGGCGGGAGGTGCATGTCATCACCTATAGGGCTGAGCTCCTGAAGCAATGAAATGATTTTCCGGCGCCGAACCTCTTTACGCGCGGGTGTGTTTTGACGCGTCTTGCTTCAGCCAACAGCTTTGCAAATTTCATATCGTCTTCTATTTACGTGATAATATTTATTTTAATCCCCTGAAGACCCAATTAAAGTCTCTAGTGAATCTATCCCGGGAAAATGTCCGATCACGAAGATGAAATGGACGTAGATGCTCCGTCCAAGAGCATTCAATTCAATTCCGATAATACCAGTGGGAAAGCTAAGAGAGTTGCGTCAGACCTGCCTGTTGAGGCTCAAGATAATCTGCCATGGTAGGCATCAATTTCAAAGTCATATCATAAGAACTATCTCCCTGATTCGTTCTAGGGTTGAGAAGTACCGACCAAACACTCTTGACGACGTCTCCGGTCACCAAGACATCTTAGCCACGATTAACAGATTCGTCGATGCGAATGTATGCGCCGAGAATCCATGACCGTTGCCACCTCACTAATCTCTGCAATAGCGACTACCGCATCTTCTTCTATATGGGCCTCCGGGAACAGGCAAAACCTCTACAATCCTTGCGCTCGCAAGGCGGATATACGGGAGCAAAAACATGCGACAGATGGTGCTCGAACTGAATGCTAGTGACGACCGAGGCATTGACGTTGTCCGAGAACAGATTAAGACCTTTGCAAGTTTGTGCCCCGGAAGGGAACCACTCCATTCGGCAATAAACTGACATAGTATAGGCACGAAACAGATCTTCTCCATGGCCCCCCAACCGACCTCTGGTGGATCGTCACTCGCATCGTACAAGTTGATCATCCTTGACGAAGCAGACGCCATGACTGCGACCGCGCAAATGGCCCTCCGTCGGATTATGGAGAAATATACCGCCAACACGAGATTCTGCATTATTGCCAATTATACCCATAAACTATCGCCCGCTCTGCTGTCCCGTTGCACCCGGTTCCGCTTTAGCCCATTGAAGGAGCAGGACATCAGGTCACTAGTCGACCTGGTCATTGAGAAGGAAGAGGTAAAAATCCAGCCAGAGGCCGTGGACAGCTTGGTCAAATTAAGTAAGGGCGACATGCGTCGCGCCCTGAACGTGCTACAAGCCTGCCATGCAAGCAGTAAGTGCAACCAAAACAATTCTGCGCACCGAATTCTAATGTTATATAGGCATACCGCTACCTGTCAAGAATGCACCGAAAGACCAACCCCGTCCCGAGCCGGAACTGATCACAAATGGAACGATTTATGACTGCATAGCCGCACCGCACCCCGCTGACATTCAAGAGATTATGACTACTCTTCTTGCTACTAGCGACGTCACTTCATGCCTCAGCACCGTGAATACCTTGAAATCCAACAAAGGCTTGGCCTTGGCTGATATCCTTGCGGCTCTGGGTGAACAACTGCAGCAGTTAGAAGTCCCTGCACAAACGAGAATCACCTGGCTGGAAGGACTAGCTGAAATAGAATTCCGACTTGCCGGCGGAGGCTCTGAAGCCATCCAAACCGGTGGTCTGGTTGGAGTTGTACGAAATGGATGCGAGCTTATGGGGGATAAGGGCGTTTCCATGGCGAGTTAGCTTCGTTATGTTCCTGTTACTTATTGCATTTTCACACCACACCACATGTCATCAAAACTACTCTTGTGATGTGTTCATGTCGGAGTTTGGGAGGGTTTTGGAATTTGGCATCTGCATCCGTCCTTAGTTACAACCAACCAGCTAATTTTGCGCTGAAACGATGAGAAAGTTAAGCGAAGGTGACATCTCTGAGTTTAAACTCGTATTGGCCTGATGGCAAAAATCATCACCATCACACGGTCAATGCTAAATTAGCTGCATGACGGCCCTATCTGCGGAGCAACAGGGACTGGTCAATAGTCCTGGAGAATTGAGGGGTCGGCCTTAGATGACTCTCGGGCCTACTTAGTATTGGCCCCGTGTCACAACAAGCCCTAGTTTACCTCCAACTACCTTGGTAAAAACAAATGGACCAGAAAAGAGGGCTTATCTGATCCTGATCAGTAACGATGGAGTCTTATCAGTAATGGCAACTCTTTGTATGACTCATGACACTAAAGGATCAACAGGAAAAACAAAGAAGAATCCCCGCGGAGACCTGATAGACCGTCTCCGAGTATCTAAGGCTGATCTTGGCACCGCGGACTTGGCCGATATACTCCGATAACGACTTGTCGAGACCCTGGAAGTCAAAGCCGACACCTCACTCCACTTTCTGCACGTTAATCCAATGGCCCATTATCTTCAAGCAATAGAACTGTCAATTAGCTAATAATTTTCCGTATGCCCCACTCCCATATGTTACCCTGTTTGTCCAGTCGGAGGACCTAAGCTAGGAACTACTAGTGCTTCTTTCCCTCCGACAGACCAGTCAACACCTTCCTCCAATCCCGGCACCATTACAGGTTCATTCGGCATTGACCGCCGTAGAAACTTGCCCATTCAGGGTATATCAAAAGAGGGGAAATGGCATGGTTAAGTTTTTCACTCGATACGACCCCTCCGTCAGTGCAGGGGTCATAATGATCACAGAACCTCCTCTATGGTGGATGTGAAGACCCTAACGAGTATAATAAAGAACCACTGGTCCCCCACCCCGCTCCTTCACTTCCCTCCAGAAGCACCTACCCCCAAATTGCTACTACAAGATTCAGGCTACTACGAGGTAGTAAGTCGTAAGGAATCACATACCAACAATGCGGTCTTCCATCCAGCCCACCAGCCTCCTACTGGCCTTGACGGCCTTGGACCTCGCTGCCGCAGAGAGAGTCCTAGGCGCATACATATTCGCCCGCCATGGAGACCGCACGCCCAAAGTGCTAGGAAACACACGGCTCACCGACCTCGGATACAGCGAGGTCTACCAAGCCGGCAGCTACTACCACGACCGGTACATCGACGCCAGCTCCTCGCTGCAGATCGAGGGCATCAGCTCCAACATCGTGAACCTGAAGCAAGTCACCGCGTCCTCACCGTCAGACGCCGTCCTCCAGAACTCCGGCGTAGCCTTCTTGCAAGGCATCTACCCCCCGGTAGGGTCCTCAGCAAACGAGACCCTAGCCAACGGCACGACCATCACCTCCCCGTTGGGCGGCTACCAGCTCATCCCGCTCAGCCTGGTCTCCACGGGCACAAACAGCGAAGACAACACCTGGCTACAGGACGCAACAGGCTGCAACAACGCCAAAGTCAGCAGTAACAGCTACTACAGCTCGACGCTGTACAACGACCTCTTCGACAGCACCAAGGACTTCTACCAGTCCCTCTCGTCCATGCTAGACGGCGCCTTCGCAAAGGACAAAATGAGCTTCAAACAAGCCTACACCATCTACGACTACCTCAACGTCGCCAGCATCCACAACACAACCAACACCCCCACAACCGAACAACTAGAGCAACTCTTCCTCCTCGCCAATATCGAACAATACAACCTCGCCTACAACACCTCCGACACCGTCCGTGCAATTGCAGGCTCCCAACTCGCCGGCGAAATGCTCCAGGGTCTCAACGAAACCATCACCTCCAAGGGTGCAACCAAACTCAACATCCAGTTCGGTTCCTACGGAACCTTCCTCTCTTACTTCGGGCTTGCGCAGCTCCCCGCCGCTGATGTCAATTTCACCGGTATCCCGGACTATGCGTCGTCCATGTCCTGGGAGCTGGTTACCGATTCCACTGCAGATGGATTCCCCGATGCATCGGAGATTAATGTGCGTTTTGTCTTCCACAACGGTACCATTACCGGGTCCAACGATGCGCCCAAGGAGTTCCCCCTGTACGGCCAGTCGAGTGCCACGATCCCGTGGTCGAAGTTCGTCGAGGAGACGAAGAAGATTGCCGTCACCGATACGGAGGAGTGGTGTAAGGTTTGTGGAAACACGGATGGTAAGTGTGCGTCGTATAATTCTGATGGCTCGGGATCCGATTCCGCCGGTGCCACGTCGAAGAGTGGTGGTGGTGGTGTGTCTAGACCTGTGGCGGGTGTTATTGGTGCCATGGTTACTCTGGCTGCTATCTTTGGTTTGGAGGCGCTGTTCCTGCTTGTCGGTGGTTTTACCATCACTAAGAAGCGGAAGGGTGGAGCTGATGGGGTTACTTCTGATGTTACGGAGAATAAGGCCTAGAGTTTGGTGGTGAGGTCTGAAAATGGTTAATGGGTTTCGTGAAGGAAGTCAGTTTGTGGTTTTGTGATGGATGACTTATGGTCGTTATGTTATAATGCTGTCTGATGTTGCCGGCAACTGATTAAGATGCATAATATGAGAAATGAAAGTAATGTGCTCAAACAAGAATTCAACAAAGATAAAGCTCGCCATATGCTTGTCCATATATACCCATCTCAATATGTCAAAATAAACCTGTGAGAGAAATACAACATCCACAAACCAGATATTATCCTATAAACCTCCTCCGTCAACCATGCCCTAACTCTTCTGCATCCCCAACGAGGCTCGTCGAGACTTGAACCACCTCGGCGTAAGATATTAAGCGACGTATTGACTGATGTACCAGGGTAGCTGTACGATTCCAGCAATGAGCCCGAAGCGATTACGGTACAACCTCGGACTTTGCCTCAAGAGGTCAAGCTTTCTTGAAGGGTCCATTTCTGGGATCTCAGGCTTTGGGCCCAGCAATTGCTTTAACCTGGACGCATTTTCCAGTTCCCAGAAGTTGACAAGCTCATGAAGAGAGACACTGAGGCCTTTATTTGTCTCCATGAGATATTGCACTGTCTCTTGATGTTCAACCCTTATATAACTCTTGTATACCCGCGATCGATGAATTGTCACTTGTAGAGTTGCAGTATTGTGTCGTGGATATGAAGTAACCGCTTGGATAGCCCAAGGAATGTCAGTACTCGAACCCAGGAGGCTCTCTAACAGGGTTGCGTATAGTGTCTTGTCGGCGGGGCTCAAATCAGCGAGCCATTTTAGGGCTGCTAGGAGGGCAGTGTTCAAAATATTGGTTTGGGACCATCCCTTGATGTAAGTAATCTCCATGTGTTGACCCTGGGCAAAGCCTTCCAGTATGGCTCTACTACGCGCAGTAATTCGACATTGCCAGTATCATATATCGATTCGATAATGCATGCCAGGATATGTGTGAACTGGAATTTGTCGAGGACCAACCTTGAATCTTGGAGGATCTTATAAGGCAAATATCCGACATATTGCGTATAGATGACCCAGTGAAAGACCGAGAAGTAGCATGCAGAAGGAGTGAAGTGGCCCGTTCCACTGATATAGACCGGGAGTTGGTTTTGCTGGTCTTGGAGGGGACTGAGTCCTTGGATGCAGAGGACTGCATGATCAAGCTCATCAAAGAAACGGAATATTGAAGCATCTCGAGCTTCTTTCTGGCAGTATCCCAGTAATGGTGGCAATTTCTTCAAAAGATTCCAGCGGAGCCTGGTGGAGTGGAAAGAGTACAAGCCGAAGAACTTGATCTCGGCGAGAACAAT
The DNA here is from genome assembly GCF_009017415.1 of Aspergillus flavus. Classification (NCBI taxonomy): domain Eukaryota; kingdom Fungi; phylum Ascomycota; class Eurotiomycetes; order Eurotiales; family Aspergillaceae; genus Aspergillus; species Aspergillus flavus. The sequence continues at coordinate 5,768,634 of NC_092409.1, read as the reverse complement.
CTGGCTCATAGCGTCAACAATATCGAGCCCTTCGCATGCTTCCATGATATCCAATATGTGATGCGTCTGTAGAGAATCAAATACTGAGCGGTGGATGAAGGTGACATGCTCAATATCGAGGGGTTTCGTAAGCAAATGTCCTCTGTAAGGTAAGGGTTTTATCTCAATAAGGCCTCTCGATTGATCATTAAGTCTTGCTCGGGCCTGAGTTTTACGAGTTTTCATGTCAGACTCAATTAACTCGCAACCACTCAGCTCAGCGTGCATAGCAAACATGGTGTTCATCTCATAGTCAGACAAGAAGCTGTATCTGAGGAGAGTCATTGGTGTCATTCCCAGCTCGGCCAACTTTCCAACCACCGCAAATGTTCGATACACTGAAATACGGTCAAGTGGATTGGCCCAGGTAAGCAAGTGTTCAATCAGTACTCTATTTCCCGTGGCATCCTCTGTATTCTTCTCAACAGATGTTCGAGTTTATTGTCGTATTTTAGAGACCCTCTTAATGACTTCAGAACCAGAGCGACACACAGGACTCCATCAGCTCTATCAACTATCTCGTTTACTAACTTTTGCTTGGCCTGAGCCGCTGACTTGATGTAGCTGCATATCTCGAATCCCTTCAGTCGATGGATGACAAAATTCTCAATGTCGTGTCGAGTCAATTCGTGGAGCTTAAGTCGCTTCTCGTCCTCGAAAGCAGTGCGGAATATTTCGTAGTTCCTAGACGAGATGCAAAGCTTCAGATCAAGCGGGGCCACATCGACCCAGCCCAGGAGCAAGTTCACCATATCATGGTAATCTTGTTGACAGGTTTCCAAGCATTCATCAAGACCATCAACAAAGAAACAGAGCCGGTACTTCTCATAGAGCTCCTTATTGTGCAAGAGAGTGTTTAAAGCCACACGGATATCCTTTCGAGAAAATCGAAACTGCAACGGGACTCTCCAATCGCTTCTGATAGACTCTTCCCATTGTTCCGGGAAGACAATTGGTGTGAATTCCGGGCATTGTTTCAGAGTATCGTGCACAATACCACACAAAAGGCCATCCATTGTCTTTTCTGCTTCCACCCCTGGCCTCCAAAAAAAGAACCGTACAAGCACTAAGCGCTTCCTTTCAGCCCATTGCTCAAGCCCATTTATAGTGTGCTTATAGGTAGACAGAAACTTCATCAAAGTGGACTTTCCAGATCCGAGCTTTCCAGATATGTGGAAGACTCCTGTTCCTTCTCGAAGCCATTGATTGGGATGCGGGTTTCCGCAAGTGCTTGGCTAGGTACATTCAATCACTCTTGTAGGAGTGCACTGACATCGGAGCTAACTGAAGACTTGAGATCAGCATGCAAGCTGTCCAGCTTTGTAGTGAGGCAAAGCCCTCAAAGCTTTCTTCAGCTAGGCTCTGGAAGAGTTGTTTGAGCTCCGATCTATATCACGAAAATGTTAAATTTTATCGTCAGATGAGACGAAGGTAAGTGGGGTTTAACCTGTCCAGAGTCTCTAGCTGTACGGTTAACTGATGCCGACATTCCTTCAATCTATCCAACAATTGACGCTTTTCCTTTTCATGCAGTCTGTCAGTGAAAACTGCCCGCAAAACCGCACGTTTCGATTTCGGGTCGTTTGGAATACTCCTCCGAATAAGATGGAGGAGTTCTTTTGATAATGCCCCACATTCTGCTGCCAGTCTGTGTAGAAAGTTCTCTTCCGATCTTGTTGCACCGAGGGTGCTAGAGGATCGTAACTTGGAAGACCAAGCTTCTATCTCTTTGGCCACCAGTGTAAGCGTTACATTTTCTTCCGTGGTCCCAGTTGTTGAATAGTATATCTCGCGAGATCCACTGAGCCGTTTGGTGCTAAAATCGACAAATTGAAGGACAGCTGTTGCTATGCTGAGGGCGAGACGGGTCCATGTTGCGGCCCGTTTGCTTCGGTCCTCTCTTGTTAGCAAGAGTATGAATATCAGAAGAAAGAAACTGCCTCATAATGCGGGAGCACCTGAAGGAGTAAGCTCGGTGGGACTTGCTCATCATAGCGGGGCTCAGCCTTGCCCTCTGTTGGCAGTAAGCAAGTACCTCATGTTAATCCACCACCTGACAGAGGCGCGATAATCTTCAATTATGTGCGCTATATATCATTTTATCGAACTATCAATTAGAGCCTAATAGTTTATAATATAATTAGCTTCCCCACTTCTGATTGGACGCACTCAAGCTCAATCGGCCATGGAGTCTAGACTATCCTACGTTCATTCCAACGAGGATACATCATGGGTAAACGACGAAGTAAGACGGAGTAATACATATAAGCAAGCTGGTGTATTCCTCGGAATAAGCTGTAAATAGTTGCCCACACAGGGTGAGTGAAATTCTCACGCCTACATCCTAGGTAAGTACTGCAGGGTCCACGGAGCTTCAATGGTTGATCTCCTTTCACTACTGGAAAGGGGGAGCACGAAGAGGAAGACGTATCGAGAAGCATCTATTGGGCTTACCGAAAACTATATATTAAAAACAGTAAAGAGGGTCAAAAAGCAAAGCAAAACACGGATGGACCAAAGCAAGCAATATCAAAACGGGGGGGGGGGGGGGGGGGGGGGGGGGGGAATGCACAAACAAACAAAAACATATAGCATACAAAACATGTAATCGATGCAAAGATGTAGGTACAGTAATAACAGTGGCATCTCCTCTAAGAAATCAACATACGATTGTCAAAAGGTCACAGCCAGCAAGTAAGACAGGACGGAGACTAAGTTGCTGCCAGCAGCACACTCAGCACAGCATCATCTCCTCTTGGCAGGCAACTTCTGGCAGCATTGCTCTGGACCCAGACTGATTTATGTGCGTCAGAGGCAAGTACCTACATGTGGGGAACACTATGAGCACCATTCAACGCCTACGTCTTTCGCCTTTTGCACGCCCGTGTGTCTCGCCTTTTGCACGCGCCTGTGTCTCACGTCTTTCATTGGCTTCCCTCTTCTGCCTCCTCTCCTCTTACATCCACTCTTGTTGGAATGCCGCATGAGGTCTGTTTTCACAGCTGGTTAGCTATGTTCCTGTTTCTAGCTGAAGAAATAAAGATTATCATCCATACCCATACAAAGCATGGGTACTCCAGGCTTCTCTTGCTTTACGCCAGGTTGAGCTAACTTCATCAATTCGGTCTATGTGGGTTTGAAGTGATCTTTCACTATGGTAAGGATTCGGAGGGTGATATTTGTCTAGAAACCCCTGCCGTGCACGATAATGCCTAAAGGAGCATTGATCAGTCAGTAAGCTAAGCCTAACACGAAATGTGGATGGCAAAGTAAGAACAGATGGACAGTTTTGAAAAGAAACGAAGTAGCAGCACGGCCAACTTACGCCTCAGCGGACCTATTCCATTTAGCAGCTGGGACCACCAATTGCTCGTGTCTCGCAGGATTGATCTTCGTGGTTCTGGTAATAGGATCATCGTACATTCCAGTCCTTTTTGGTTGCATTTCTGGCCTTCTCGCACTGGTCGCTATACGCTTTTGAATGCTCTCCATTCTCGATATCACGATTATTGTAGGCATCGTAGTCACGCTCTTGGCGTTTCGTCCAGCGTGGCATTATGTGCACATAAAAGAGAGGTTGGGTTGCTATATCTATAGGAGTCAAGTGTTTATGAAAGATACTCGGCTTGAGTTTGTAAGTATAGAGAGGAGAGTAGGGTTTGAGGGGATGTATATAGGCATCCCACTGCCAAAAAAAAAAAAAGTACAATATGCTCTATCCTGCTGACATGATGAGTCTAGACGTTGTCGCTGCCCTTAATGATGGTATTTGTCAACGCGCCGGGAGATAGTTTTGGTATTGGCCACAGGCGCTCCTAGCAAACTAGTTGGTATCCTAATTAAAGCTCTTCATTCAATAAAAGGGGCTTAAGCTAATATTCATTATGGTCCATAGACCAGCAAACAAAGCCGCCTGGACTCGTTTAAGGCAACACAAGTGAGAGTCTAATTTGTCATGGACACTGAGCTTGCCCTTGCAGCCCTCTCGAACATTACAGTGCTTGTATGTAGTGAGTCACTGGTGCTACTGATGATCCCTGAAGCCATGCAACAGGTACACATGAAATTGGCCAGGATAAGCAAACCATAGCTTGTGTCGGCGGGACCTTGCAGCGGCTGCCGCTCCGCATAAGATTTGGTCGTAGCACGACATTCATTTCAAAGAGCTAGATCCTTCCAGAGTCAAGTAAGTCTCGAGCGGCGTTTCAAAGAGCGGGGCTTGGCGCTTAAATGTCACCTAAATTACGTCTTCCTCTCGTTTTCGAGATGCTTTGATCCCAACTCTCTGAAAATGGAATCCGTCACGCTAGAGGCCTTGCCTGCAGAGATCAAAACTGCCATTTTATATGCAATCACAAATCTTGCCTCCTTGAATGCTGTAGTTCATGCCTCTCCCTCCTTCCACGCGTTGTATCTATCACAGCGAAAACAACTACTATCAACTGTCCTTGAATGATGCCTCCAACTACCTGTCATGGTCGATGCGGTCGCTGCGTTGATCGCCTTACGCGGGCGGCAGGAAAGATGCAAAGCCCCAAAGGCTGCTCTAGAGGCAGCTGTTGAGTTTCTGAGCAAATACATTCCCCTGCGTTCAATACTGGCACCCCCATACTCCTATTCTGCCTATGAAAACCTAGATCAGGAGTTGGACGTTTATCAATTATTTGCCTCTTTGACGGAAGATGATCTAATTGAAATGGCTCGACTTCATACTATGGTGGAGTTCATCTTAAAAGAGATGGTCCACTCAGTCCTCGAGCTTAGGCCAGATACGCAAAAGCCAAAGGAGGAGAATGTTGCATTATCACCACCAGAAACATTTCAGATGCAGCGAGCTCTCTACCGGCTAGAAATTTACCGGCTCTTATTCAGTACCCGGGGGCTTCCATGGTTTGAAGAGCAAGATCGGCTTAGCGATATATATGTCAACTCTGATGACCAATGGAATCTCTTCCTCAGTTTGTTCACACCATGGGAAATGGAAGAAATCCGATGTGCCACGATGTATATCTTTCGCGTATATGAAGAACTGCCGGGGGCGACTGAATTTGATGATTGGTGTGAGCTCTTTCCCGATGAGAATGAAGAACCATTATCTCATCTTTATGACCATGCTATAAACTCCGACTAGGAGGAATTTAAAATGTGATGGTGCTAACTTGGTTGGTCTAGAGATCGATGATGAACACAGAGAGAATTACGTTTCCCTGGGGCTGGGGTTTCTCTATCACTGGATACACGTGTCTAGCATAACCTGTCGGGAAGAACGTTTGCTCAAACAGAAGGCCATACTCCGTGGCACTTTGAGCCGTGCAGTGTACTTCATAGTTGATGCTCTAGATACAATTCCTCAGTACGAGTATGGCTGGGACTTCGGTGATGAAAGTACGGATGGCAAGACCTTCCTATCAGATGCGGACTGGAATAGTCCCAATTTGGCTTGGACGTGGTGTTTAATAAATTCCCCGCGTGAAGATGCATCCATAGAGCTTTGGAGAGATCTCAGTAACCCATTACGCAAATGGGGATTCTTATTTTGGGATGAACACCGATTGAAAGAGTGGTCTCTGAGTCCGGAAATGATAAGAGAAATACAAATTTCTCCCGTGGATAAGCCAAGTGGCAGGCCATATCCATTTGGTTGGACCTGACGGAGATACATAAGATATTACCCTCAAGTACCAATCCCATGCCAACATAAAACAGACCTAGCTTAGATTACATATGACACACCTAAAGCGACATGTTCATTTGTAACTGTCATCCACTATCACAGACAGCAGATGCGTAGATCGATCCCCCTCTTAGCCTCCCTTATCCTTACCCTCTTCAGATACACTCTCTTATTTTCCCTCTAGGCATAATGGTAGGTGAGTTTATATGATGCCCGCTGTGCCGCGGGCTCTTCGTTGTTTCATCGATATCGCCTTCCTACAAAATCATGGTATAGGTTGATTGCGGTCATATGGACAGAATGAACGAAGTCTAAAAGGAATCCCAGTGACAGCAAGATTGGGGAAACTTCAATCGATCTAAACACCCACGGTTTAAAGAAATCGAGTATTTTGCTAAGTCGGTGAGTGGCAAACAGGGCTAAGATAGCTTTGCTTTACCATCGAGAAAAACAAAAAGCAAAAAGAGAAGCCGAACGCGGGGGTCGAACCCGCAACCTTGAGATACCGTGATGACTAAGAGTCTCACGCTCTACCGATTGAGCTAGCCCGGCTACTTGTTAAAGAGCGCTTCATATTTTGGCTATATAAGCCAATATTAAGTAGAATTCCATGATTCTCGGCTATATGAAGTTATTTCATGGATCATACTCCATCGCAGGCCAGCAAACTTATTGTTAACGTAAGCTATTCAACAGTTTTACTAAGTATAAATGACTTAAGAGAATGAAAGGACGTAAATTAAACTTATTCTTTCTGTGAGAGCATCTCGAGTCAAACATGATTTTCTATAGTTAACTCTGCACAATAGCCGCTAGCGCAGACCTACAGGATTGGATTAGAAATATATAACCATCCCGGTAGCTTACCGATTACATCAACCTTCTCCCGACTAGACTTGCACAGTACGCATTCCAGTATCATGGCAACAGAAAAGTCACCAGCAGCAGAGATTGCCGCGTCACTCAACGATGGCAAGGTACATTTACTTCTGGCTGCAACGGGGTCTGTTGCCACAATAAAGCTGCCGCTCATCATTGCGGCATTCGCAGACCATCCGAATACCTCAATTCGGGTGATTCTCACCAAAGCTGCCGCTGAGTTCCTTCATGCTCAATCTGAGGAACAACCTTCGGTAGAATCACTCTCTTCGCTTCCTAACGTCGACTCGGTCCTCCATGACGAGGATGAATGGACCCAGCCCTGGACTCGAGGATCAGACATACTACACATCACCCTCCGTAGATGGGCTCATTTACTAGTTATCGCTCCACTGAGCGCGAATTCACTGGCGAAAGTGGTCCACGGGATGTCTGACAATCTACTTACGAGCGTTGTACGCGCATGGGACACGACCGGGTTGATTGATGGGAGAAAGAAACGGATACTTGTCGCGCCCGCGATGAATACAGCGATGTGGATGCATCCTGTGACAGCGCAACAGATCCGCGTACTGCAAGAAGATTGGGGTATTAAAGAAGTCGATGGGAATGAGCAAGGCTGGTTTGAAGTCCTCCGGCCCATTGAGAAATCGCTGGCGTGTGGTGATGTGGGGTCCGGCGGGATGATGGAATGGAGGGAGATCGTGAAGATCGTTAAGCAGAGATTGGGTCTTTCTGCTTGAGTTTAGTATACATGCCGCCTCTCTATGTTGTGATATTCGGAATGTAAAATTCTTCGAGGTCTAGCCACGGTCCTCAAGTGGTAATTCCCCTTAACTACACTCCTCGACTCAATGTTACATCACCAGTCTCGTGCTCGGAAAAGTGCTCCTGCAAATGGTACGCTGGGGCTATCCAGAATTTACTCCGTGCACTTCATTGGGTGTCGGTAAGAAAGCATGAATCACTAATTCTCAACCCTTGACAAAGGACTATGGTCCCTGCTCCCACTTTCACCAGAAGCGCATTCACTTAATCATTGTCATGGCACCCGGCGACTGGACACTTGAATTCTAGCTGAACAGCTACTTGCACTTAGATCGAGTCGCAATGAACGAGGCCTAAATCGAGCTCAGGATGCGCCAAATCGAGCGTCTTAGCATCGCGGTTCTGCTGCTTTGCTCCATTGTGTGGCTCGCGAAACGCTTCAGCAACCCGTCCTTGGAGGTTCACCAAGTATCTCGTTGGCACAATGGAGTCAAATTGGGATACACAACGCCTATACCAACTCCCACCACTTCTCAAAATACCCTAACCACTAGAAGAAAGCGACCAAGTATTACTGACCTGACGCCCTCACGGCATAGGGGAGCCGGGTCGTCTAACAATCCTGAACACCCCAAGATCAAGATAACAGCAATCGATCGCGTTATTGTTGTTGGGAAGACGAAAGAGGATGATACGGACTGGGTAGGAAAGGAGTTGCCCACGTAAGACATATACTCTGGATGTATAGCCAGCTGGGCTAACGTATCAACACAGCTGGCTGCACGCGATCTATGCAGTGGATGACCCAGAAGCACCCCTCCATGTAGCCAAGAACAAAGGGAAAGAAGCCAATGTCTACCTGCAATACATAATCGACAATTATGATGACCTCCCCTCCACCATCGTCTTCCTCCATAGCCACCGGGATGGCTATCCAAAAGCCTGGCACACGGAATTCTCCGACCACAGCAATGTACGTACCGTCCGGATGTTGCAGACCGATTTCGTCCAGCGCAACGGTTACGCCAACTTGCGCTGTAACCCCAATCCGGGCTGTCCCGACGAGATCCGTCCATTTCGTGGATTAAGCGACGAAGAGCACCTGCCGGAGCAAGTGTTCCCTGAAGCCTGGAAGACGTTCTTCAACAATACCGATGTCCCAGAGGTCATCGCGACCCCATGCTGCGCGCAATTTGCGGTGTCGAGAACGCAGGTGCTGCAGCGCCCATTAAGCAGTTATGTGCGGTATCACAAATGGCTTATGGAGACCGAATTACCAGACGACGTCAGTGGACGGGTCATGGAGTATATGTGGCATATAATTTTCGGGCAGGATCCCGTCTAGTAGGTCTCTCGTCCTGTTGTATAAGCTCCTCTTGACTGACTTGCCGTACAGTTGCCCTGACATGGACCAATGTTACGAAGATGTTTACGGTACTTTTGTTTAGCAATTGCCATTTTAAAAATATACTCTTTTTAGAATAAACGGAAAAAGCTTGAAACAAGCATGATATCATCCGTTGGCAGTGATTGGATAGCATATCAATCCATTCTACACAACTGTTAAGCAGGACTAGCTCAATATTTTCGCCATGAAAACCAGTAACATAAAATACAGACATTGAATTTAAAGCACATACAACACAACTCAATAATATCTCGTATACATGTAGAAACTAAAATGGTAAATGTCCATTAGCACTTGTGTAGACAGAGCGGCCGTGACATGACGTGACCACATTAAATCTACAATCGAATGAATTTTCCCCGAAAGGCTTCAACATCCGCCGAACACGCCCTCTCCCTCAACCACAACCTCCCTCCCTCCAAACCCCACGCAACCCTTACTCCGTGGAGGTCTCCCAATTATGAAAATCACACACAATAACCTCACCATCTAACTCATCATACTCCCGCTCACCCGAGGGCATCACCCGTCGCGGAGCTCCAACAAACGCGCGAACCCTCAAACCCAACCCAACCAAACCACAGATTAACCAACCACCCAAACCTCCAAGATGTCCGCCCATTACGCAACAGAACCAAACCCCACAGCCTCAGCAACCATAAACACAACCTTCGGCCCCCTCCACATCTCCCTCTTCGCAACACAAACCCCCCTAACATGCCGGAACTTCCTCCAACACTGCCAGGACGGCTACTACACTGACACGATCTTCCACCGCGTGGTGCCCGGCTTCATCATCCAGGGCGGCGACCCGACGGGCACAGGTTCAGGGGGTACATCGATCTACGAGGACCCTGAGTTCGAATACGACCCGGAGGCGCGGGACCCGAACGAGAAGGTCGTGCTCCGCGATGAGCTGCACAGTCGGTTGCGGTATAACCGGCGCGGGCTGGTGGGGATGGCGAAGAGCGAGGACGGGAGTTACGGAAGTCAGTTCTTCATTACGTTGGGGAATACGGAGCGGGAGTTGAACGGCCAGTGTACGCTTTTCGGGCGCATTGAAGGTGATAGTATTTACAATATGGTGAAGATTGCAGAGGCGGAGAGGGTCGAGGGGACGGAGCGACCCGTGTACCCTGTGAAGATCACATCCTGTGAGATCGGGGAGTTAGGACCGCTAGCAGGAAAGATCAAGAAGCGGCAGATCACTGCGACGCGAACCGCAAAGACAGAGGACAAGCCGGCGCCGAAAAAGAAGAAGAAGAATAAGGGAGGCAAGACACTCCTGAGTTTCGGCGACGACGGCGACGGCGACGAAGATATGCCCATTCGACCCGCGAAACCGAAGTTCAACTCCAGTCTCGTGACAGACACAAACATCCCCGAATCCCACAAACCAGCCCAAGAACCGGCGAAACCAACAAAGAAACGCCCGCGCTCTCCCTCCCCAGAGCCCACAAAACATCGCCCCAAAACCCCCGAACCAGAGACCCAGCTCCCCCTCCCCAAACCCGAATCGCCAGACCGCTCCCCCTCACCAGCACCAGCACCAAAGCAATCCTTCCTCTCGCGCACCAATGCCGAAATCGAGAATCTCAAGGCTTCTATGCGCAGAACAGCCCACACCGGCCCGGCAGATACAGGGCACAAAAGATCCGCCCTGGAAGCCATGATCCCCGAGACGGCCATCCGCGGCCGCAAACGCCCTCCACCGGGCACATCGGCCTCAACTAACGGCTCAAACGGGATAACGGGCTTCAGCAGCTCAGCGGACAACGAGACACTCAAACTCTTCAATGCGTTCAAGGCCAAGCTTGAAAGTGCCGATTCAACGTCCGCATCCACGCACAAGACCACATCCCAGGATACCAAGCCTTCCACTGAGACGCAGGAAGCGGATGACGAGGAGGCCCAGCTCTGCGATCTTCACTTTATCGCGAATTGCCAATCTTGTAAATCATGGGATGATGATCAGACCGCAGAGGGCGGGAAGGCTGGTGCTGCGGCGGAGGATGAGGAGGGCTGGTTGACGCATGAGTTGCGCTTTGGTAAGGATACGCTGGGTAAGGATTTGAATTGGAAACGGGAGCATCAGGATGCGGACTCGCTTATGGTGATTGATCCGCGAGAGAAGGAGAAGGAATATGTTGGAGGGAAGCGGAGAGGGCTTGAAAGAGATCGGGAACGAGATAGGAAGCGCGAGCGTGCAGGTAACCTGGAATGGGATAAGGCACGGAGAGGGAAATAATCTACTGTATATGATTGACTACGGATGTACTTTGGAACCATAGAACAGTCTTCGTGCCATGATGTACATCTATATATCTCGAATCATTGTTTAGCTTTGCAGGAGACTACGTACAAAGTCAACAACAGTGAAGGCATTTTGATGCCTCGTGGAAAAACAATGCATGTACATCAATAAGTATAGAAAATCAGGTCATAGCTGGAAGCTCAGTCATAAATATGTACTCAAGTCATTAAACAAGTGATAAGGATGATTAGAACGAGATCATGAGAGAGATCCTCATGGCGCACCGTGGCCACGGGGTAAGTATCCCAACAGCGGTATATAAATGACACTCCACGTGGGACTCTTTCCCATGCTCATATCTCCCCTTACTTTTTTTTTGTTGTCCCGCCGATTCCTAACGCCCTTATTCCTAGTGTTATCCACATATGTCGAAATAGAAGACCGGACTCAAGTCAGACACCGATCGACTCACAATCCAAGAAGACGGATCTGCAAGAACCACCGCCTTTATTGGAAGCCCAATCGTAGGCTGATTGTATGTGTAAGAGATTGATTAGTCGCACGCGTCACCGGAATGTAGACCAAGAGACAGAAAACCAGTCTGTCTTGTTGTATTAAGACCGAATCGCTTGACTAGACGAGGGGGAAAGATGAATAAACGGGACTCGATTTGTACCTTTTTGACCCAATGATGCCTCGTTTATTCGCTTCGAGTGGGTGGGAACGAGAATGGAACAAAGGAAATTGATAGTGTTTTGAGGTCGTAACACCCAACGGCTTGTCGCATTTCACGTCTTTAGCTTCTTCAGATTGGTTTCCCTTTCTTTATTGCCGACGCACAACCCCGTTAGTAGTGTATATCAAACATATTAAGCCTTCTTGCGCCGCTTCGCGCTACCACCGTTTCCCTTACCTCCCTGGAAATCTTTGCCCCCGTTAGAGACGCCATATTGCGCAGGCTCATCCACGGTGTTACTTGGGCTGGTCGCTTCGCTATCGGTAAGAGTCTCGATGATTCTACCTGCACCCGGATTTATCGTATTATCAAAGCCGCTGCCATCGTAGCCGTTGTAGAAGCCGGGGTTCTGTTGCTGTTGGCCCGGTCCGTCGAATAGGTCGCCATTATCAGGGATATGGTCAAAATCAAACAAGTCGTTTCCGTCATTGATTACGCTATCATCTGCACCTGTAGTGACAGGCTCGATTGGTGCCGTAGCTGGTACCGAAGTCGTGGTGTTTCCAAAGTCTAAATTGTTCTTATTTTTCTCAAGATCTCCAATGTCCGTGAAGTAGTCATTATTGAAGATCTGATCGAGGTCTAGCGGGGGAGGAGGCACACTCCCATCGCCTGTTACCATGCCCGGGATTGTCCCTGTTGGGCTGAGCGGCTGTAGAAGGTTTGTTAAGTTCTGGACTGAACGATCTTGTTCAGCCTGCATTTTCACAAGGTTGTCAATCTCCGCGCGAGTATTGGCAAGACGATTCGAATAACCGAGAGGCATTGGCGGTGGTGTGGGGGTCACTAAGGCATTGTTCTGTGACACAGGTACATTGGAGTCACCCGCGCTAGTTTCGTTGGCCATGAGACGGAGCATATCCGCGCGTTGGTTTGGAGTAAGAGGAACATTGCCATTTGAGGTTTCCAGCGACGACAATACATTGGGAAAGTCCGCAAAGCTTGTTGGGGGAACTACATTTCGCGCATTGGAATTTTGAATGACGGACATAATATCCCGCTGAGGAAACTGCTCGGTTTGGGGTGGTTGCGCCTCTTTCGGCTGGGGACTGGTATCAAAGACTTCTTCAACATGACCGTGTTGGGGAGCGCTCGGGTGGCGAGCATGGCCCCGCGGTTGTGGGCCATCATACGCACTGGCGGCCGGTGAGAGGGTTGTTGCGCGACTTTGTCGTTCTGACGGCGCAGCTTTTAGTAGTAAGGGTTGCTTCTTCATCGCTCGCGGTCCCCCAGGGCTGTTCATATGCTGAGCACCCAAGGTGCTCAGTGAATAGTCGTCTCCCATGTCAACTACGTTGCCTTGATCCTGTGAGATGGCTCCAGCAAAGGAATTGGCGAGATTCTGAGGCCCTTCCTGTCCCTGAAGGCTGCGATTATAGACAGTCGCCAGAAAGGTGAGAATCGCATTGATGGAATTCTCGTGACGAGTGTGCTGCTCTTGGAAGTTGGCGGCCTGTGCGTAGAGTTGCTCGTGTTCTCTCCGCAGCTTGGTAATTGTGTTGGAGATAACCTGCTGTTGCTGTCGAATAGCCTGCAACTCCCGGTAAACCCCCGCGAGTTGATCCTTCGGCATAATACTCCCTCCTTGAATTAGGGATAATTGTCGGTTTCGGGATCGGTCGTCTCGTGCACCAGGGACATCATCGTAGTCATCATTGTCATGTTCATCCACTTCTTCGGTTTTCACGCGTACATTGGCTTTCCCTGACTTGCTCCCTTGCCCTGCCGTATTCTTAGGTTTCTGTATCAACCACAGCAAATCGGGGTGTCCACGCTTGAAGTATGGGTTCGCATACTCGCTAGGGCTCTTGTTCTTTCGTTCACTGGCGCGCATCGAATTATCCGAGAGCCCCACCTTCTTATGAAACCCGTACATGTTCAACTGGCGGACAAAGGAAGCGTAGTTGTTATGCTTGAAAAGTTCGGGAATAAGGGTCTTTGCGAACTCGTCCTCGTCTAACACGATAAAGGAGTTTCCGTCATCGGACCACCGAATCAGGTCAGTGTTCTTAGACTCGTCCAGGAAACTGGAGATATTTGTTAGTTGTCGATCGCCAAAGTAATTTTTACGTCGCTTAGACCATACCTGCTTAGCTTTTGAACAAACGGAGGGATTTGTTTCCTCTTAGCCTGCACCTCCCTCTTCGCAACCAACGCTCGCTGGTAGAGCTCGTCTAAACTTTCCCCCCAGCCCCCAGGCTCTCCGGTATTACTCCCATGGTCCGACATGGAGGACGGTGTCTGTTCATATCCGCGATTCCGGCTGACCAGTTGATTTGGTGTCTGTCTACGTGCCAGTTGTGTAGATGCAGTTGCCGTAGATGCCGGCACATCTTGGCCCGCCGAATATGCTGTAGCACCATAGGGGTTCGCATCAGAAAAGGAAGCCGGGCTGACAACATTCGAGGAAGTGTTCTGACCCCATTGCAAGAACTGGTCATTTGAGAGCTGAGCGCCAGAGTTTTGCGGATAGTTAGAGACCGGGCCTAGTTGTGGATGAACGATAGGAGATGTGCCGGGAGCAGGTCTTTTGCGAGACGCCAAGCCTTGAGGACTCATGGCAGACGGTATGGCGATGTCCGGCCGGTAGAGAGGAAGACTTTTCTTCAATACGAGTTTCGCTTATTGAGACTGCGTAAAGATGCGGCAAAATCTGATATCTGTCAATGGTGTTCTTCAACGGGCTTTTCAGCCAAGGCTAGGCTATGGCGGGGAACTCGTATGGCGCGACGCGGCTCGAGACTGGATATAAGAGTAACGACGCAGAGAATCGTTTATATGTTTTCCGGTTGAGGCGGTGTCATTCAGGTTGAACCGACAAATGCTTGGAAAGAAAGTCTACCGCAACGGGCCGAAATATCGATATTGGGACGCGACACGCGGGGCGATAATTCACTATCAAGAGGGTCGAAGTCAATCGGATGGCAAGCTCGCGACAGGATCAGCTAAAATGAGCGCCGAGAAAGGAGCAAGCCAATTGCTTAGCACTATTGCGATTTATATGTGTGACGAGAACTTGTAAGCGGTGCTTTCTCAGGAACGGGCACTGCGGCGGATGGGTGGAGGACTGGCACCGGCGCAAGGTAAGGGAATAAGCAAAAAAAAAGGAAAAATCCGCCCGTCCCGCAAAGTCGAGAAGACAAACAATCTAGTGAAGTGCAGCAGCGACACAAACAAGAGCTACCGAATCCAGACGATTCAGGACAACTCGCGTTTGATGAATGGCGATGGCTGAAGATGGCCTGCGTCTGGCAAATCTTCTCTCCGCTACCGTCGAGATGCTTGGCGGTGACGATGAGGTCAATGGTCCACGGCGGCCGCTGATTGGCTAGGAAGCTGAGTAAGCCAGATGCTCACCAAACGTGTGCGGACTAGGGCTGACGGGCGAAAAGATTGCTATACAGGGTGTCTACTTCAGGTATATCGCTACTTTTCTACCTGAGCTATGAGATGTGGACAAATTCACTTAGTCTGAAGCTGATCGTTTCGGATTTCCTCGTTTCCTTAACGCCTACTAGTTTAGTTAACGCGGCATGCCCACCGATCCACTCATATGTAAACGACCAATCATCTTTCATGTCCATACCGTGGCCTCGTCCTTATTTTTTTCGGCGGAAGCTTCAGATGCTACCATTCTGTCCACTCTAGATGTTTCCATTGAAGTTCCACTAGATTCCATTGATTATCGTCTGAATCTGGATGCGCTTTGACCATCGGGTAATGGGAGCAACCCTAATGCAAGGCACGCGAAGGGAACGCTGCTTGATTAGAGCGCGACACGATCCCCAATCAGTTGCTGGAAGTTCTCAAGCACCCTCTGCCATACACCAGGGTGCTCTTGGGAGAATCTCCCTACCTTCTCAGGGGCAGTCAAATCCGCTTCCATGCGGCCCCGATTACACGTTCCGTTCAATAAGGTGGTGTTTCCTAGGGCTAAAACTAGGCAATACAGAGCTGCGGCAGGGCTGATCTCTGTGCGGCTTGCTAACAGTTGGATTGTATCCGATTGAACCAACTCTGGATTCGCTGTCAGTGTCCAGAAGCTCTGGTAAATTATGTCGTTATCCCGGCAATATGAGCGCAACGGGACATCAAACTGCGTGCCCCCATAAAAGCGATTCTGGACAACCGCTGGTTTCACTTTGACTAGTGAGGATAGTTCCCTAAGCAGCGGCAAGGTACAATTGGATATGCCTAGGTTTCGGATTCGATGAGGGACGTAGGTCTCAAACGCGGACCAGGCCTCCAATGTCTGAGACATTGTCGGAAGCGGGGAATGGAGGATGAGCATATCGATATACGCGTCGTTGACACTTTCTGGGGCGTCAGATGAACGAAGATGCTCTAGGGATGATTTGATAGAAGCGTGTACTTGATCCGTTACCGAAGCATTAGGATCATAGGGCATATCATCGGGGTTCTGCCCATTGACAGATGTAAATTTGGTTTGGATCTAATCATGGTCAGTTTGGTAAACAGCTAGGTATACTGTAGACATTATGACTGGCTTACATGGAGATCCTCTCGTCGGATCGCTCCATCCCGGATAGCCCTGCGTATGCCCTCGCCTACCAAATCTTCCCGGTAATGCTTCGGCTGGGCCGCGGTGTCTATGGCACGGAAGCCAGCGTCAAGAGCTTGGTGCACTAGATCTGCTGTTCGATCTTTCTTCCATGCAGTGCCATATATGAAGACTGGTAGAGTCGCAGGAGGTGCGTTCTGCACCGAACGTAGGAGATGCCTATCCCAAGATATCTTGGGCATGGCAGAGCGAGCCATTATTACAACGAATCTCACCAGGAAGTCGCAGAAGAGTTTTACCGTAGCGTATTGTTAGATCAAGAAGTATGAAAGTAGTGATGTATGTCGAGGTGGAGAACATCTCTAGCTAGCCCACTCGGGTACGCTGGCCAATGATATGTTTGCAAGAAGCCGGTGTTCTGACATCTCAAAAGAGTATGAGGGAAGACGTCACTTACAGGTCAACCCCTCCTATCATTTATTTTGACCACTGGTCTGGCCGACTTACTAAAACCCGCTTCACCTTCAAGCACTATCGCATTAGGAATGCCAGTGGCTGCGCTTTTCTTCTGGATCTATGCTCATACAACGGTTGGGGAATACGAAAAACCTGTTCAATTACTTATCCACAGCGACTAGACCCAAATGATGGTGCATGGACGCTTCTCCTGCAACACATGGCAATCGAATTCGGTCAAATGGATTTCAGTTGACTCAGGCCATGCGTTTGACCGACAGAAACGAGGATCTTCCCTGCAGAGTGTAGACGTCTTTCTCACTAGATAATCATGCGGAAACACGTCAAGGCCGGTGTCCAGTGATCCAGTGTAACCCTACATCTGAAAGACAGCAATCCTCAAATTACAACAACACCTTCGGTTATTTGAGCTATGAATAGCACCCGACTTGTGGGTATGGCATATATCCATATACTTGCAATATGCAGCGTAGATACAGGCAGCAGATTTATCTTGTTGCTAACTGGCTATGATACTGTGTTGTCAAAGTAGTCGGTACCCTCCGATCAACTATATATAGCGGGGAGGCTGTGCAGGAACCCGGCAATTCCATCCGTTGGAGAGCATGTTCGGTAATGCTATTACCTGATCTTGTCTTGTCAGGATCAATTGAGTGCCAAGCGGTGATCACCCATTTTTTTATTCTTTGTCAGTCTGACTTCCTCGCTTGTCCGAGCTGTCCTAGGATGTTCCTAGATCCCAGTGCAGAGGATGACGAGGCAAGGGAGACAGCGAGTGACATCATCGACAGAACACACTCTGGAGGTAAAGATCGAACCAAGGCATTTTACAACAACATCCTGAAGAAGTGCTTCAACAATAATCCCCGAGTGAATAAATTTCTTGTCCCTAGCATACAGAAAGGGTCCACATATACAAAGCCCAACCTAAAACCCAGGGTCCAGTGTGGCGGTGAAAGTGCAGAAGAATAGAATGACATTCCCCGCAGACAAGTCTGGTAGCGATGAGCAAACCACTTCTTGGCAGCTCTCCGAACCCATAACCTTCTTTCCTCTTTGTTCCAGGCAGCTTCGTTCCCTGTCGATATATTGGTGATATTCATACGTGGATCAGCGGGTTGTCCCAGATTTCCACGCCAGCCGTGCTTGGCATATGTCGCCCGAGGGAGGCTTAGAGTTTCAACAGCTCCCATTGAACGCAGATCGCTAGAATCCTAAGCGATGAAACTGCAATGTACGGTGCATGCGGAGAACTTCCCGTCTGGGCAAGTTCTAGTTTTGGGCAATGACATCCTCAAATATAGAAGCTTCCTGACGCGAATGAGCGGGTTATAAATATGCGTCCTCGTCCGCTTCAAATTGCTGCACCATCAGCTTCGATTTCCTCAATTGCCTCGCGATCACAGAGTCCATCTACATCTGGAACTTTTTACAGTCCTAAGCATCTACTTTGATTCATCGTTGAACGAACCAGATCATACACAATGCGTACCGCCCAATTACTCGCTCTCTCCGGCCTCATGCTCATGAGCAACGTCGCCATGGGCGCCGAGCTGGACCACGACGATGTACCAAATCGCTGCTGGGATGTCTGCGGTCCGGTGGTAGGAATTGCGCACAAATGCGACAACATGCACGACAGTGACCGCGCCGAGATGAATTGTATCTGCGACTGGAAGCAGGCACCATCCCTGATCCCTCTCTGCGAGGCCTGTATCGCGCAGTATCGCAGCGAACGCAACAACAGGGACCACGATGATGATGACGACGATGATGACCGTAACCCCCACCACAACGGTATACAATGCTTCCTGCTCCCTCGAGATCCAAATAGCTAACATCCGATACCGTCCAGATGCCTACGACATCCTCACCTCTTGCTCCCTCTCAACAACCAGCTACAACCCGACCGCCGCAGCTTCCGCCGTTAGCTCCGCAAGCGCCAATGCCACCGATGCAACCCCTACCGCAACTTCATCGGGCATCTCCGACTCCACGAATGGTGGCTCCTCGGGTAACTCTAACAGTAATTCGGCAAGCAACACCAACTCCGCGGTTAGCGCCCAGAACACTGGCAATGCGGCGTCTGCGTATTCCAGTCCCAAGGCTGCTTCCTTGGCTGCTGTTGTCGGACTAGGCTTTCTTGCCTGGCTGTGAACATCTCATGACCTGATGACATTACGAGATTGGATATGGTCCAGGGGGGAGAGAGCGGAGGAATAATATGGGAAATTGATTCACTTGATCGTATGGAGATGGGAGAATGAGATATATGATTACGTTTCATGCCACTCATATATATACCCAGCTGGTGATGAGTTATGTTTACTCGAATATGCCCTGTTGTTTTAACTTATCATGTGGTATATATTGAATCACTCCTTTGATTTGCAAGGGTCTGTGTTTGCTCAGCCGTCCGTTATGTCTGGGCTGATTTTCGCATGTTACTCAACTTCTACAATAATATCTATTACGGGTAGTTAAATGGAAGTTACAGACATTCAAATATAGTTCTAGGTCGTACAGAACTACCCTATACATGTATCACCTAACCAACTAACCGCCTGTTCAACAGTTAATCATAAGCCTCATCCACCGACCAAAAAACCCAGAAAATATATATCACCACAAAAGCTATGACAAACTCAGCCTTGAACCTACTAGTTCTACACCGAAACCCAAATCCAAACCCAAACTCAAAAAGACCAAAAAAAAAGAAGAAAAGAAAAAAAGCATCGTCCTAAACACAGGTCACTCACAACCCCAACCCCAAAACCACCCATCCACCTACGAGCACGAGTGTTAACACCGCCCTTACTTCCCACCAACGCAGCGAACAGGAGGGGAAAGAAAAAAAAAAGCAAAAATCATCACAACCGATCCGACACATCAGGGTCGAAATAAAATTTCCAATCTCCATAGAGACGAGAGAAGGAACTAAGGAAGGTTGTGAAGCTAACTTTCTTTGAGTTCCGTCCCAGGGGGATGGAAAGATCTTCAGAGTTAAGTTTCAAACTTCACTCCAGTCGCGGACTACGTGGTTACCAGCTACTCGCTATCTGCAGGTCAAGCAGAGATAGGAGACTTATTCAGTGTACCTTGCTGCGAGATGGAGATTGGGGTTGGAGGTATTCCGGGGTTTTCATGTACTCCGATTTTGTATGTATGTATGTATGTATGTATGTACTCCGTGCTTTGCTTACTTTGTTCCGTTTACTCTGAATCTTCGCGGTCGATTTCTTGTTGGGTTGGAGGGTGAATTATGCTGAGTACTTTAGCTAATGAGAAACTTGAAGTTTATGAGGAGTGAATGAGAATGATAGGTCAGGTTGAATTGAATTCCCACTGAGGGCAGGAAACAAAAACACAGAGGAGTGGAATGTAGGGGACAAATGCCAACAAAACAGATATGGCGACAGATAGCATGGTAAGATGCCGGGTGCTTCATGCATTGAACCATAATAAACCCAACACTGCATATCTGGTTATCTAATGTAGAACATTCATTTAAGTGTAGTTGACAATTTACTCAATCAGTATCCAATAATTAGTAAAACAGCCGCTGAAAGATCTGAGGTGGTACGACGTCAATTCCATTATTTCTGATGTGCTTCCATAATGAATGGAATAGAAGCAATAGAGGTAATAGAGGAAAAAATAACAAGACAAATGCTGGGACATACTCCTACGTTATCAAAACAAAGACCTGTAAAGATCAACCAACAACAGCATTCAGAAACCCTGGAAAAGCCAAGGGCCTGAATCACCCTTACGTCCTACATACGAATCCCAGGTACTCCAACCAAAGGCCGACCACCATGCATTGCAAATCTCCACAAAACCCTCCTCAACGGGCGAAGGAATCTGATATCCATGTATCCACGTAGACCCTTGCATCCGTGACCAGGGTTTGTGAGTCGCGGCGAATTTAGGCCCCACTAGTTGGTGATCGGACAAAAGTACGGATCAAGTAATCTATGTAATTGTATACTTCAAAATTGGTGGTGATTGTATCAGATTCCCTTTCTCCGAGTTGGATACGGATCTAAATTGTTATATTTTCCCCTTTACCTTTTTGTGTTGGGCCAGGTTCCCGAAATGATGGAAAAGCGATAAAGAAGGCAGTTGATTGGCGGACTATGTGGCTTGCCGATTGCGTACATACATATGTACCTATGCATAAGCACGGACTGCATATTGGGAGGGAGAAAAAAAAAGAAAAGAGAAAGATACAAGACAAAGAAAGAAAAAAGACATAAGGAAATAAGGGGAGTCAAAAACATGGACTGTCCTGTCAAATCCAACTAAGTCAGTCGAGAATTTCATATCCCGAACAACAATCTTTCTTTTTCCGTGGAGAGAGATACTAGACAAAGTTGCACAGACAGCTGGGTCCGATGGTATTTGCCCAAAACTGATAGTTGTTTCTGCAAAGGGCGTATGTCTTGGAATGTATGACTTACAGGTTAATCATTGCCTGAATCGCATTGGGCGGAGGTGTACCTATGTCCAAGTCTGAGGGAATTTAACCGTTGCTTTTTCGAGCATCTTTTGCCACAGGTAAAATAATTCTGTCAGTGTTCGGTTATCAGTGGCTGCTTCGTGATTGAGACCAGGGGAAAATAAATATGAAAAATAGAAAAATAAAACAGAGATTGAAAAATAAAAACAAATGGAAAAGGCTAGTGTAATACAGGATATGCTATAAGCCCTAATGGTACAGAGTATGAAATGGGAGAATTCGGCCACTTATCGCGTGCAGCAGACAGAAGGGTTGGGTTGAGTTTCCAATACAGTAGCGCTATCAGATTTGTCATATACGTAGACCACACCAAAGTGGGTGCATGAGATACGTGCAGGCCCATCCGACAGATTACCACTCATCTCCGTAGGACCAAACTCGGACAATCATAAAATAAAATCGCTCCTCAAATCCATCTGATCACGTAAATGTGACCGATACATCGGCTGCCTATAGGGAAGGCTTCCAATCAGCACCCGTACTTAGGTGCGCCTTAGCAGGCTCCTAGTACTTTCGGAGGCCCCCATAATCGTATATGCCTGCTGTTATTCGCTGCGGGAACAGACTAAGAATGTTCTATGGACGTCGCTTCGCTTTTAGTTCAGTTACGGGATCACCCAAAGACCTCCCCGGACCACACCATGGGATCAGCTGGAAGCTGCACCGCGGGTGCCCAAGCTTAAGGTGCAGGAATCGGTCAGCTACGTACTATACCTTAGCCCAGTAAATCCCGAAACCAAGCAAGGCTAATAGTACCGGATGAAGCCGCACGTTTTGACAGGTGACGGACGACGCTGTTTTGAGACTTGCTCGAAATCAGGGGCACCAAAGTAGGAACGAGGACAAGGGACACACGCCAAAGAAAATCAGAGAAAAGAAAAGGAAAAGACCACGAGAACAAGGAATGGCTCCTCTCAGGAGAAAGCCGCGAAATCTGAGGTCTCCATCCGACTGGTTCTGGTGACACTCTAGTGGGTTCTAGCTTGGGTGTTAATCCCAAACCGCCGAATATTAGACTAGACCTTTCCCCATAGTTAGCTAGCAAGTGCGGATTTGCAGCGGATCCCAACTGACTTCACCGTTTTCGTCCTCTCGGGTAGTGATAGTTCTTTCATTATTCGTCGGAAATGATGGATCATGCCTCGCAATTTTTCGTCGGAAAAGGGGCGACTTATCCTGCCCTCGAACCTCATATGAGCTAAACGGTTAGGGAGCGGAAGCCAGAAACCTGCGTATCAAGTAAATAACATCATAATAATCGCATGTGTTAATAATAGCCACGGGGAATGGTCTCGAGCACATCCGCTACTAATAATAAAGAGATGGCAAATATGTCGTTTTGACGTACAGCCCAGTCTCCCGGGGGTGAGGGAAAAGGTCACGGACAGCTGGGGGAGTTTGAGTGTTCATCAGGGGTTATCTCCATCCCCGACGGACGACGCACCGACTCCTGATCAATTCTACGGTCACGAATTATCAGATACAGCTTGATCGATTTCAGCGACGCTGCTACCCTCACCGCCCGTCATCTTGAAGATGGATGACCTGCGCCCAACCACGTTACCAATCGTCGCAAGAATAGTAACAATATTGACATCAAGACGGCCAAGAGCCGGCGCGACAGCTCGTGTGGGCGGTGGACGATTGTACCGAAGCTCCCCTGTTCGGAGGTGGTGAATTGGTGTACTCCGTAATGGAATCATTACCCACCTCGAGCGGATCCCAATCCACCTTCTAACTAACTCGAAGGATGCATTGGAGCTCCCACGCCAGAACCGTCAATCAGGAACCTTTCGGACGAGTGGACATGGGAGACAGGGACTAGTTGGTCGTTAGGAACAAGCTAACTGAAGACGATGGCATTTTGGTGGCACGGAAACGTCCCGACTCCCGACAAAGAATACAGAAAAAGGACTGGATCTTCAAGTTGGTACGTGTGAGTATTTTCATACTAAGGACCCGTTTAAGGAGTTAAAATAAGTTTCTCAAGGTTAGTTCCCCGTGCCGCCCGAAGGAGGTGGAAAATAATAATCATAATAATAATACAAAAGAAAATAAAAATCCAAGAAAAAAAAGGAGGGGGAGGGGGAAATGCATATTTTGTTTTTCTTCTTTTTCTTTTTCAGGAACCAGCGAAAGAAAAGTTGAGAGACAATTCATCAGTCTATTGAAGGTTTGAAACATGCAAATAAGGTCACCACTTGCGTGAGTTTGGTAAAGTTGCCGGACAGAAGTCAATAATCCAAGGAACTTGGTGCAGTGGACGACACTGTGATTGGTGTAGGGTCAATGAGAAAACAGAATCCTAATAATCTAAGGGATATTAACTCATATATGCCGAGCCAGAATCAATCAAGCTAGAAGGCCTATTAATAACGGGAAGGAATACGGAGTACGGAGTAGACGTGTTCTAGAAGAGAGAAGTTCGAAGTGGCCTTCTGGATTCCTCATTCCCCAGGCAGTAAGTATCCCTCATTTAGGGGGGGTAAGAGTACTCGAAGGGGATGTTGGAAGGAGGGGGAAAAGGAGCGCATGGACTTGATACCTGACGCAGTTTAGTTTAGTACTGCAATTCAGGTACAGTAATCTCAATTCAATACCTTAGCACCTGGCTCTTATGGGACTAAATAATAACCTGACTAAGGTGTAGGTAAACTAGTACCTAACTGAGGATGGAACAGTAAACTGCCGCATACATAAATGATGGACTTAAACTACAGATTGGATTTCTTCTTGCTTCTTCCTGTGTTTCAATTATTGTTGTGAAACAGATTATTACTTACTCTTCTCCCTATTCCAACCGTGGATTTTATTCTATTTCTCTTCTTCTCTGCCCCTCCACACCCTCTTGCACACTTACACTTGCTGGTGCAAGTTTCTACCAATAGGAACCCATCTCCCCTTTTGGGCAAAGCCTCAGATTCCCCATTGTATTATAATTTGTTTCCACTTCCCACCTTTCTCCTGAGTATTTTCGCCTCCGCCACAGCTGAAGAAGGAAGGTTTTGAGAAAAGGATTAAGATTACAGTCTACGAACAGGAGCACACAAAAGGAGATTGAGCAAAGATATAAAAAGAAAGACTAAGAGAAAAAGGAACCACCCACCAGAGGGGTTGGCTTATAAAAGAAAAAGCACGGAAGCTTGAAGAGTGATTGATTGTGAGTGACTTGAAGTTCATTCTGCTCTATCAATTTTCTTTTTTGGAAATCAAAACATTCAAACCACCACCAACCAAAAGGGAAAAAAGAAAAAGAAAAGAGGAAAAAAAAAAGGATTTAACAAAAAATAAAAAACCACACCACATAAACTGAGACTAGTGAGAACACTTTCTCTCTCGCGCTCTCTCTCTGTCTTGTCCTCGTCTCTCTTTCTTTTCCCCGTTGTCCCGTTCCCCATTCTGGATCAAATACGGGAATCCCTTCATCCCATCCGCTATCCTCTAGTGTGTCTCTCGGTTTCTCCCTTTTTTCCCACACCATTTTTTTAGGTTTGATTTTCAATCATTATTTTTATTTGTTTGCTTTGCTTGTGTCTTTGGACTTGACAACACAGGGGTGATTTCACTGTGATTGCAACGATCTATAGCCCTACAGGACCAGACTGCACTGGGAGAAGAATTGAATTCTAACGGGATCGACCAGCATTCTCAACAGATCTCACCGTCAAGCCCGCCATTATCATCAACGCAGGCCGATCTATCCAATTCGTCGAACTTGGCGGATCCGCGGAAGGACCGACCAGAACTAAAGCGGTCGCCGTGTTCCGGCTTTTCTGCGTGCCGTTTGGCGTGCGTGCTTTCCCACACCCCCAATAATCTCCCGGGTCACGACCTCCCTGCCTTAACCTCCAATCTCGATTCTGCGATCAAATTAACTGTTTCTTTTCTTCGATTTCCATTCCCTTTTTTTCTCCCCTCACCACCACCGGTCCGTCAACACGCCCATACCTGCAACCCTCTTGGGCACTTACCTTTAATTCCGGGTAGTGGCAATTTTTATTTCTTTCTTTTCCCTCTTAACCTTTTTGTTATTTTGCTGCTTTTTTATTTTTGTATCTTCTTTTCCGTGGTAGTTTTTCTTTTCTTTTCTTTTCCTTTCTCCTCGCATTATCTCACTTTTTATTTCCCTCGCGTTTGAGTTCTCCTTGGGGAGAAAGGGGAAAAAAGTTTCCGAAAATTTGACGCCTGAGGACACGCCTGGCATTGATGACCAAAGCACCACGAGACAAGCAGTAGTGAGAGGTTTTGTGTTTTTAGTCTCATTTTTGACTGCCATTTGGCTTCGACTTGTTTCCTACGCCAACCAGAGATCCCAACCCGCCGTGACTTTGGTGTCTAGAACCATTATTTTTTATTTGTCCCACACGCTATCAAGTCGAGAATTTGGTCCACCTTCGACAGCGCCGTTCGCATTCTGTCGGTTGTCTTCGATTAGTGGCTTTCTTCTGTTCGGTCGCTCCTATGTTTGAGTAGCCCGTTCACGCTATTGGGATATTGAAACGGGATTGTTGTGCGGTGGATTTCTTTGCCCACATTCTAGAATTTGGTTGCCCGTCGGGAATTCGTTTGTCTTAGCCGCCATGAGTTATCAGCAAGCGCAAGAAATGTATCACGACAACCAAGCGCGTTCTCCTGGCTCTCAGCGTCACCAGCAGACGTTGCATCGTCAGCCTTCGCGACAGTTTGATGCGTACGGTCCTATGCCTGTGAATCTGTACGAGGATCCCATGTCTCGCTACGAGACCGGCCGTCTGGAGCGTCTGAACCCTCCGCTACACAACAACAATTATGCTTATGACCTTTCCGGTTCGCAAACTTGGAACCCGAATGGCTTTGCCAACCCTCAGGCTCTTGGAGCCATTCGGTCGGCCTCCACCAGCTTGAAGACTACGTCTCGCACAGGAAGGTCCGGCTTGCCTACGGTAAGTACCATGTCGCAAACTCGAGAAGGTCTTCTGCAATTATTTGACTAATATATGAGACTAGACCTGGCTTGATCAGCAGCCGGGTATGCCTAATGCCTTCTCGAATCTTGGACCCGGGCCCCTCCAAAGCAGCGCGATGCGCCCAGAAGCATCCGCATCCTCCGAGGCCGACGATGAGTTGATTCCGACGGCGATCGTTATCAAGAACATTCCCTTCGCTGTTAAAAAGGAGCAGCTCGTACAGCTGATGACCGAGCTGAATTTGCCGCTGCCGTATGCGTTCAACTACCATTTTGACAACGGCGTGTTTCGGGGACTGGCATTCGCGAACTTCACATCCGCGGAGGAAACAGCGACGGTGATCGAGGTTCTGAACCACTTCGAGCTTCAAGGACGGAAGTTGAGGGTCGAGTACAAGAAGATGCTGCCGCTTCAAGAGCGCGAACGCATTGAACGCGAGAAGCGCGAGCGTCGGGGCCAGTTGGAAGAACAACATCGGCCCATGGCGACCTCCCAGCTTCAAACCCAGAGCTCTATGTCCTCGCTGACTTCCCATCTCCCCGCGACATCTCCATCGCCCGTCTCTCAGCGTGGCCAGAAGCTAGGTAAGTTTTTTAGTTTGGTTTTCGACCACCGCCATATTCCCATTTATGGTCGGCGCTAATCGCACTTGACGTTTCGCAGAGGTCGATTTGAATGACAGCACGACGCTATCATATTATTCTCAACTTCTTCTGTTCAAGGAAGATACCAGTCGCGACACACTGTGCTTCCCTTCGAACCTTTCCCCGGTTCAGCGTCGGACTGTT
Organism: Aspergillus flavus; assembly: GCF_009017415.1. Lineage (NCBI taxonomy): Eukaryota > Fungi > Ascomycota > Eurotiomycetes > Eurotiales > Aspergillaceae > Aspergillus > Aspergillus flavus. Next base: position 5,741,621 of record NC_092409.1, on the reverse strand, counting down.
CACACTCTTGCTCATAACATGGGCTTGGGTCACGCTTCTCGCGGATCTGGGGAACAGCGGCAGGTGCATGTGTTCAAGGTGGCCCCTGGCACCAATGTGAGCCCTCCATTGTCATCGATTCCTGCCGCAGTACAGCCTGCCGAAACAGCTCGTCGCGGACTGAACCGCGCGGCAACGATTGATTTTAGTGAAGCGCGCAACGATGGTCCTGCCCCGTACGGCACCCTTCGCAGCCAGGCGTCGGGATTCCTTGGTGTTCTCGATTCCCCTGGAAATTTCGGGAATGCCCAGAATCTGCGTGCGGCGAAGTCGTTCGCAGATCTGCGTTCCTATACTCCGTCGCCTGTGCCTTCGTCCGCGAGCTTCCCGGCAGCCCTGCAGTCGAATGGTGCACGCCTCCAGCATTATGATGGTGCCACCAGTGGCGCCTCCAATACCCCGACGCTCACGCCTGCCCCATCTGGATCGTCTCTGGGCATGCCGCGGGATGATAATTTGTTAGTGAACAGTCTCAGCAGCCTTTCTCTGGGAACTGGAATTGGTGGGCCTAGCTCAAGCCCACGGAGATTGCGGGGTATGTTTTCTTGGGAACAGCCGGAAAGTCAACCTTCCAGTGCTGGACCCATCGGTAGTAACCGATCCATCGGAGTTGGATTTGACGGACAGTCACAGGAGCGCGTGCCAATTAGGCAGCCGAGAGGCCCCCTGCCCGAAAAGGGCCCAGGTTTTCGACGCCAAAACGGACACCAATCGCGTGGCAGCGACGAATTGCGGACCAACTCTGGCGTGGAAATCATTGTGGAGTAAACAACTTTGACGGGAGATGAAAAACGACGAAACTTGTTAGATTGCTTTGCCGCAAGACGCATATGACTCTTATATCACGAGGCCTGATCCTGTTCTGCGATTATTGGCTTACGATTCGATGAGGGATGACGAGATGACACTCACCAAGAGAACCACAAAAGAAATTTCTCTGATCTAGCCAAGTTTTAGACGTTATTTTGGGGCAGCCCAGCAGGCGTGCTGTTTGAACGGACTATATGTTTCTCTTTACTTCTCGGAACAAAATGAAAAAACGGAAAAAGAACGAAAGCTCCTGAATTTTCATGAGACGCGGGGCGCCTTCCAGAAATATTTGTTTATCTATATTATTTTTTTTTTTCTTCGCAGTTTGTGTCGGCGGAAAGCAAAATTTATTTAACTTACAGGAAGATGATGAAAGGACGAACGAAAAGAATACCGATGTCTTTTTACCATGGCAAGAGAGATGACATACTAGCATTTGCATCTTTGGATTACTTTGTATATGGGGCGCCATGCATTGTTTAATGTTTGCTTTTGTTTCAATCTCGACCATCCACGCTATACGCTCTTCCCACGGGCATCTGAGCCTTTGCTAAGTGAATTAACGTGCTTGTTCGCGGGACTTCTTGATACGTTTCTTTTTCCTCGCTCCCTTTTGGCTTGCATGTTCAATTCAGCTCAGCCCCTGCAATGCGTGGCGGACGAAAGAGGGATTGTGACAACAAGTTTGGGTGGAATTTTTGCGTCTTGAGAACTGACACTGCTTTCATGGGCTGAGACCTATTTTACACGAATAGGTACGCCATACCGGTGGCTACCAAATGATCTAATGAGTCCAGTACGTTTCCCTGTCGTATGTCCACTGGAAAAGTTCAGTCTCCAGATGCAACCAGATCTCTACTTTTTCTTCTTCTCTCGCTTTCCTTTTAATCGCCCTTTTATATTGTCAGGGCCTTGTTTGAAATATGGCTTTTATTTCCCCATGTCTTCTTTCTCCGTATTGCTTTAGTACTTCTTGTGTCTTAAGATCGCCAATAAATGTACGTTCTACATGATTCGCATCACAATCTCCGCTAGCTCACTCAGTGTACGATCCAAGCCGTTAACGGGCTTCGAACGTTACATGTCATGGTTGATCGTTTCTTATGATGCATCTCTTGATACTAACCTTGACCTCTGATAATGGTAAGCAAAATATACGATAATATCTATGTGTAATTTTATCAAGTTAAATGCCCCATATATATTATAGCAGTCGGAAACTCCCGGTCCCAGAAAACGGGTTCATTTTTGGGAAAGTAGACACCATGTAAAATACCGGGATAGTATGGCCTGGCTTTATTTTATTTAGTTTCTCGCAAGAGCAAACTATACTCATACAGTACAAGTCCATCAAGTTTAAAAGAGACATCGTAATGGTAACTGAGGTGGATAAATCGGAAGCACTCAACACCGCAATCAATTAGAATAAAGTTCACTGGGAAAAAAGATAGGGGGGAAAACAATAGGGAAACAGAAAAGCTGAAAAATCGAAAATCATCCCACTGCTAAGATATCACCCTTTTCCCATTACAGCGCCCTAGTATTTCGAGACAATCGGTATGAACGGAGCACATAGAGGAAAACAGAGTACAAGAGAGAAAAAGCGTCGCGAACTGTAGCGTCGTGGGGTAGGGAAGAGTAGAGATTGGGGATGCGTCTGTTGGAGAAATCCCTGTCCTGAAAGATGCCAATTCATCTAGTTCTCCATTTCCTCATTGGATGTTTCCTTTTTTTTTTTCTTTCGCAACTGGTCGGGTTTGAATTAGAACCAGTTAAAGGTCGATCGCTGTAACAGACATATCCCGGAGTCCTTTTCAATCGTCATCATTTCAAACGCCATATTCGTGGGGTATCCGCCGTAAATTAAGCCTCAGTCTTGTTTTTCTTCTTCTGCTCCACCTTCAGCAACAGCGCACGGTTGATGCGTGGCAAGACACCACCGAAAGCGATGGTGGCGCGGATGAGAGTGTCCAACTCTTCGTCTCCACGGATGGCAAGCTGCAAGTGACGGGGGGTGATACGCTTGACCTTGAGGTCCTTGGCGGCATTTCCAGCAAGCTCGAGAACTTCAGCAGTCAAGTACTCCAACACGGCGGTAACATAGACGGCAGCTTTTAGTTGATTGTTTGTTAGTAACGTCCATGAAAGATGACAAATCATGGCTACACAGTTTGCGACTGATGAGTCTTACCTTTAGCACCAACGCGCATCTTATTTTGCGTGTTGTTCTTCAAGAAACGCTTAACACGACCGCAAGGGAACTAGAGACAGATACTCGTCAGCACTTATAATCGATCGAAAAAGGTTCAAATTTAGCGAGCAATTGACTAAGGTCTTCTGAAACGCCCGAATGTCCAACTCTTAGCGACACCATGAAGCCCTGATAGTAATCATTTGACACATGCCACGCAGGATTGAAGACGAGGAAGAAGTCATAGATCACAGCGAGGGGTAAGTGAGAAAGGGAAAAAAAAGTTTCGAGATCAGAGGATTTTCACAAGCTTCCGTGAGCTGCCGGGAATAGTAGCAACGCGACTACTGCAGGTACAACAAGGAAAGACACGTCTACTGACCTGCAGACCGGCCTTTGCGCTGTGGGACTTCTGAGCCTTCCCCGCAGAGTCCTTTGAACCAGCCTTTCCGCCGATAGACTTTCCCTTTCCACCAGGCATTTTGAAAAGCGTCGAGATTTAAGGTCGCAGAGATGGAAATGTCGCGTCAAACGGGTGTTTGAAGTGATAGAGCACGATGGTGGACGTTGAAGCGATTCGATACACCAGCGGCACGCGCGTTGTTGATGGATGAAGGAGTCAGAAATGTCAAAGCCATCCTGGTCGCTAAAGACGGCGTTGAGCGCGGAACGGCGCTAGTCCTGATTAGGAAACCAAGAACATCATCCCAAGTCTCCAGATGATGGAGGATATTTGGAAGGTGAGCTTGCTGGTGGATTAGTGACACGAACAAAGCAGCTAAGCAGATTTCAATTGCATTGCATATCCAAATGATGGCACATGATCTGATACAACAGCCAAAAGGAAAGAAAGTTATGGGCGTTAGTGATGAGGGCCTGTGTCATAGCTGAGGAGAGTCACTCAGTAGTGCCTCAGCTCTCAGCCAGGGTAAGTTATTGGATATGAGACATTGTCTTTAAGGTATTCTGGCAGTGAGAGAGCTTTGTCCAGCGCTTCTGATATTGTACAGAGAGGCTGTATAGTGGACGTTCATCAACATCACAGGATCACTGTTGTCGTTGATAGAGAAGCGTGCAAAGCATGATGGTTGCTTAGTGCATTATCTAAGCAAACAGGTGATTTAGGTGCCTTAATGCTGTGATTCTATCGCCTCAGGCCTTGAACTTGTGGCAATTGCGGGAGTCTCTTTTAGGCGTAGTCCCTATCACGTGCCACAATGCCTATCTGGACAGCTGTCCGACTTCCCCGGGGGTCCAGTTCCGCATTTCGAGGAAGATTTTGTCCCTGCACGCGTGCCAATCCTTCACCCATCCGCTCAAGCTATTCGCGCGGTGCTTCTGCTTCGTCACAAAAGGGTCACTCAATACTGCAGTCAACATGGTGTCTCCTCAAATGTAAGTAACTTTGGGCAATACGCTGTGACTATTGTTCAAATATTCGCAACAAATTATCTTTACTCCATGTTGGATCAAATGCTTACCATCTATCAATGACACAGTACCAACCTGGCCATCATCGTGGTGTCGATGCAGCTGGCCAAGAAGATCCCTTTTGAGGACCCTGACGTTCTTCTTGTTGTCCGTGGCATGTATATCTTGTCCAACGTGCTCATCCTGGGTATCTATCTCTACACTCAGTCTAAGATCAAGAGCAAGAAGGGTATGTCCTCGCTTATTCTGTGACCGCCGTAAATAGATGACTGATTGATGCTACTAGACATGGCTACGTTGAAGTACGTGGAGCCCGCTCCTCTCGGTAGCAACGAGGAGCCCCGTCCGGTAACTACCACCAACATGGAGTACGACCAGGGGCAGTTGCGCCAGCTGTTCAAGGGTCAACTGATGGGTGTTGGTATGATGTGCGTGATGCACCTGTACTTCAAGTACACCAACCCTCTTTTGATTCAATCGATCATCCCCCTCAAGAGCGCTCTGGAATCGAATCTGGTCAAGATCCACGTCTTTGGAAAACCCGCTACTGGTGACCTCGCACGCCCATTCAAGGCCGCGAACAGCTTCCTGAACCAAGGTCAGATCAAGAGTGACAAGGCTTCCGTTGAGAATGCGGAGAAGAACTGGAGGGGTGGTGTTAAGGAAGAGTAAACGGTTGGTTGTTGGAGATAGCATGCTAGAGTACCTAGTACATGGTTTTGCTCCTTCTGTATTCTATAGACGCGATGTAAATTGAGTGGGAGCAGGACCAAATTGGAATCTTTTTGCCTTGCTGGGATACTGTTGTTGACCCTTTCCTCGAGGAGAATATTAGAGATGCGTCTTGCCAATCATTGCGATAGTATACATTTTCACCGTATCTTAATAGAGAATGATCCGCAATAAGGCCCCAGATACCCGGATGCGCGGTTTCTATTGATCTCACCTGATTCTACTATGGCCCTTGTCATGCAATTGCTATCATGCCATTAACTCGACACAAAACACAATGAGCAGTGAAGAGTGTATGAGTATATGTCAGGGTTGTGGGTATATGTACTGTAGGTTGGGTCAAATATGGAGACGCTAAATCCATAGCCCAGTTTCAACAGATCTGCCCTTATCAACTCTGTAAGACATGTTAACCGTAGTTCTCCAAATGGCAAATCAACTGACAGATGAAACACCGGTGGACTGTCAAGTTCAACTGTACTACAATTAATACATACATGCGTGATGGTACGCTGATATGCCGCCACCGTCGTCTGACCTAGCCTGCGAGGTTCTTGGTTCTGAATCTTAATTGTTGGATATTATAGCTTAGTGGTCATGTTACTATACTGATTCACCCTCCGGTTTCATGGGGTTGGAATGGATTAGGGGACCGGATGATAGATGATCTTGTTGATGGGTTAGATTGTCGATTTGGTTTAGTTTAGACGCCATGTACATAAGAGTGTGGGAAAGTCTGGATGGTTTGATGGCTTGATGTCTTGGTGTTGAGTCTACGGTGTACAATGGTGTACTGCGTGTAGCGGCCCCCAGTATGACCAAGATCTAAAGGGCATTATTTTTTAGGCCAGATTGTTTAGATTGAATTAGACTAGCCATGTATAGGTGGATATTATTCAGTATGGCCTGACTATGATATGATAACCACATTAGGTTTATATAATGACGTTTTATGTATTATACACGCATGGGGAGTGATCACTGTTATCAAAATCACTGAAAAAGAGCTAAGACTATTGGTTCAAACCCCAGTACAGTTTCATGCAAAGTTCTAGATGGCGGGATCTAGGTTCCCAACAAGGCAGAAGTATTGAATTGAATTTTTTCTAAAAAGAATAAACAATGGTAAAAAAATTCCAAAGAGATGATTAATTGAAATTAAAAGAGAAAATAAAACCATGACAAGCGCGTGATCCTCATTTGCCTACCGGTGAATCTTTTCAGGAATCAGGAGAGCAGAAGTGGCTTAGAGAGATCGCTAAGCCCATGATATGAGTGTCGAGGGGCAGTGGACCATAGTTGATCCGGTCCGACATCTCGGCCCGGAAACGGAAAGGTCACACCGAGTGCCCCTCATTTTTCCATTGCTTCCATCCATTAAGCTTGGGTGGGATGCTGTGGTCTGTAGTGTTAGTCTGTATGGCCAGATTGTAATTACATCATGCCCCTCTATGGGGATGCCTCAGGTATGGGACCCCAGGGTATCATTTCCCCCTCAATTGCTTGAACTACGGAACAAAGGACAAAAAGATAGAGTAATAGCCGGGATCGTCTTCCTCGTAGCCTAGGTAGTACTGCCCCCTCGATTCCGAAAAACTGGCAAAAGATTCACGAGATGGTAGGATTGAGTACCCGGCATGCTGGATTTGAGGCACGCTCATTGGCCAGACCGGTAGCTGCCGAGGAGAGGCAGAGTCCCAAATATCGTGAGTCTCCTGCTTTGCCCGGTGTATGAAACCGGAAAGGGCTGCTGGGAGCTGGGGAGCGGCGCAAGCCGGGAAAACAGCTGACAAGGACCCATTTCACTCTGGATCTTGAGGAGAGCTGTAGCTTTTGCCCCGTCTGTCCACCCGGTGACTGGATTAGTGACCTGGTCGTTGCGTCAGTCAACATTGCTCTTTTTTTATCTCCCCCTCCCCCGCCGTCCGACTTTTCTCCCCTTTTCTACTCTCTTCGTATACTCACCACTGCAATCACCTTATCCCTTTGTCTTCTTACTTAAAGTGAGTCGTCTCCCGCCCATCATTCCCTTTGGATCTCATAAAGCAGAGCCACTTTCAAGTGCCTACCGTTTCCCTTTCCACACAGATTGACTGACAGCTACCCCGCCACACCAACAGACACATCTAAACAATGGCTACCCCCAAGGTTGGAATCAACGGCTTCGGTCGTATTGGCCGTATCGTAAGTTGTCCATCCGTTCTACATCATCGTAATACTTCATTGAGGCTAACAAGGTAACAGGTCTTCCGTAACGCGTAAGTGATCCAATTCGCCTCCCAGGCTATGGTTGGATTCTCCAGGGTCCAGACCGGTACCCATGGGACTGCCCACTCTAGCCTTTGCTACTGGGGAAAGCTTCTAACCAGGTGTGCTCGTACAGTATCGCCAGCGGTGACGTTGATGTTGTTGCTGTCAACGACCCCTTCATTGAGACTCACTATGCTGTACGTGCCTCTCATGATCGTCTCGGACGGTATCTTCGTTGGAAAATGCCCATGAACTAACTAGATCTCTGCACGCTGTAGGCCTACATGCTCAAGTATGACAGCACCCACGGTCGCTTCCAGGGTACCATCGAGACCTACGAGGAGGGCCTCATCGTCAACGGCAAGAAGATCCGCTTCTTCGCCGAGCGTGACCCCGCTGCCATCCCCTGGGGCTCCGCTGGCGCTGCCTACATCGTCGAGTCCACTGGTGTCTTCACCACCACCGAGAAGGCCTCCGCTCACTTGAAGGGTGGTGCTAAGAAGGTCATCATCTCTGCTCCTTCTGCTGATGCCCCCATGTTTGTTATGGGTGTCAACAACAAGGAATACAAGACCGACATCAACGTCCTCTCTAACGCTTCTTGCACCACCAACTGCCTTGCCCCCCTTGCTAAGGTTATCAACGACAACTTCGGTCTCGTTGAGGGTCTCATGACCACTGTCCACTCCTACACTGCTACCCAGAAGACTGTCGATGCTCCCTCCGCCAAGGACTGGCGTGGTGGACGTACCGCCGCTCAGAACATCATCCCCAGCTCCACTGGTGCTGCCAAGGCTGTCGGCAAGGTCATTCCTTCTCTTAACGGCAAGCTCACTGGTATGTCCATGCGTGTGCCCACCGCCAACGTCTCTGTTGTCGACCTCACCTGCCGTACCGAGAAGGCCGTCACCTACGAGGACATCAAGAAGACCATCAAGGCTGCTTCCGAGGAGGGCGAGCTCAAGGGTAAGCACAATACTGTCTTAGTTGCCCGTATTTTCGATATTTACTTAATTGATTAGGTATTCTTGGATACACTGAGGACGACATTGTCTCCACTGACCTGATCGGAGATGCCCACTCCTCCATCTTCGATGCCAAGGCCGGTATCGCCCTCAACGAGCACTTCATCAAGCTCGTCTCTTGGTACGACAACGAGTGGGGCTACTCCCGCCGTGTTGTTGACCTCATTGGTAAGTCATTCCAGGCTTGAATCTAGGCTTTGCGGACCCTTACTAACGGTTCTCTTTTAGCCTACATCTCCAAGGTCGATAACCAGTAGGAATCAGGACAGAGACCAGAAACTAGAAGTGTTCTATAAACAAAACACTCTAGTCCCCTGACTGTGTCCCAAGTTCCCGGATTATCAGGTCACCACCCCTTGAAATTGACCTGTGGGATAACAAAGTGCCCTGTTGACCGGGGATCTACATATCGCATAAAAAGCATATGATAACGTACTTATTTAATGAAATGATTTGACGTTTATACTGAGTAAAAGTCATACCTAACAAGTGCTTCCTTTCGCTAAATTTGAATACGTCCTAGCGTATTCATCGAGGAGTAGTCTCAATATTAGGTGGTCTAGAATAGTTCCAGGATATCCATATACAGAGAGTTATACTGTCTCGGCTAGCCTTTCAGGGTGATGGGTCCCGGTGAAGTACGGGAAATTCTCGGACGAGCGCAAATAATTCTAGGAAATAGTCATGGCGGGAGATAGACAATTGAAAAACTTTTCAATCTTTATCCTAATTTCCAATTCAATCCGTCTTCGTCACTCATTTGAACCAATATCAAGCCTAATGGTGGTTAGGTTTTCTGCCGTTTGCTGCAAGTGACCTGTTTGGTATCTATGACTAGCTGTAGTCACGTGCGGAAGCTAAGTAAACCACGCTTTTTGGGGCTTCTCCAGGGAGCAGAGTACATAATCCAAGAACTCCTAAACGTGCGCCAAAACACCTCTACTGGTGTGCACGTAGTAGATCAACCTTTATCTGTGGTTCTTCAGGGTTGGTGAGGATTCTATTTCTTTCTCGAACATCTGTCTTGGATTGCCCTGGTCTGGTCTAGCACAAGCTGTCTTCGTCGTTGAGCTTCTAGGCTTTCGAACTACTAGTATTAAGTAGTTCGCTCCACAGTTGTGGTTTGATATCCCTCAACGCCAGCCGCCTTTATCGTTCTGCCTTATGTCCTAGTACAGTTTGTGCCTTTTGTTTCAATCCTTCGTCACTTATTTGTTACTGTACTGTCCATTTTACTCTTTTTTATGTCTTTTGCGCTGAATCCTTATTGGTCACTTGTCGTGTTGTTCTTTTATCGACGGGGTGTCTTGCCCAGGGACGCTCGGGGTCTTGTGAGACTGACGTAATAGCCCAAGACGACAGGCTTGGTTATGGCATGCTAGAGTGAACAGAAGACGTCTACGAGACAGAAATAGACCGACTTGTCTAGGCTTCTGCGCAATGGCTGCGGAAGAGGACGAAGACACTGTCATGGGAGAGGCGGTTACTCATAACCCCAACCCTACTCCCTCGCAGCATCTTACTCATGATGGTGCTAGCCATAGCAATGGTAGATCGGATCCGTGGTTCAATACACCTCTCCTAGGACCACCTCTCAAGTTACCTGTCCAGCCAGCTGCCAGCGTGCGAAACCCTCAACCAGCTGCTGCCGCAGACAACCACACAATGTCACCGCCCAAGAGTCTACCAAAATCAGCTGATTCTGGTGACGCTACGACAGAAGTTCTCGTCCAGTTAAATGACAGTCTCGTTGAGGAAAACTCTGACTGGTCTGAGGGTGAAGATGCCGTTGCCATTAGAGGCCTCCCCATTGCTCAGCTTCCCTCCGGTCTGTGTTATGACGTTCAGATGCGCTACCATTGTGAAGTGCGCCCAACGGCAGATGTCCACCCAGAGGACCCGAGGAGAATCTATTATATTTACAAGGAACTATGCCGAGCTGGGCTCGTTGACGACCCGGAGTCATCCAGACCGCTTGTCTCACGACCTATGAAACGAATTAGTGTCCGCAATGCTACCGAGGAAGAGATATCTCTTGTTCACACGCCGGATCATTTTGCATTTGTTGAAAGCACAAAAGGTAAAAGATAGTTTCGTTTCAAATTATAGACGTCCCTGACTGATTTGACAGATATGACTGATGATGAGCTTATTGCGCTTGAACATACTCGTGATTCGATATACTTCAATAAGTTAACCTTCGCATCTTCATTATTGTCCGTTGGAGGCGCAATTGAAACATGCTTAGCTGTTGCCACACGGAAAGTGAAGAACGCTATTGCTGTTATCCGGCCACCAGGGCACCATGCTGAACATGACAAAACTATGGGATTCTGCCTTTTCAACAACGTATCCGTAGCAGCTCGTGTATGCCAGAAACAATTAGGCGATAAATGCAGAAAGATCCTCATTCTGGATTGGTAAGTAATCCTCAAAACCTGACGCACTGGCTATGAGGTACTGACTGGCTCAGGGATGTTCATCATGGTAAAACATCGACAAACAATGTATCTATGGTACAGGAAACAGATGCTTACACGATATAGGCAATGGTATCCAGAAGGCATTCTACGATGACCCTAACGTCTTATATATCTCACTCCATGTGTATCAGGATGGGAAATTCTACCCCGGAGGGGACGAAGGCGACTGGGACCACTGCGGTACTGGTGCTGGCTATGGGCGGTATGGATTACATTTCAGGGATCTGTTACCGACGCTTCATTGCTAACAATATGATATAGAAACGTGAACATACCTTGGCCGAGCCAGGGAATGGGTGATGGCGACTACATGTATGCCTTTCAACAAGTTGTGATGCCTATTGCACAGGAATTCGACCCCGACTTAGTAATAGGTATGCAAACTATCTTCTGATGGTCCGGAATCAGAAACTTGGGCTCTAATGCGTTATAGTCGCCTCTGGCTTTGATGCCGCTGTGGGTGACGAGCTTGGAGGTTGTTTTGTTACGCCTACCTGCTATGCTCACATGACACACATGCTTATGACTCTTGCAAATGGAAAGGTTGCTGTTTGCTTAGAGGTAAAGATAAACTTACTCTGGTGTCGTGAACAACCATTTGGCCTGACACTGATCGTCGCAGGGTGGTTATAATTTCAGATCAATCTCAAAGTCTGCACTCGCAGTCACGAAGACTCTTATGGGGGACCCACCTGACCGGCTTCATTCAACCTTCCCTTCAAAACTCGCAACGACTACTGTGAGACGTGTCATGATGATCCAGTCACAATTCTGGAGTTGCATGTACCCGAAAGCGCCACAGGAGGAAGGACTCTGGACAGATAGGCTACATGGTAGGTAGAAAAGGCAAGAGCCTAAGTGACTGCATTGGGGTTAACAAAAGTATTTAGATGTTATTCGTGCCTACCAGTCTAAACGACTCTACGAAAACTACAAGCTCACCTCACTTTACATTTACCGAACTGCCATCTCCAGGTCCTTCGAGAATCAAGTTCTGGCCACGCCGAATTATTATCAACGCAATCCACTCCTGGTGATATTCCATGATCCGTTAGTCATATCCCGCGAACTGAAACGATCAAGTTAGCCTGACTTTTCAATAGACCAGAAATCATGGGATTGCCTCATCCCGTTACGAACAAGTTGGAAGCCCACAACTGCTGGCTTGTATGTGAACCCCTATCAGAATGTGCAGAGCATGCTAACTTGAGAAGGCTGATTCCCTGAAGGACTATATCGGATGGGCTGTTGGAAAAGGGTATGCGGTGATGGATGTCAATATCCCAAAGCATGTGACGGTCGAGCCCGTGAGTATCCGCTCTAATTCCATCTCTAGACTTTGATTAACGTGCCTGTCTAGTCCGGGAAGTATGAAGATGAGGAAGAGAACCGCCCTACAGCGACCGAGGAACTGGCTGCGTACCTCTGGGACAACTACATTGAGTGAGTGGGACAAAGACTCCAATGGGTTTGAGACCCAGCAGCTAATAACCGACGTAGACCCAATGAAGCCACGGAAATCTTCTTTCTTGGGATCGGCAATGCTTTCTACGGGGTCGCCAATCTTCTGATCAATAGAGGTAAATGTTTTCGTTTCCATGTGGACAATCATCGCTCATATGGGATCAGATACGTTGTATAAACGAGTGAATGGCGTTGTATCATTCGTTGCCGAAAATCCAGTTCGAGCGATTGCCTCTCATACTCAGGTTTGGCTGTCAAGATGGTACAAAGATGTATGCGTTCCAATCTGTTTGATTTCTTTCCCCGTCCTGAGGCTGTACTAATATGATAACAGAATTCTCTCGTGTTCGTTTCGCACACCCATGGCGTTTGGAACACCGATGAAAACCGACGCAAACCATCGAAGCGCTACGGGCACTTGATCCAGTCAAGTAGGTCAGGATTGAGCGAGATGCTGATGCATCACAAAGAGGAGGTGTTCCAGTGGATCGAGGATCGAGCCGACCCACACGAGAGTGAGGAGACGGAAGAGGAAAAACAGCCACGTCGGTCTCCAACGAAGCCCGGGGAAGCTTTTGCCAAACCGACCTGAACGATGACTCCCTTTTTGTATCAAATATCTTGGTTGGCGGTCAGATATGTTGCATAATAATATTTCTTCTATCGCAGGAAGGATCAATGATGGTTACGCTCGTCATTTGAGTAAAGATAAAATGAACCGAAGTCCCAACATTGTGGCCAATATTTAGGACGTTCAGATGGGGATCTCATCATCCGGAAATGGTCTAATGTTCAGAACCTCTCTTTCAGATCATTGGCCTTTGCGTCGCCTTATAGCTATGACGATCTTAAGAGTAAAGTGAAAAGAAAAGACAAAAATGGACAGAAAAAGAAAACCATGTCATCTGCTGTGCAACTTGAACCGCCATGGGGCTCGAACCGGAGACTTGGTATGAGGGAGTAAGTACCAGTGGTTATCTCTTATTCCAAGTGTATAGCTTGATACGCATGCTGATTGACTGCTTAATAGTGTCTTGGTGATATGACCTGGACATATTCCACTTGGCTGAATATATTATGCAGACCAGTTGTGGCTGTGTATAGTTCAGCGCTCGATTTCCTGGGCCCTACTTTTGGTTGAGCGTTGAGGAGGAATACAACAAACATCGGAAATATACCTATGCTGTATGTGGAGCACTGAGACATTCAAGGGACTGATTGGATCCGTTTCTTCCGTCAGGTCCACAATATTATTTAAATTGGTGGCGTTGCATTGCATGGATGAGTTGTGCCAGTAATTAATTGTTGGCAAAAGATGGGGAGGAGTGCATAAACCAAACCCCATCTGTGCTTTAACTTCCGGGACTTGAATTCTCCACCGCTGCTGGGGCCTAAGGCTCGCTAGTCAGATGACGGCGCCGGATATGACAAGACAGAATCCCCCAAAGTGACCTCATATGCTATCAATAGACTGCCGAAATACGAGACCCGGAGACAAAAATGAGCCGAACTAAATACTTAGTGTACTTGGTATCACCGTCGCTTCCATGCGAGGCGAACTACTGCAATGACCCTGAGACATCGCCAACCAGGCATTGTCAACCCGGATCTAGTCTGAACGACTAATGCATCGCCTCTGGGTACCTCTCTTCGTCTACGGCGGATGTATGCGAGCGATGATACCCCAGATGTAACTGTCTCACTTGGTTTTGCTGAAGGTCTCCACTGTTCGTACAGGGCCAAGCGATCTTTCCCTACTACATTGTCTCAGTTATCATACTTCCGACTCGGGTAGTGACATCAGGTTAGCTAACCTCCGTCAGACCACCTGCCCATCATGACTAGAGCAGGGTACCTTGGGATAAGCGGTGTGGAAAAAGACCCGATAGCATAGCGTTCACTCTCCTCTCTTGAGCCCCAAGAGGAGAAAGGCAAAAAGCTCCCTCTGAAAACCTGGGCCATCAGAAAACCTATAAATGCACGGCCTTGCCACCACCCCAAACCTCACATTCAACAAACATCATCCCTCTCCATCATTTCCTTACTTAACCCAATCCAAGACAAAATGCAGCTCAAAGCCCTCTCCCTCCTGGCCCTGACCCCCCTGGCAGCCGCCGTGGGCAACGCAGTGGTCAAGAACTCCTGCGACCACCCCGTCTACGTCTGGTCCGTCGGTGGCTCCGTTGGTCCCAAGCAGACCGTCGAACCAGGCAAGTCCTACAGCGAGCCCTTCCGCCACGACGATGCCTCCGGCGGCGTCTCCCTGAAGATCACCACCGTCGACAACGGTCTCTACAACGGCAGTCCCCAGCTGAACTACGCCTACACGCTTGACAACGCCGGCGTGTGGTACGACATGTCCGATGTCTTCGGTGACCCTTTCTCTGGCAGCGCAGTGGTCATCAAGCCATCCGACACCTCCTGTCCTTCTATCTGCTGGCCACAGGGCGTTTCACCCGGCGGTAGCCAGGTGAAGGTTTGCCAGAGTAATTCGGATGAGGTCTTGGAGCTTTGTGCCGAGGAGTGTTAGGTTCGTTTTACTTCCTTATTTACGTGTTAGTCTTCCTAGGAAGATGGCTAATGGGTAAGATAGGGTATTGTATGAGGTTGAATGAATCAATTCGTCACGGTTAACAACCTTATGCTATGTTTATGTCTGGGTCATGGGATTGGGTTACTTAATGAATACTGGAAACTATGTGATAATGATGAACTCTGTATGTAAAAGAATTTAGCAAATGAAACTTGCTCTATGCTTCCTAACCTGGTTATACCGGATCAAGTGTATCTTGGATCCGGTCGATCGAATACGAACTACAAACTACGAACTATTTCTCCACGTCGGTTGTGGCTACGAGTATGTGACTAATGGATTGACGGGTTTGGAAGGTAAGTTTGGGCTGATACTTGGTGTAGTAGTGGTGGCTACTTAGAGGCTAGGAAGTATTTTCCGGGCATGGTTTGGGCTCTTACTAGAGTAAATTGGGGATAGGACTTGTGACTATTCTTTAATGGAGGAGTATGTAGACACATTTGGGTGGATATGTCTGGGGGTTATGCGTTGTAGTACGTATGATTGGAAGAATATTCTGTTCAGCTGTTCGGTGTTTCTTCGTCAAACCTGTCTTATTTCTCTACATATAGGATGGTAATATGGGGTATTAAGCTTCCTTTCCTGGCCATATACACCCAAGTATACCGAGTCCAGAGTATGTTCCGGGCAAGTAAAAGGGTATAACATAAGATATAGTCTTGTAGTACTCCATCAGCTAAACGTATACACGACATAAACTCCACAAACCAGCGCCAGTTACCGGAACAAACAACACCCAAGCACAAATCTCAAAACAAACAAAATAAATAGATCTACAATTTCGCCTTCTCCTCCGTAGCCCTCTTCTCCCAATTCTTCTGCGTCACAAAATTAACCGCCATATTCCAAACAGCAGCACCCACCCCCAACGGCGGCGCCAAAAGCAAACACCAAGCCCACCACCTCGGACTCGTCCCCGAAATAGTACCAACAGCCTTCCTCACCTCCCTCTCCAAATCGCTCTTATCCCCATCATTCCAAACAATAACACCCCGCGCAGACTGCGTACCCCGGAACTCAGCCTTCTCCACCTTCCCCTTCACATCACCCTGACTCTTCACCCGATTCTCCGCATCCTCGGCACTCAAATGCGGGTCCCGCGCACGCAGTCTCGCCATCTGCACCTCCGGATCCCTCACCCCGACAACAATCACCGTCCCGCAGATGAAATCCATCCCACTCTCGAACAAAAGCGGGACATCAAGTACCACAGCCCAGTGGCCCCGGATATAATAGTAAAGAAGAGATTTGTAGACTTCCCACCGGACAGCCGGGTGGACGATCTTATTGAGGATCATGCGATCGCGCTTACGCTCCTCCGTTGTGCCGAAGACGCGCCGGCCAAGCGCCGGCCGGTTGAGGGGTCGTTTGGAGCCCGTCGGATCATCTGGCGATTGTGGGAGGAGGAGGTCGGGTGTGCTGGGGCCGAAGTAGTTGACGATTGCTTTGTAGCCGGGTGTTCCTGGTTCGACGACTTGGCGGGCGAGTAGGTCCGTGTCTACTATGGGGATGGAGTAGGGGGGTGAGGAGAGGAAGTTGGAGACGGTGGATTTGCCGGTGGCGATTGAGCCTGTTAGGCCGATTATGAGCATTTTGGTTTGTTGGAGTTCTTGGGTTTTGGTCTTTGGAGTGGTGGTTGGGGTTGGTGAGGAGGGGTAGGGAATTGAGTTGCGGGGAGGTGGGAGGTCGTGTTGTGGTAGGTTTGGTCGAAGGTATTGGTGGAGAGGGCTGTGGATTGTCGATGGAGTGGTTCTGGCGTGGAGATGAGGAATTGTGTATGTTGGAGGAGGTTGAAAGGGTGTGTTCTTGAGGATGGCGGAGTTGGATCGGAGATGTGGGGAGAGCTCGAAAAGGACTCTAACTAACCTCGGCTCTTCTGTTTGTGACACCTGAACTGATACCACCTGATTGCTTATCACACAAGTCTTGAGATCAGGTTCTCACCTTACACTCTGGTACTTACGGCTATGGGTGTTCTACTTAAAGATAGAAATACTGAATTACGAAGTAGACGAGGTCATCAGTGTCGCATTCGTGTGGAGATTACTCATGCTACCCAGACACTCGAAAAAACGCCGCTTGCGATAATCATTTAATAATGGTACATCAAAATGCTAATTGTCTATGTTTTGAGAGTTGCTTCTGAATGAATGGAGATGATATGTCTAGAAGCCTCAATCTTCTAACAAACGGCTCGTCGTCTAAGGTATCCGTATTTAATTTGTCGTGACTTTCATGAAATAGAACCATAGACCCAGGTGATTTGCAGAAGGGGCTGTAGTAATGAGTAGACCTGGCAGACAGAGTAGGCCGTCCGACCGCTGTGGGTTGGGTCCTGGTGGTAGGTGTAGCATGCAATGCCTCCGGTCATACGGCACATCCGACCAGGAACAGACACCTGTATGTCTTAGATAGCCGTCTACCGAATGGTGGCAAAGCCCCGGGTAATGACCGACTGCCATCAGGCCATATCGGCTGTGGACGCGACATATTGCATGTTCAAGCAGACATAGGAATAGTCTGGTTCGGGCGTGGTACGGTAGGGTCCATATGTGTCTGGCTTTTTGACAGAATACCGCGTTCCTCGTACTGGGCATAGCTGCATCACTTTGCCAACAATCAAGATTCAGGCAGACCCTTAGTCGGGTCCTGGTCCTGGCCATTCCAGCCCTTATACGGCCAACCCTTTGGAAGTGAAGAATAAGGAGGGAGCACGTAGCGTCCGGCGCAGTGTCCCTCGTCTGGACAAGATAAATCGCACAGCCCGAACACCTTACAGTAGCACTCTTCGGCAGTGGGACAGTAAACGGGGCCCTTTCCGAAGATCATGTGCCATGAATATTCCATGATGCGCCCACTAAGGTCATCTTCCAGCGGTGTCTCAGCCAACCACTTCCTGAACCGTACATAGTCGCTCTTTGGCCGCTCAAGGACCTTCGATCGCGTGACACCGAATTGCGCACAGCACGAAACCCCAACTTCCTCCGGCACTTCGACGCCAGGGAAGAGCTCCATGAAACCAGTCTTGAAGTACTCGCCTACATGGACGTCGTTACGATGAGTATCAGTAAGCGGGTGGATCTCCCCCGGACATCCGAGAACCCAGGCGCAGCGGAGATTGACGTATCCTTGCTTCAGGAGGTAGGGGAGCTGGAAATTGCGGAGCACGGGGACACCGTCGTAGTAGGGGTCGTCATTGTGCCATTGGAATCTCTGTGGGTGGATGAATAGCATCGCATCGGGGAGGTTTTCGTAGTTATCAATGATATACCTGTGGCAAAGTTAGCCAATTGTGCGCTCACTGCAACATGCGCAAGGGCTTATCTTACGTCAAGTACACCATAGATTCCCTTCCCTTGTTCAGGTCCACCGTCAACTTCGCCTGCTTATCATCCACCACGTAGATACTCTTATGCCATTCAGGAAAGTTATCATATAGCCAGGAGACGTCGTCCTTCATCATACTGGCAACAACCAGGTCCTTCTCAAGAGTCTGCGACTTTGGCACTGACGACGGGGAAGCCTGCCCCGAATGCGAACTTCGCTGTGAACCTTCATAGGAGACTGGATTCTGGGATACAAATTTGCGATGTTCCGACGTCTTCGCGAAGAACAAAAAGTACAAAGCGCCTATAATGAAAATCGTCACCAGAATGGCCTTTTCGCGATTGCGACGGCGTGGACCTTGGACTCCGCCGCAGAATAACATTGTATTGACGATGGGGTAACAACTCGGATGGTTTCGTGAAGAGAATCGAAAAGCTCAGTCGTATTTACAGGGTCAATTGGATCTAGTTCAGGTCGATAGAGCAGTGGTCATGATTGCGCTGTTGGAATTTGATCGGCAGGGGAGCGGAGGATGTGATGGGCAATATGGTGGATGCCGCCGCGGGTCTCGACCGTCCGTGGTATTTCCTGCCCCCTTAAGTTGACTCTGTTTATAACTTAATAATGCGTGTTCCAATCATAGATCATATAGAGTATAGCAGTAAGGACTGCGACGGGTTGGACGGAGTACAGGGGGAGAGGCTGTCAGGCCAGAAGTTGCGACAGGTGGCAGAACATTTGATTTCGTTTGCTAACTAAAAGCTGACCCCCAGCCACAGCCCGCAAGTGGAGCCTGAGGACCCTTGGCCAATATAGCACTACGTAATAAGAACCCATCCTCTTCAACAAATTGTTGAATTTTAATTCCTGAACCCAATGGGAAATTCTAAGTCTTGGGAAGCTATGAATTGGTCCAGTCCTGTTCAATCCTTTGGCGTATTTGTAGTATCTTACAAAACACTAGTATCCAACGCTGATCTACATAGACCAAACTGGCCTCTTTGAGTTGTAGCGTTCTAGGCACATTGTCAAGCGCATTGTTAACAGATCAGCCCTTGCATAGGCCTTGTTTATGCATCCTGTTTCAATTGTTGTCATTATTGCCTCTCCCGCTTCTGTTCTCTTTGTGTTCACGTATAGAGTGTTAAAGATCAATTACAACCGCCAGTGGCTGAATATCATCACAATGGAAGACTGCATTACAAAGGTCAAAATCATGCTTTGGCTGTCCTGATCCTAATTATGTATCTGTTCAGTTTTCAATATCTGCGAGGTCGTTCTTGCCAATGTTGTTATTCATATCTAGATCATGTATATACAAATTGGCTCGATATCCTCGAGTATTCTGTTCACTAGATAAGCGAATATGCCATGAATAACGACACAACTCACAGGTATGTCAACATAAGCCCAAAAAAACATAAACTAGAGCATATCACGATACTACACTGGCCATCGTAAATCCACTACTCGATACCAGATCCTCATCTTCCACCGTGAAGGTCATCGCCCCGGTATAGAAGGCCTCTCCGCCAACTTTCGCAACCACAGAGCGAATACTCTTGCCCTTGGTATCAGTAATAAAATCCTCGCTGGCGATTTCAGCGGTGAACGCCCCGGTTCCGAACTTATTCGACACCAGTGAGTTATACGCCCAGCGCTGCCCAGGCTTCCTCAGGCCCTTTTCATACGCCAACGCCACGCGCGCTGCCACGCAGGATCCTGTAGGCGAGCGGTCGATTTGGCTATCAGCAAAGTAGCAAAGCCCAGTCTCCGTACCATAAGCGTCTCCAGGCTTGACACCTGTTTTCGAGTCCACGATCATCACAGAGTAGAGGAATGAAAGACGAGGATCCTCCGGGTGTTGGATTGCAGAAAGAATCTCTGGGTGTGTTCTGAGATAGGGCAATAGCTTCTGGCTACAGCGCGTAGTAGCATTGAGGTCCGCATTTTTCAAGCTTTTGAACCCGAGCTCTTCGATATCGACGAGAGCGTAGTATGCCCCTCCGTAGCTGAGATCCAAAACGATCGAATCCCTTGCTCCAAGTTCAGGCCAGCGAACTTCCGATGGGATAGGAATTCTCAGTTGCACAGCTGGTGCAAAAGAAGGAACAGACAGAAACGACACCGATCGCGAAGGATCGGATTTCTTTCCATCTGGCGTAGTAGGCACAGTAACCCTGATCAACCCGCACGGTGCGTGAAGGTTAAGCTTAACAGTCTGGCTATCTGCGTCAAACTTCAAGGTCTCTCTTCTCGGAAACACATTCAGGTCATGGGTGTCGACCAGGAACCGGCCCAGTGCAATAGTGGCATGCCCGCACATTGTGGAGTACCCCTCATTATGCGTAAACAGAACCCCGACATCAGCTTCTCCGGACAGCACTAGCTCCGTCTCAGGGATGATGATAGCACCGTACATACCATCGTGTCCACGGGGCTCTAACATCAAGCGTTTGCGAATGTCGTCGTATTGATTCTTCGCTTGATCGCGCTTGGAGAGTAGTGAGCCTTCGAGATTGGGGAAGCCTGAGTAGATGATGCGGGTTGGCTCGCCGGTGGTGTGCATGTCAATGCAATGTATTTGGCGGCCATTGTTCTGTAGTGAGCTGAATACGTCCATTTTTATTGTGTATATGGATGCTGGCAATTAGTTTGAATAGGAGCTGTCATATGTTTTTTTGAATGCAGTGATATGTGGTTATATAGTACTCCATCGGAGGAGGCTTCCGAGCGGAAGGATGTTCCGAATGTGGGGAAATCTATATAATTATACGGAGTATGTACGCCCTTCAAAGTACATTAAAGAAACGCAGAGCTTGAACTCTACTTCTAGAATATAAAGAACCCAGCAAATAATGTAATCTATATCAATACTAGCCTTTCTTTAGCACTACCTGAAGTATTAAAAACCAATATCGGTCATGACTCATCAAGGCAATGGGTATGATCTAAGTTATAAATAAACTAAGATAGTTTAAGGCAAGCTCTCTAATACAACAAGCCAGCTGTGGCATAGGACCATGTAAGGAAGGGAGTGTATAGTTAGTCAGAACCAGATATAAGTGTTATATCGTTCCAAAGAAGTGTGACGTAAATAACAACAAGCTATATTGTATAAACTGGAATTTATGTAAGCCCCAATAAACAATGAGCCCCTGTTCTTGATGGTCACGAGAATATACTACCTGGTTACGTACAGATATTTGCGCATTAAAACTGCTGCCTTCGAAAATAACAAAATTAGGTCCTGATATTGCTGGATTCAGATAGAACATTCAACAGGGTATGTTTGAGCGATGCTCGGTGTCAATAAGAAATGACCATCACTGGTTAATGACCCAGTGTGTAAGACAATTCTGTGGGGGGCTATCTCCTCGTGTCTCGAGGAAACGTATAACGCTGCCTGAACTGGGGTGATGTGCATGCCTAAAAGTATACTAACCCTGATCAGTGATGGTCTGTAGGGAGGGCCCTTTTTTGGGATGCATTTATTATTGTGGGGAGGAAGGTTCACCGCCTGCAAACCGAGGGAATCCCCACCTCACCGCCCTGCCATTAATCATCATCCAATGGTTCCTTGTGTTGAACAGCATCGTTGAAATGTCGTGATCGTTGTCATTCTTTCTCCCAACCTCTTTCTTATTGCTACTCCTGGGCATACCCTATTCTCGTTGTAAAGTTTCTTTGTGGGGACCACTTCCTTACCCAACTGACGTGGACCCGCATTGACCCGGTGGCCACACTCATAAGTTCGCCGCCGGCAGCTCGCTCGAGCGGCCTCTTAAGATAACCCCGTTCTCTGCATGCCTCCAAGGTCCCCGTCTTCTGCAGCCCTCCGCCTGTGGAACGCTAGGAGTCCCTCATTTTCAACTCCAGTTTATCGCTCTATTGCAAATTCCGGCGCCCTTGCGGCGATCGTCTCTCCTTCTTCGATATCGCCACGGTTCTTCTCCCACCGCTCTCCCTGGTCATCCCGTGTGTGTACTCATCATTCCCATCTCTTGTCAATTCGTGCTCCATTCTCTACCAGAACCGCAGCCATGGCCTCGATAGAACGCATCACGGAGAATTTGGACAAGCCGGAGTTGGATGACCGCTCGTACCGCGTCATTCGTCTCCCGAATAAGCTGGAGGCCCTTCTTGTTCATGACCCGGATACGGACAAGGCAAGCGCGGCCGTCAATGTTAATGTTGGTAATTTTTCAGACGCAGATGATATGCCAGGCATGGCTCATGCTGTTGAGCATCTGCTTTTCATGGGAACAGAAAAGGTAGGTTAGATCATGCGGGCGTGCTCACCCTGCCCTCTTCTTGAGTGCATGACCGGTAGCTAACCCGTGCCATGATCATAGTATCCCAAGGAAAACGCATACAACCAATATTTAGCATCCCATTCTGGATCGTCTAACGCTTACACCGCTGCCACGGAGACGAACTACTTTTTTGAAGTGTCTGCCACTTCGGAGTCGAGCGATGGGTCTTCGAGTGGCAACAGCACCCCGACAAATGGGACAACCCCTACCGGACAGACAGAGAGCTCTAAATCGCCGAATAGTAGTAAACCGTCTCCTTTATATGGCGCTCTCGATCGCTTTGCGCAATTTTTCGTGGCACCGCTTTTCTTAGAGTCAACGCTGGACCGCGAGCTGAGGGCGGTAGATTCTGAAAACAAGAAGAACTTGCAAAGCGATCTGTGGCGTTTAATGCAACTAAACAAGTCTCTCTCGAATCCTGCCCATCCCTATCACCATTTCTCCACCGGCAATTTGCAGACGTTGAAAGAAGAGCCGCAAAAACGCGGGCTGAACGTTCGCGATGAGTTCATCAAATTCTATGAGAAGCATTACTCATCTAATCGGATGAAGCTGGTGGTTCTGGGGCGTGAAACATTGGATGAAATGGAGCAATGGGTTGGAGATCTCTTTGCTGGCGTAAAGAATAAGAATCTGCCACAAAACCGCTGGGACGATGTTCAGCCTTGGTTAGCCGACGATATGTGTAAACAGGTTTTTGCCAAGCCTGTAATGGATACTCGTTCGCTTGACATCTACTTCCCTTTCCTAGATGAGGAGCATATGTATGAGTCCCAACCAAGCCGATACATTAGTCACTTGATTGGCCATGAGGGTCCCGGCAGTATTCTGGCCTATGTGAAGGCAAAAGGTTGGGCCAATGGCTTGTCTGCTGGTGTTATGCCTATTTGCCCTGGATCTGCATTTTTCACTGTTTCGATACGGTTGACAAAGGAGGGTTTACGGCAATACCGTGAAGTCGCGAAGGCAGTATTTGAATATATTGCGTTGATCAAGGAACGGGAGCCCGAGCAGTGGATCTTCGACGAAATGAAGAATCTAGCAGAGGTCGAATTTCGGTTCAAACAGAAGACGCCCGCCAGTCGATTTACTAGTCGCCTGAGTAGCGTCATGCAGAAGCCATTGCCCCGGGATTGGTTGCTTAGCGGCTCGCTCCTGAGGAGCTACAACCCGGAGTTGATTAAGAAGGCACTGTCGTACTTGCGCGCCGATAATTTCAGAATGGTTGTCGTTGCTCAAGACTACCCAGGAGACTGGGACCTTAAGGAGAAATGGTACGGCACCGAATACAAGGTCGAGGACGTCCCGAAAGACTTCTTGGGTGAGATTCAAGAAGCCTTGAAGAGCACCCCGGAAACTAGGCACTCTGATCTGCACATGCCCCATAAAAACGAATTCGTTCCCACCCGGCTCTCTGTGGAGAAGAAGGAGGTCTCGGAGCCAGCAAAAACCCCAAAGCTCATTCGCCATGATGATCAGGTACGACTCTGGTTCAAGAAGGACGATCGGTTTTGGGTGCCCAAAGCCACTCTCCATGTCACTCTCCGGAATCCATTGGTGTGGGCCACCCCCGCAAACCTTGTGAAATCAAAGTTCTACTGTGAGCTTGTCAGAGATGCTTTGGTAGAATATTCCTACGATGCTGAGCTTGCCGGGCTAGACTACAACCTGTCTGCCAGTATTTTTGGGCTTGATGTGTCGGTTGGCGGATATAACGACAAAATGGCAGTGCTCCTTGAGAAAGTACTCACTAGCATGCGTGACCTTGTTGTCAACCCTGACCGGTTCCATGTCATTAAGGAACGCTTGTCACGAGGATATAAGAACGCGGAGTATCAGCAGCCGTTTTATCAAGTTGGCGACTACACACGGTATCTGACTGCCGAGAAAGCATGGCTCAATGAGCAATATGCTTCTGAACTAGAGCACATTGAACCCAACGATATCTCGTGCTTCTTCCCCCAGTTGCTCCGCCAGAATCATATCGAGGTGTTAGCGCACGGTAACTTGTACAAAGAGGACGCCCTTCGGATGACGGATTCCGTGGAGAGCATTCTTCAGAGCCGTCCCTTGCCCCAGTCTCAATGGCATGTGAGACGCAACGTGATCATCCCTCCTGGGTCCGACTTTGTCTACGAGCGGGCACTGAAGGATCCCGCAAACGTCAATCACTGCATAGAATATTATCTGTTTGTCGGAAACATGA
The DNA here is from genome assembly GCF_009017415.1 of Aspergillus flavus. Lineage (NCBI taxonomy): Eukaryota > Fungi > Ascomycota > Eurotiomycetes > Eurotiales > Aspergillaceae > Aspergillus > Aspergillus flavus. The sequence continues at coordinate 5,716,754 of NC_092409.1, read as the reverse complement.
CAGACGACGCTCTCCGAGCTAAGCTTTTGTTGTTCGCCCAAATGACTGACGAGCCTGCGTTCGACCAACTCCGAAGCAAAGAGCAACTGGGGTACGTCGTTTGGAGCGGTGCACGTTATTCAGCCACGACCATCGGTTACCGAGTCATTATTCAGAGTGAACGCACTGCTCAGTACCTGGAATCCAGAATCAATGCATTCCTGAGCAACTTTGGTAAGGCCTTAGAAGAGATGTCCGATGAAGAATTTGAGGGCCACAAACGGAGTGTCGTCAACAAGCGCTTAGAGAAACTTAAGAATCTTGGCTCCGAGACCACTCGGTTCTGGACCCATGTTGGTTCTGAATATTTCGACTTCCTGCAGAACGAGTCCGACGCTGCTAACGTCCGGACTTTGAGCAAATCCGACCTTATCGAATTCTATCAACAGTATATTGCTCCCGAGTCGACCACACGGGGTAAGCTTTCAGTGCACTTGAAGGCTCAAGCTGGCGCCGATACCACAGAGCCCAATGAGCAGAACTCTACGTTATCGTCGCTACTTGCCAAGCAGTTGGAGGCTGCCGGGTTTGCTGTCGATAACGATCGTCTGAAGATCGCAATTGGAAAACTTGATATTTCCGCTGGCAACGAGGGTCAGATCTTGGCTTCTCTTAAGACATTCCTTGCCTCTGAGGTGAATCTGTCCGAGGAGCAAATTAAGCCGGTCCTTGAACAGGCCGAACAGAACATAGGCTTGCATTTGAAGCAACTCGGCCTTGAGTCTGACAAGGAAGGATTCGTGGCGAATGGCGTCGGAAAACTCGCAGAAAAGCAGCACCCGACCTTTATTACCAATGTTTCCGAGTTCAAGGCGCGCCTTGCTGTCAGCGCTGGCCCCAGCCCAGTGACGGACTTGAGTGAATATGAGGACTTTGATGCTAAGCTCTAAGAGTAGAATCTAAGAGCTATATTCCCCTTTTCTCTTAGACATAGTCAATCTGTATAGATTCAGCATTGAACATGTGGGTGTTGGGTGGATGATGGGTAAGGCATCGGTTGGGGTTATTGGAGCTATGGGGATCTTGGTATGTACGTAGTAGATCCATTTATAAACCACGCGGTTCAGATAACGATACAACATTATTCATTGCTCGCTGAATATTTTAAAACAATCCGGATTTAAGGAATAGTGGAAAGAATTGCAGACACTTTGTTTTCCCATAGATAATCGAAAACTGGACGTATATGGACTGATGTGCTCTGTTTCTGTCGAACATCGGTGTAAATGGCGCCCTCCTCTTCGGGGCGGTGGAATGTTTTCGCGGGGCGAGTCTGAGGGCCATAACAAAGCTAACTTACTCCATCCACTTCTCCGTCAGTGCTCCGGTAGACCTCCGCCGCATCGAAGTTGCGACTGAACGCAGCCGCGTCAAAATTCACTCAATTTCCCAGTTATTTGAAATTCAGCTCGCACGCATATTGTACCTCTCATTTCTGAAAACAAATAGTCGCTAAAATGTCAACTACCACGGCGACGGCGATGCAAAGCTCTCGCCCGTATGTCTCTGCTTCGTCCATCGAGCCTATCTACGACTTCTGTCCTCACTGGCGGTTACTAATATTTCATTCCTTGCAGGCCTATCATCCCTAAAGATTTCTCCGCTCAGCAACCTCAAACAATTCGTCTATATCCACTTTCCAATTACACATTCGGCACCAAGGAAACGCAACCGGAGGAGGACCCCTCAGTCCTGGCCCGTCTAAAGCGCCTTGAGGAGCATTACGACCAACATGGCATGCGACGGACTTGCGAAGGTGTTCTTGTTTGCCACGAACATAACCATCCTCATGTGTTGATGCTACAAATCGCCAATGCCTTTTTCAAGCTGTACGTGTTGTCTTAGCTACACCGACTACCGTGGTCTGCAGTGTGATATACCACAGAGAACCGTAGACTGACTATCAACTTAGTCCCGGCGACTATCTTCACTTCGAAGACGATGAGGTGGAGGGTTTCAAGAAGCGACTAAATGAGCGCCTTGCGCCTGTCGGTTCGCAGTTCTCAGGAGAAGGTGTCAACGAGGACTGGGAAATCGGCGACACACTTGCGCAATGGTGGCGGCCGAATTTTGAGACCTTCATGTATCCCTTCCTGCCTGGTCATGTTACCCGGCCAAAGGAGTGCAAAAAGTTGTACTTCATTCAGCTGCCTAAGAAGAGTGAGTCTCGAGCCTCGATTCTTGTCCCTGTTATGTTGGACCTATCTGACTCCCTCCCTTTCCAGAGGTCCTCTCAGTACCGAAGAACATGAAGCTTCTTGCTGTGCCGCTGTTCGAACTGTACGACAACACCGCCCGTTATGGTCCGCAACTGTCGGCTATTCCTCACCTACTGTCTCGCTATAACTTTGAATTTGTGGATGAGAACGATAACGTCGTCGCCGCGACCCCGGGTACACCACTGCCTGAAGGCCAGATCCCTAAGACTAAGGTCCTCGCAGGAGACAATGAAGGGCAGGACGAAGGAATGGCCGACTACACCGGAGACACAACCGAGAATGGAGGACAGTGAGGATTGGCCTGGCCCGAGGGTGAGTACATATATGCGTTGCTCGACAATTGGACGTTAGTCTGTTTGCGTCCCGTTGATTGCCGTTTCTTCGAAGATATGATGAGTTTTATTATTGGCCGGCGTTTTATGGAGCGGGATGTTCTCTGTTGTATTTTTCCGATAATGATCCATCCTTTCTCCAAAACATTACAAAATAAAATGGTATGCATAGAATGCTGAGCATCAGATAACGAGTGCACACCAACCACCCGATCCGACCTGGAATCTACAGCCCCTGCAGGAAGCATCTGCAGCTATACGGAAGGAGAAACAGGGACGACTAGTGATTCATCGTCGCGTGTCCTCCACATATGTCGGTCCTTAATAGCACTAAATACACCAAAAATCTCCCAACAATACTACTGTCACACCGCAGTAAACCCCAAACCCCATACCACGAATGGATGAGAAAGACAGTCCTAAAGTCAACCTGACTGGATCCTCTCCCAAAGTAGCACCTACTAGTAGACCAAAATGTGCTCACTCAATGCCGCGGACTCGTTTAACTAATATCGAGGAAACGGAATCCTTCCGAAGGGGGAAATGTCGGCGATATGACAACAGTTTATCAACGCTCCATCGCCAAGATCCCTCGTTGGTTCAAACAATCCCCTACGGCTGAGATAGCCCAGTGATAAGCACTAAGTACATCTACGGAACGGAGCAGAAAAGAAAGGATCATCCCAAGACAAAACGAGCTAACAAGAGCCGTTCATTGGTCCCGT